>NC_136895.1:4992801-5312801 GCF_949152265.1 Phoxinus phoxinus
GATCAAGTTTAATGTTTTTTTGTTGTTTGTTTTTTAAGAAAAATCTTATATTATCGAAAATACAGATAAAACAGTAATATTGTGAAAATTATTACAATTTAAAATGGCTGCTTTCTATGTGCAAATTCCTGTAATGATAAAGCTGTATTTTCAGCATCATTCAGTGTCACATGATCCTTCAGAAATCAGGATAATATGAGGATCTGCTGCTCAAGAAACATGTATGATTATTATCAGAGTTGAAAACAGTTGTGCTGCTTCAGATTTGTCTGGAAACCAAGATACATGTTTAAAAGGATTCTTTAATCAATCGAATGTTGAACATTTATTAAAAATATAAATCTATAAAAGTCTTAAAGTGCCGATGTAGTCAGTATCTTTGATCACCAAAATGACATTATTTAAATGTTTTTTCCTTGAAAAAAGTTTCTTCATGCCTTAAAATATCTTGAATGTAACTCGACACCCTTGCCTCATTTAGTATGCGCGGTTCTATGAATATGCAAATGAGCCCCGCCTCCACTCACTAATGCACTGATGACCACAGGGTGGCAGTCAGGCACAAGCTCGTGTGTCGTGTGTGTGCGTGTGTGAGTGTGTGTTGTGTGCTGGTTTACCCTTCAGCATGGTGTGCTGGTGCTTGGCAGTGCAGATGAGCCGGCTGATGCTGTCGATCACCTGACTCTTGGAGTCCACGTCCTTCTCTTTCAGCTTCTTGCTCAGGAAAATCACTGGAAGGAAACCAGACATGAAGCAACAGCACAAACTAACCCCACACACACACACACACACATCAGCTCACTTTACAGACTCACCTTTCTTGTTCTTCTCCTTCATGACGACGGTCATGGCCATGCCGGGCGGGGGAGTCGGCTCGCCTCCGGTGGGGATCCGGGAAACCTGCAGCGAGCGGAAGTTACTCTTCAGCGTGTTCTTGATCCCCACGTCTCTCTTCTCGCCCTCCTTCTTCTTCTCTGCGCCCTGTAGCGTCCAGTAGTCCACCTGAAGACCCATCACCTCGCCGCCGGTGCCTGGAGAACTGCACACACTCATAAGTAAGCAATAAGGTACTCGAGGCTAGTGCTGTATGGTGAATAAGTCCCGGCTGAAGGGCGTTGTTAGGCTCGACGTCAAGCGGCGTAACCCCTTCAGCCGGGACTTATTCACCATACATCACTTGCCTCGAGTACCTTATTGCTTTTATAAAACGGTTACCACACAATACAAATATTAAAGCCAAAAAATATGTAACTTTCATGAAGTAAAATCACTAAAAGCCTTCCGCTGAAAAAAATAGTCCCTGACCGTGAACAGCAGCAGATGTACATGCATTATTTCGCCAATAGATGGCGGCAAAGTCTGTCTTTATGAGTGAGTGAGTCAGCAGAGAAGACTTTTACATTGAAAGGACTCAAACTTGTGATCACGGAGAAGAAAGACGCAACTGACAGATGACTATAGGCTCGGGAAAACCTCTTAACTGTTAAAAGGACAAGATATCAGCGGACATTCAAACAGATTTTTTTTATGAATATAGGACTGACCTGATGGAAAATGCTAAATCTACTGTAAATGCAGGTACACTCGCTTACTCGATCCCTCACAATACTCTACTCTATACGCTTCAATGAACAATATCAATGAGAACAAGCATATGTTTACGTTGCTAAGATGGTTGCTAGGGGTGTTGTGTAGTGATACACAGAACCGTTGGGTGAAGCGGTCAGTGTTTTATCGTGAATAAAACAGCTATTGACCAATCAGAATCATGGACTGGAACTAACCGTTTTATAAGTGTGAAATATAAGAGTAGGAGATGTACGCAAAAATGCTTTTTCACTGGCAGTGGCACCAATGTCATGTTCGACTTGTCTTAATGCTCATTTCTCATTAAAATGGTTTACATTGTTGTCTAGGACATTAGGTGCGTCCCAAATCGCGTACTTGTGCACAATTCTAGGCCATTTTGTAGTATAATTGACCGTTCGCAAAGACCCGCCCCCTTTAGTTACTGTTGCTATGTCCGACAAGCCACGCCCACTCTCACACACACCATGTTCTCACGCAGTGAAAAACACATCGCGGAGCAGCGAAGAAACTGACAGACACAGACCAGGTTACCTTTGATATGAAACAAAGTCTCAACTTTCAAATTTGGTCGTTTTTAACTAAATTTAAACAATAAATAGCGTTTTGTGACTCTTTAATGTGTGTGACAGATCGCTGTGTCGCCTCAGTTAAAGCCGCTCGTGAACCGATCATCTCTTCCTTCTAGTTCATTTATAGCATCAAATAAACATGAATGAACATCAGAAGGAATGCTGTTTAAAAGACGTCAGTACACTCCGCTTCTCAAGTTCAAATCCTCCAACGTTAATCTACTGACTCTCCTGACAGCTTTGTCGGACAAAACTGGCGATTGGTTGGTCAAAATCGCCTGTCAATCAAACTCCCTGCGAAGGGTCAATTAGTGCGAGGAGTGCGTTCACACTGATAACTCTAAAAGGAAAACGTGCACTCGAAGTACCCGGATGATGCACTTATTTAACCGAAAAAACAAAGTGTGTAACGTTGGACACTTCATGCACTGTCGCAGCTTTGATAACGTAGCGGAGGGGCATCAGTCTCCGATGTTGAACGACAACATAAACGTGTAAAGTTGACGAACTACACGCTTGAGTACATAGTGTATAAGTGCATAGAGTATAGTGAGTCATTCGGGATGCAGATAACGATCAGGATCAGTTGCTCCTAACGTACCCTGCTCCAGAGAGACCGGCAGACACCGACGGGGATGATGGAGGGGTGCAGGCCATGTCCTTCCCGTACGCCGGTCCCGTCTGCGCCGGAGGAGACGAGAGCATGTTCACACTGCCCACGATCACTGCATCATCAGAGTCCACTGCCACACACACACACACACACACACACACACACACACACACACACACACACACACACACACACACACACACACACACACATCAGTCATGCTTCACTGCTGTTAGGGTTTTTATTGGGCTCTTTCTTGGCTAAATGTGAATCCTACCTGATGTGGATAAGCTGTGCTCCACGATTCCCACTTTCACCAACTGCAAGAACACACATCCAAATGAAATAATCTCAGAATTGCGAGATATAAAGTCAGAACTGCGAGAAATAAAGTCAGAATTGCGAGATATAAAGTCAGAATTGTGAGATATAAAGTCAGGAATGCAAGATATAAAGTCAGAATTGCAAGATATAAAGTCAGAATTGTGAGAAATAAAGTCAGAATTGCGAGATATAAAGTCAGAATTGCGTGATATAGTCAGAATTGTGAGATATAATCAGAACTGCAAGATATAAAGTCAGGAATGCGAGATATAAAGTCAGAATTTTGAGATATAAAGTCAGAATTGCGAGATATAAAGTCAGAATTTTGAGATATAAAGTCAGAATTGTGAGAAATAGTCAGAATTGCGTGATAATCAGAATTGCGTGATAATCAGAATTCCGAGAAATAAAGTCAGAATTTTGAGAAATAAAGTCAGAATTGCGTGATAATCAGAATTGCGAGATATAAAGTCAGAATTTTGAGATATAAAGTCAGAATTGTGAGAAATAAAGTCAGAATTGTGAGAAATAAAGTCAGAATTGCGAGAAATAAAGTCAGAATTGTGAGATATAAAGTCAGAATTGCGAGAAATTAAGTCAGAATTGTGAGAAATAAAGTCAGAACTGCGAGATATAATCAGAACTGCGAGATATAATCAGAACTGCGAGATATAAAGTTAGAATTGCGAGATATAAAGTCAGAATTGCGAGATATAAAGTCAGAATTGCGAGATATAAAGTCAGAATTGCGAGATATACGAGATATAGAGTCAGAATTGCGAGATATAGAGCCAGAGTCAGACATAATTTGCTCTACATATTCTACAAATTTGGTTAAAAAAAAAGAGCCTGAAACTTTTCTCTTTCCAATAAGCAAAAAGAAGTGATGTTGTTCACGACCTCAGGAGGTCAAATAAATTATCATATAAGCTGTTTTGTTATATTTATTTTACATGAGGTTTGTAATTTTTGCAACCCCGTTACCAGAATTTGAGTGATTTCATTATTTTCCTGCAATAAACATTAAATAAACAACATTTTATGAAAGAAGGTGACACTTAAAGGAACACGCCGACTTTGAGGACTTGAGCTTATTCCCCGTATCCCCCAGAGTTAGATAAGTCCATACACACCCTTCTCATCTCCGTGCGTGGCGTAACTCTGTCTGACGCACCCACCGCTAGCCTAGCTTAGCACAAAGACTGGAGGTAAATGGCTCCAGCTAGCATACTGCTCCCAATAAGTGACAAAATAACGCCAACATTTTCCTATTTACATGTGCAAATAACAAGGTCACGTGAGACACAGTCATCTTCTAACCGTATACATACTGGGAACTATATTCTCAGAAGGCGAAGCACTGCTACTTCTGCGGAGTGATTAGCTCGCAGCGCCCGAGGAGTCCCGCGGTGAGGAGACGAGAGTTCGCTCAGCGCTAATCACGCCGCCCAAGTAGCAGTGCTTCGCCCTCTGAGAATATAGCAGAAGATGGCTGTGTCTCACGTGACCTTGTTATTTGAACACACTGTAACTATACAAATCACAACATGTAAAGAGGAAAATGTTGGCGTTATTTTGTCACTTATTGGGAGATATGCTAGCTGGAGCTGTTTACCTCCAGTCTTTGTGCTAAGCTAGGCTAGCGGTGGGTGCGTCAGACAGAGTTACGGCACGCACGGAGATGAGAAGGGTGTGTGTGGACTTATCTAACTCTGGGGGATACGGGGAATAAGCTCAAGTCCCAAAAAGTCGGCGTGTTCCTTTAAAAAAAGTTTCCTAACAATAACTTTGGTAACAGGATTGAATGGTTGAGCTTCATGAGCTTACAATCTGTGTAAACATTTAGAAAATTGATGAATTGCTTGGAATTTTCCATTTTGTGTGATGACAGAAAATCAAAGAATAACAGGGTTGTGCTAAACATTGATTTTAGGCAGTTTAAATGAGCTACTAATTTAAATATATAATATTTAGAGTTAATTATAATTAAAATATAACAGAATATACCATATTTCTCACTATAACAAACATGGGAAATGTGTCTCTAATGCTTTTGTAATGTGACAACCAGCTTTGCAGCTTTACAACAACAACGGAGAGGAAATGAAAGAGAGAAAGCATTTCTCACCCCGATGAACGGGACGAACTTCTGGCAGGAGTCTTCGTCAGGGCTGTGGAGGTCAGAGAGGAGGAGGCGTGAGTGTGTGAGGTGTGTGTGTGTGAGTCTGGCTGGCTCATGGTGAGGGTGAGGGCTCATGCCATGGCTCGGGTCATGAGAGGATGCTGGGAAAGCTTCTTACATCCTCCACCAATCAGCGGGGTGTAAGGCTGCAGGCGATGGGCACGCTTCAGGACTCCACTCAATGATATACAGTCTTTCGTGGCACTTCCCAAGAGTCGTCTACAAGCCGCTCTCCAAGACTCAGGACACAAGCTACTTCTAAAACTCTCAATGTAGTCGCTTGTAGCTGACAAACACAGGGCCGGCACAAGAGTGTATTTGGCTATCGGCATGAAGTCTGGTTCACATTGGCTACGTTTACATCCACAACTTTAGTTTCAATCGGACTGAATTAAGTCCGATTGATGAATCTGAGTGTAGTGTTTACATGAACATTTGATCGGGTCAATGCAATCGCAACTTCCAATCGGAGTTTCCCGCAGTTTGCACATCATAACTATTTTCCAACATTGGATCTTTATTTGTTTTAAACAGCCGTAAACTTAATATTATCCATTTCTGATAATAATTTGGAGACATGAGCATATGAACCGTTGTGCCGCGCTGATTATATTTATCACGCAGTAAAAGCGCCCGAAACCAGTATCCGTGGATGAGTGTGAAGCCAGCACTGGTGGTGGTCCTGCTCCACTTCACACACGCGGTGAAAGGAGGATTTTATAATGACGGGAAACTCGTTTAGACAACACTTTATTCAACGGGAAGAAGAGATGTTCAGCGCGCCATACGTCATTACGCTATTTGTTATACGTCATTGCACATGCGCAGTCCTTTCAGTTTCGGTTTTCAATCCGATCAAGTGTTCACATGTCCTCTGGATCGGATTAGAAAAGGAATACACCACCGCTTTCAATCCGATCGAAATTGGGTCGTTTAAAAGCGTTTACGTGAAGGCTTGTCAGTCCGACTGAGCCGTCAATCCCATTACTGACTGATTATTTGGTTGCATGTAAACGTAGCCATTGTGGCGTATAACCGTCCACTCACACCGGAAGAGAGTGTCTGACCAACATGGACAATGACCAATCACAACTTGGAGAAAGCTCAACTTTAGGTGTGTCAAACCTCAACATTTATTTCCTAAATTGTAAGCCGTGAACAAAGAAACTCTACCAATTGGGTAAATGACATTTAAGAGTGTCCATAATTAAACAACAAACGAACAAATCCTTAAAAACAAGTTCAAAAATATGGTTCAATATGGTTTAAAAAAACACAATTTTCAAGAAAAGTTGAAATTTTATAGATCTCGGTCATGTACATTTGTGTGAAATCTTAAAAAAAACTAAAAACTAATTATGGTTCATCAACAGCTTCTGTGCTAAAATGTATTATAAATTCACCAAAAAATGGAGGAACGATTGAAATCGAACTTACGCAAATATCACATACTTAAGGGCCGATCACACTACACTTTTTGGTCCATTAACTTCCATTCATACGCATATGAATGACGGATACCGGAAACACAAGACGCTTCGAATTTTGTCGCTCTCCAAAGTTCAAGTTTGGTGAACTCTGACCTGAAAATTCACATCACGTGTGACAATTAGAAGATCGGTAGGTCATGGCGAGACCTCTTGGCTGAATTCAAAAAATTGAAAGAAGAATTTGTGACGGCGGCTTAAAAGTGTTAAGATGAAATTTTATAATCGATATTTTCATCTTAAATATTAAAGGGGTCATGACATGGTTTTTTAAATTTTATTATTATGTTCCCTTAGGTGTAATTATAGTATTACTGTAGTAGTTTTTTACAAAAAACTTTTAAAATGTAGTGATTTATGACCTTTTCCCTGTTTCTCATCCTCTGATTCACACAGTCTGTTTTGGGGGTGTTTCCCCTTTAAGAGTTCAGTGTTAACGCCCACTGTTATGATTGGCTAACGTCAGTGCCTATATGCATCAATTATTAACGCCCCCAGCCAGAACATTTGCGGATTCGGCGTATTTAAAAAGTAGTTTAAAGTTTTAAATACATTACTTACAGTTTGCGTCGTCGTTGTTGAGCCCAGAATAGTCGGCACGGACTTATCTTTGAGCAACAGTTTTCTGGCAAAGCCAGCATCATTTTGGGATTTGTTCTCAAAACAGTCATCCTTCAAATGGACTGAGACGTCCGCAAAAAAATAAAGTGCATCCATTTTTCCCTGACGACTGGATCTTCCGCAGCGTATTCACAGATGTTGTTTGTCCACAGCCAGGAACAGCACATCTGCGGCATCGTAATTTCCCTGTACACAGACCCACTCGCTGTCCGTCGACTGAACACTTGTGAGGCGCGCAGCGCGCGGGGCGACAATGATACGAAATGAGCGTAGTTGCCTTGCGCTTACAGCGTAACTGTCTAGTGCTGGAGGCGGTCATATGCAAACGCTGGTACGTCACTTCGTACCGTGACGTCACTTCTTACCATGGATCCAGAACGAGCTGTATTTAGAGCTTGATTAAATAAATGATTCGTTTATAATGGGGAGGACGTCTTAAGCTATGAAACTTGCAGGACGTTTTAATGGTACAAAGACCTCTTATATACCAAAAGATCAAGGCAAATTTGGTTTCTCATGTCATGACCCCTTTAAAGGATTAATTCACTTCATAATTAAAATTCCCTGATTATTTACTCACCGCCACGTCATCCAAGATGTTCAGGCCAAAAGAAAGGAATATTACGGAATTAATCTGCTTCTTCTGTTAGCTAAATTTAATATTTTTAGCATAAATGTAAATTTGGAAGAAACAAGCATTTGTTTTTAACTTTAAGAGCAGAAATTTAACAATACCTAAACACAATATTAGGTTTGAAAAATGAGAAAGCTGCAAAGTGTGTTTCAATCTGTAAACATTTTCACATTTTTGTTTAACTTTTAAGTTTGTCACTGTTTCTTTATATCTTTTTCTGTTTGTTTATTTGGTTTACTCATTATACCCCCCTGACTGTAGTTTGTAGGTTTGTCTAGATAAGACTCTTATTCCTCGATCATGTCGACACTTTTATAATCACTATAATAATCATTTTCTTGGACTGGGCAAATGTCTATTGTCCATTTATGTGTGAACTGATTGTTTGTTCTTTATTGTTATTGTGAAGCGTCCTTGAGCTTGGGAAAGGCGCTATATAAATTAAACGTATTATTATTATTATTACATGTGGACCTTCGACCCGTTGGACCCCATTGAAGTCACTATATGGAGAAAATCCTGGAATGTTTTCCTCAAAAGCCTTAATTTTTTTTCAAAAAATGAGCCTATTTCCAAAAAAAGTGAAGTGTGTCCTTTAATAATTGAGTATTGAACCCAATAATGAAACTGATCACTTTGATTAACTTAATATTCCAAATATTAACAACAAGTAATCTTCAAGTCTTCCTCAACTAACACAATGGTATCAAGTTTGAACCCGCAACCTTTCAGTTACCACATTTTCAACCACTAACCCACACCAGTTAGTCACCAACCATCTCTTACTTCCAAACCTGTTAAACCAAACTAAAACCGGTTAAAGACACAAAAAGACTGAATCAATGAAAACACAGAACACACAGTGAGCAAAAACTAGTCACGCAGACAGGTGTGTGTGTGAGGTTAACACACTGAGAGCATGAGTGAGTAAACCACAGCAAACATGGACGGCAACCCAAACACACGATTAGGTACCTGATGTAAAAATCAAAATACAAACTTCTCTTCCTTGAAGGCAAAAACAAAAGAAAAGGAGGTAAAAGACCCAAAGCATAACAGTTACTGCACCATCCTCAACACACATCTTCTTCTCAATGGCAAAATTAAACCAGATCAAACAAATGAGTGACATAATTAGAAAAAAATTAAATAATATGCAAGCGCAACTGATTATAAGAGGCTTTGTTTGATCTACTTTATGAACTAATTGACTATAATGATTATGATGATACCCATAATAATTCATCTCATAAATCATGTCCTTGTCACATTTCACCCCAAAACCAAAACAAATAAGAATAGATTTTTATTACGCAAGAAAAACAAATCATAAATCATATTTTTCATTATGAAGATTATTTTATGAAACACGAGCACATTTTCCCTAAATCCTCATTACAGCAAAATGCACAATTTTATTAATTGCCAATGTTTTTTTCTTCTTCAGGTTTTTTACTGTAATAAAGAATTATTACAGAAAATATTTCCCAAAAAGTTTTTCATGAAAATAATGCAATACATTTTAATTGTCCTAAAATCATCTTACTTTAGTGTGTTTGAGCATGAAAAAGTCCCTCCAGCGGGAGTTATTCTCTATATCAGTGTCACTATTTCTGAACTGCAGTGTAGTCTTGAGTTTCTTCCGGGAACACACACGTCACAATATTCCTCATTTAAATAATTAATACGCAGAATAAAGGGGCGGGGCCTGGTTGAGTTAGTTAGTAGTGTGTTGAAACTGGTGGTTATGGTAAGGGCCGGGACATTTCCCAAACGCACTCAATGCTGTTGACCAATCACAGCACAAGGATACAGCCGACCAATCAGAGCACAGTGTGCTTCTCAGGAGGAGGGGCTTTATAGAGACAGGAACTAAACAGAGCGTTACTGACAGACTGGGAAGAGAGGAGCCGCAACAATGGAGAATATGAGGAATTTTAATTATTTTTTAACATTTAAGCGTGAAAACCTATTCTAGTAGAGCCCAAAAACAAAATCAATACTTTGCAAAAGGGCATAATACATTTTTCTTTTAAATTTGAGGTGAAATCTGACCTGGATAATTTTTCTTGACAAATTTTGAAAGATTAAAGGTTAGTTCACCCAAAAATTAAAATTCTGTAACAAATTACTCTCCCTCATGTCATTCCCAACCCGTAAAGACTTTCGTTCATCTTCGAAACACAAATGAAGATCCTTTTGATGATATCGGAGAGCTTTCTGTCTCTCCATTGACAGCTCATCCATATGAATTGAGTGGTTTGGTCCAAATTTTCTGAAGAGACTCGATCGCTATCATGTGAAGCATGACAGAATTTAGGCTTATATTCACATTTAAACATTGATCAGCGAACATAAACAGAAGCTCAACTGAACCTGCTTGATGCGTGAGAACAAACCTCATTGGTTCTTGAGAATCTCAAACGTGCTGCGTAACACGAGAATGAACCTCAATGGTTCTTGAGAAGCTCAAATGTGCTGCGTAACACGAGAATGAACCTCATTGGTTCTTGAGAAGCCCAAACGTGCTGCGTAACACGAGAATGAACCTCATTGGTTCTTGAGAAGCTCAAACGTGCTGCGTAACACGAGAATGAACCTCATTGGTTCTTGAGAAGCTCAAACGTGCTGCGTAACACGAGAATGAACCTCATTGGTTCTTGAGAAGCTCAAACGTGCTGCGTAACACAAGAATGAACCTCATTGGTTCTTGCAGAAGCTCAAACGTGCTGCGTAACACAAGAATGAACCTCATTGGTTCTTGCTGAAGCTCAAACGTGCTGCGTAACACGAGAATGAACCTCATTGGTTCTTGAGAAGCTCAAACCTGCTGCATAACATGAGAATGAACCTCATTGGTTCTTGAGAAGCTCAAACGTGCTGCGTAACATGAGAATGAACCTCATTGGTTCTTGAGAAGCTCAAACGTGCTGCGTAACACAAGAATGAACCTCATTGGTTCTTGCTGAAGCTCAAACGTGCTGCGTAACACGAGAATGAACCTCATTGGTTCTTGAGAAGCTCAAACCTGCTGCGTAACATGAGAATGAACCTCATTGGTTCTTGCAGAAGCTCAAACGTGCTGCGTAACACGAGAATGAACCTCATTGGTTCTTGAGAAGCTCAAACGTGCTGCGTAACACGAGAATGAACCTCATTGGTTCTTGCTGAAGCTCAAACGTGCTGCGTAACACAAGAATGAACCTCATTGGTTCTTGAGAAGCTCAAACGTGCTGCGTAACACTAGAATGAACCTCATTGGTTCTTGCAGAAGCTCAAACGTGCTGCGTAACACGAGAATTAACCTCATTGGTTCTTGAGAAGCTCAAACGTGCTGCGTAACATGAGAATGAACCTCATTGGTTCTTGAGAAGCTCAAATGTGCTGCGTAACACTAGAATGAACCTCATTGGTTCTTGAGAAGCTCAAATGTGCTGCGTAACACGAGAATGAACCTCATTGGTTCTTGAGAAGCTCAAATGTGCTGCGTAACACTAGAATGAACCTCATTGGTTCTTGCAGAAGCTCAAACGTGCTGCGTAACACGAGAATAAACCTCATTGGTTCTTGCAGAAGCTCAAACGTGCTGCGAAACACGAGAATGAACCTCATTGGTTCTTGAGAAGCTCAAACGTGCTGCGTAACACGAGAATGAACCTCATTGGTTCTTGAGAAGCTCAAACGTGCTGCGTAACACTAGAATGAACCTCATTGGTTCTTGCAGAAGCTCAAACGTGCTGCGTAACACGAGAATGAACCTCATTGGTTCTTGAGAAGCTCAAACGTGCTGCGTAACACGAGAATGAACCTCATTGGTTCTTGAGAAGCTCAAACGTGCTGCGTAACACGAGAATGAACCTCATTGGTTCTTGAGAAGCTCAAACGTGCTGCGTAACACGAGAATGAACCTCATTGGTTCTTGAGAAGCTCAAATGTGCTGCGTAACACGAGAATGAACCTCATTGGTTCTTGCTGAAGCTCAAACGTGCTGCGTAACACGAGAATGAACCTCATTGGTTCTTGCAGAAGCTCAAACGTGCTGCGTAACACGAGAATGAACCTCATTGGTTCTTGAGAAGCTCAAACGTGCTGCGTAACACTAGAATGAACCTCATTGGTTCTTGCAGAAGCTCAAACGTGCTGCGTAACACGAGAATGAACCTCATTGGTTCTTGAGAAGCTCAAATGTGCTGCGTAACACGAGAATGAACCTCATTGGTTCTTGCTGAAGCTCAAACGTGCTGCGTAACACGAGAATGAACCTCATTGGTTCTTGCTGAAGCTCAAACGTGCTGCGTAACACGAGAATGAACCTCATTGGTTCTTGCTGAAGCTCAAACGTGCTGCGTAACACGAGAATGAACCTCATTGGTTCTTGCAGAAGCTCAAACGTGCTGCGTAACACGAGAATGAACCTCATTGGTTCTTGCAGAAGCTCAAATGTGCTGCGTAACACGAGAATGAACCTCATTTGTTCTTGAGAAGCTCAAACGTGCTGCGTAACACGAGAATGAACCTCATTGGTTCTTGAGAAGCTCAAACGTGCTGCGTAACACGAGAATGAACCTCATTGGTTCTTGAGAAGCTCAAACGTGCTGCGTAACACGAGAATGAACCTCATTGGTTCTTGAGAAGCTCAAACGTGCTGCGTAACACGAGAATGAACCTCATTGGTTCTTGAGAAGCTCAAATGTGCTGCGTAACACGAGAATGAACCTCATTGGTTCTTGAGAAGCCCAAACGTGCTGCGTAACACGAGAATGAACCTCATTGGTTCTTGAGAAGCTCAAATGTGCTGCGTAACACGAGAATGAACCTCATTGGTATAATGAACCTCATTTGTTCTTGAGAAGCTCAAACGTGCTGCGTAACACAAGAATGAACCTCATTGGTTCTTGAGAAGCTCAAACGTGCTGCGTAACACGAGAATGAACCTCATTGGTTCTTGAGAAGCTCAAACGTGCTGCGTAACACGAGAATGAACCTCATTGGTTCTTGAGAAGCCCAAACGTCCTGCGTAACACGAGAATGAACCTCATTGGTTCTTGAGAAGCTCAAACGTGCTGCGTAACACAATAATGAACCTCATTTGTTCTTGAGAAGCTCAAACGTGCTGCGTAACACGAGAATGAACCTCATTGGTTCTTGAGAAGCTCAAACGTGCTGCGTAACACGAGAATGAACCTCATTGGTTCTTGAGAAGCTCAAACGTGCTGCGTAACACGAGAATGAACCTCATTTGTTCTTGAGAAGCTCAAACGTGCTGCGTAACACGAGAATGAACCTCATTTGTTCTTGAGAAGCTCAAACGTGCTGCGTAACACGAGAATGAACCTCATTGGTTCTTGCAGAAGCTCAAACGTGCTGCGTAACACGAGAATGAACCTCATTGGTTCTTGCAGAAGCTCAAACGTGCTGCGTAACACGAGAATGAACCTCATTTGTTCTTGCTGAAGCTCAAACGTGCTGCGTAACACGAGAATGAACCTCATTGGTTCTTGAGAAGCTCAAACGTGCTGCGTAACACGAGAATGAACCTCATTGGTTCTTGAGAAGCTCAAACGTGCTGCGTAACACGAGAATGAACCTCATTGGTTCTTGAGAAGCTCAAATGTGCTGCGTAACACGAGAATGAACTTCATTGGTTCTTGAGAAGCTCAAACGTGCTGCGTAACACTAGAATGAACCTCATTGGTTCTTGAGAAGCTCAAACGTGCTGCGTAACACGAGAATGAACCTCATTGGTTCTTGAGAAGCTCAAACGTGCTGCGAAACACGAGAATGAACCTCATTGGTTCTTGAGAAGCTCAAATGTGCTGCGTAACACGAGAATGAACCTCATTGGTTCTTGAGAAGCTCAAACGTGCTGCGTAACACGAGAATGAACCTCATTGGTTCTTGAGAAGCTCAAACGTGCTGCGTAACACGGGAATGAACCTCATTGGTTCTTGCTGAAACTCAAACGTGCTACGTAACACGAGAATGAACCTCATTGGTTCTTGAGAAGCTCAAACGTGCTGCGTAACACGAGAATGAACCTCATTGGTTCTTGAGAAGCTCAAACGTGCTGCGTAACACGAGAATGAACCTCATTGGTTCTTGAGAAGCTCAAACGTGCTGCGTAACACGGGAATGAACCTCATTGGTTCTTGCTGAAGCTCAAATGTGCTGCGTAACACGAGAATGAACCTCATTGGTTCTTGAGAAGCTCAAACGTGCTGCGTAACACGAGAATGAACCTCATTGGTTCTTGCTGAAGCTCAAATGTGCTGCGTAACACGAGAATGAACCTCATTGGTTCTTGCTGAAGCTCAAACATGCTGCGTAACAAGAATGAACCTCATTGGTTCTTGAGAAGCTCAAACGTGCTGTGTTACAAGAATGAACCTCATTGGTTCTTGAGAAGCTCAAACGTGCTGCGTAACACGAGAATGAACCTCATTGGTTCTTGCTGAAGCTCAAATGTGCTGCGTAACACGAGAATGAACCTCATTGGTTCTTGAGAAGCTCAAATGTGCTGCGTAACACGAGAATGAACCTCATTGGTTCTTGAGAAGCTCAAACGTGCTGCGTAACACGAGAATGAACCTCATTGGTTCTTGAGAAGCTCAAATGTGCTGCGTAACACGAGAATGAACCTCATTGGTTCTTGAGAAGCTCAAACGTGCTGCGTAACACGAGAATGAACCTCATTGGTTCTTGAGAAGCTCAAATGTGCTGCGTAACACGAGAATGAACCTCATTGGTTCTTGAGAAGCTCAAACGTGCTGCGTAACACGAGAATGAACCTCATTGGTTCTTGCAGAAGCTCAAACGTGCTGCGTAACACGAGAATGAACCTCATTGGTTCTTGCTGAAGCTCAAACGTGCTGCGTAACACGAGAATGAACCTCATTGGTTCTTGCAGAAGCTCAAACGTGCTGCGTAACACGAGAATGAACATCATTGGTTCTTGCTGAAGCTCAAACGTGCCGCGTAACACGAGAATGAACCTCATTGGTTCTTGCAGAAGCCCAAACGTGCTGCGTAACACGAGAATGAACCTCATTGGTTCTTGCAGAAGCTCAAACGTGCTGCGTAACACGAGAATGAACCTCATTGGTTCTTGAGAAGCTCAAACGTGCTGCGTAACACGAGAATGAACCTCATTGGTTCTTGCAGAAACTGATGTGTAAGTTGATGAACGTTTATGTGTGTATAAAAGCCTAAATTCAATCTGTTCATCATATAAAGCGATTGAGTCTCTTCAGAAAATGTAGACTAAACTGCTCAATTCATATGGATTAAAGTTTTCATCAAAGAAATAAGATTTCATCAAAAAGACCTTCATTTGTGTGGTCTTCAAAGTCTGATGGGTTTGGGAAGACATGAGGATGAGTAATTAATGACAGAACTTTCATGTTTGAGTAAAACTATCCCTTTAACTCTTTACATCATCATGGAAACAAACTTTATACAACTGTATTTTGGCTATATGGTGAATAAACATACAGTACATTAACATCATTAATTAGATCTTCTCACACACACACAAATGCAAGACAATACCTTTTCTGTTTATAGGTAAGCATTGCTTCAGAAATAGGGAACTGGTGGGAGAGATTCGCTCCAGCCAGATACTGTGAGACGCGTCCGGCCACGTCAATATTATCTGTGGACATTTTCAAACATCACACGCTTTCAGGCACAGCATTAAATCAGACAATAAAGGCATCAAATCATATTAGCAGACGCTCTAACCTGAAGTGGGAGCTTCCAACCTCCCGAAAATGTCCCGCCATCCTGCGTCCATGAAGATGTTACAGAACTTACTGTCAAACGTTGAGATGTATTTGGCCAGTGGATGACAACCTTTCAAAAACAAAGTACATATTGCTCACATCGAAGTTATATCACATAATAAAAGGATTGTCTTTCACATCAGACTGAAGTCCAAAATAAACACTCGCTAAGCACTAGATATGACTTCAAACTGGCTTTGGCCCATAAATAATATGACCTGCTGGGTGGAAACATTTTGAACATCATACTCTACAGGGTTAAACTGAATTGTGCAAATCCTCCCATTAAGCTGCGAAAACTAAAATGTGAAAAGAAATTAATATGATAGAATATATAGAAAATTATATTCAACTAGATTCTTCTGCTCACCAAGGCTGCCTTTATGTGATCAAAAATAAAACAGTAATATTGTGAAATATTTAAAATTGTAAGTTTTTTATGTGAATATTGTCACAGACTTTAGTTTGTTTTTCTCAGTCGGTTTGTATCCTTGGTTACCGTCGTTATGAGTTCTGTGTTTGATTTATCATCTCGTTTGTGTTTGCTTTAATAGTCGTACCCTCAGTCACTCTTTGTCCGGTCACGTCTATGTTAGAGGTTGTTTTGTTTGCCTGCGAAGTGGATCATTAAAAGCTTTTGAAATGTTATCATCATCATCATCTTCTTGTTCTTCTTGTGTGACAAATATATAGTAAATTGCAATAAACTGATCAAACAGCATCATTACTCCAGTCTTCAGAGTCACATGACCCTTCAGAAATCATTCTGCTGATTTGTTGCTCAATTATTATCAATTATTATTGGGGCTCAAATATTCATAATGGTTCTTATTATTATAAATGTTGAAAACAGTTGCTGCTTAATATTTTTGTGGAAACTGTGATACATTCTTTGATGAATAGACAGTTTAAAAAAATATTTGAAAATCTTGAAATCATTTGTAATATTATAAACGTCTTTAAAGTCACTTTTGATCAATTTAATATGTCCTTGCTGAATAAAATAATTCGTTTTAATTAATTAATTAAACAAAAATCTTACCCTAAACTTTTAAATGGAAGTCTATCACGGTTTCCACCAAAAATATGAAGCAGCATCAACATTGATAATAATCATAAATGTTTCTTGAGCAGCAAATCATCATATTACACTGATTTCTGAAGGATCATGTGACACTGAAGACTGGAGTAATGGTGCTGAAAAGTCAGCTTTGATCACAGGAATAAATTACACGTTATATTACATAGAATACAGCTATTTAAAATTGTGATAATATTTCACAATATTACTGTTTTTACTTTGTTCTCGATCAAATAAATGCAGTCTTGGTGAGCAGAAGAGACTTCTTTCAAAAGCTCCAAACTTTTGACCGGTAGTGTATATTTTTGAGAGTAATTTTAAGAGTTAAGTATATTTTTGAGAGTTAATTTTGCTTACCGACAGGAATGACCAGGAAACGAATGTAGCTCAACCAATCAGGCGTCTTGTTGGCGAGTTGCTCCACAAAGCAGCGGAGGACTGTGCTGAGGTAACTCTGATCGCCCGCCACTGCCACTTTAATGGTTGGTGGTGTTTGTGCATTACAGTTGCAGCTGTATGAGATTTACAAAACAACACACAGATACTCAAGTTCTCACTAAGACAAAAAAAGGAAGTTATAATAAAGAAAGCTAGGGGTTATTCTTGTATTGTGAGTGGACAGTGAGGAATTTGAGTGGCCTTACAATCGTTGAATCCTGGTGACGATGGTGTTGAAGGCGGCCTGAACGTCTGCGGGGGAAACGGTGGACACAATAGGCTGCTTGTGCTCCTGAAGAATCTCATTCAAATACTGCCACAGAAACACAGGTCACGGGTCAGAGAGCAGCACGAGGGAAATTGTGAGGATGGCAAAAAAGGTTATGAGGACTGCGATGTACATAATGGCTATTCCAGAGGTACACGTCTGCCTCAGGGAAAGACAAACGTCCAAATAAATCCAAACAGACAAGACAAGTGAAAAAAAAAACACTTTGTGTCCCGCGGTTAATGCGTCAGCCCTGTTACCATCATAACCAGCTCTTATTAAAATAATGTGCGAGTCAACAAATCAAACAGTGAGCTCTGGGACAAGCAATTCAAGGGCAAGTCTCCTCTTTTCTCCTTTTAATATTATGTAATCACATGCATGTGTCACGCACCGGCAAAGCATGGTGTAGGTAACAGGTCAGACGAGGAAGATGAGTACAAAATAGACTTTATTAACAGAAAGAAAAACTGTAAGCAAACTCAGCAAACACATTAACGAGAACCAACAAAGGGAACAGAAACACAGGCAAATATATACCAAGTGAAAACAAAGATGGTTGGCTAAACACAGGTGTTACAAACGAGGAAACTGACGAGTAACCATGGGGTCAAACTAGAACGTAATGAGTCCATGAAAGAGAAACTAACTAATCTTAATTGTTGCAGTATGTATGTATACGTGTATATATATACACATACACATACATTTATATATATATATATTATATATAAACATACAATATAATTTAAATGTATGTAAGTGTGTATATATATCCGTCACACTCAGGTTGAGGGAGAAGATTAGACGTGGCAAGCGGATCTATTAGCAGCTTAACTTTAATTGGATCTCCATGTAGGAGCAGAAGACCACCACAGCAGAGCATTGGCGGAACCGATGGTGGGAAGAGCTAGGGTGGGGTTGGCAGTCCGAAAGCCAATGGTGGAGCCAGGAGAACTAGAGACCCAGGCGCAGCTGAGGAGATGGAGAGACCTGACGACACCGTAGGTTCAGGAGGCGAGGAGCCAAGGTGGAGCTGAGGGACGAGGAAGCCCAGTGGAGCCGCGAGGACAGTGGCCCCTGGTGGAGCTGAGGGGGCGAGGAGCCAAGGTGGAGCCAGAGGGACGAGGAAGCCCAGTGGAGACGCAAGGACGGCGGCCCCTGGTGGAGCTGAGGGGGCGAGGAGCCAAGGTGGAGCCAGAGGGACGAGGAAGCCCAGTGGAGATGCAAGGACGGCAGCCCCTGGTGGACCTGAGGGGGCGAGGAGCCAAGGTGGAGCCGACTGGTCGATGGGTCGAGGTGGAGTTAAGGGCTTGATGGCCCGAGGCACAGCCAAGGAATCCACTTGCCACGGCAGAGCTGGTGGACTTAAGACCCCAGTTGGATACGAATTGCAGGGTAGAGTCAACAGAGGAGGAGAAGGCGGGGGGCAGCGAAGGCGAAGGCGGGCCCGAAGGACTGACTGCTTTTAGGCAGAGGAGGGTGATGTACGCTTAACGCTATGCGATGAAACTGACTTGGAACTGACTGGGATCAGTGAAGGAAGATTGTCCTCATCTAGCTCGGTTAAAACATCCACTGGCACATTTGTAGAAGCTGGCTCAGTCTCCTGGTCAGACTGGGTGGCGGTCTTCGACTCGGGATGGACATGGCTGCAGGGTTTGGCTTTGTTGCAGGCATAGGTTCTGGCATATGATACATGGTGGGCGTTAACAGAGGAGGGGTTCTGGTTCCACGGGGTTTGTGATTGACGAGAACATCAAGGCGTAAGTACATTGCAAACACTGCAGAATGGCCTCTCTCCAAGTTCCTATCTTAAAGTCAGGTAAGTTGGGGGCCGTAATAGTTCGACCCAATCCAAAACAATGATTTCAATAATCCAATATAGTGAGATCTTCACGGGGCAAGGGAGATCAATTCTGCTGCTCGATCCATATTCTTTCTGTTAGTCTAGTGTTTGTCGCACTCGGGTTGAGGGAGAAGATGAGACGTGGCAAACGGATCTATTAGCAACTTAACTTTAATTAAACAACACAAGAGACTAGTAATGAATGAGAATCACATAACAGTGTGTACTCAAACACAACCAACACCAGACAATGAACACAGAGAACTGAAGGTCTTATATACACAAGATAACAAACTCTGTGCACTTATTAATAACGTAATGAATAACCATGACAACAAAGAATGAGTGGGAACACAGGACACAAAGAAAAGCA
The DNA here is from genome assembly GCF_949152265.1 of Phoxinus phoxinus. Lineage (NCBI taxonomy): Eukaryota > Metazoa > Chordata > Actinopteri > Cypriniformes > Leuciscidae > Phoxinus > Phoxinus phoxinus. The sequence goes on from NC_136895.1 coordinate 5,012,612, forward strand.
AACTAAAAGTATTTGACAACGAAACCAAAACATAAATATAATCACACATACACACACATACTATATATATACTGTATATATAATTTAATAAGCATATATAAAATGGAATGAATTTATATCTGAACCATGTTACCATGATTGTATAAAGAACAAATGATTATTGAAAACTGGAAATTTGTAGAAAAATGAGCATTAAATTCTCTTTAAAAGTAGCTTAGTTATTTAGTTAGCCTAGTTATTTAGTTATTGCTAAATAACCTGTCAAAATTAACTGACATTAACAGTCGTATTCCAACTAAGTGGAATCGACTAGTTGATTCCTCACTCAACTAGAAAGAAAAAACACCACTAAACACTAACATATAACATTAACACACTAATTTACTACAAAATTGGCTAAAAATCTTTCAAATTGGATTTAAGAATCACCTGTTTTTGGAATAACCCTAAAATACACACAAAATAATATTTTTAATTGGTATTTTCGTTTTGTTAAAAATCAAAAATCAAACATAATTTTTACAAAACATAGAAACAAGATACATTTCATTGAGATGCAAAATTACAAAAACATATTCGGAGCACTATGTACCAAATTTAGTAAGGATCACACTTTAAACGAAAGAATAATAAACTTATTTCAAGATATATTCTATGAAAACAAGTCATATCTCATTACACAATTTTAATTGTCAAGTACATGTACAGATTGTTTTAAGGATGTTTCAGTATGTTGATTGGAAAACAAGTCCCAAATATGTAAAAAATAAAAAACAAACTCATGGTAGACAGCACGCACCTGCCCCTGCCAGTCTGTAGTGTTAATAAGGATGATATTCTCTGGCAGATGTTCGTCAGAGTTCAGGATCTGATTGAGCTGATCGTACACTGATTTCCTCGGGACCTGCGACAAGAAGGACGCTGGGTCAGAAAACGAGCACTAATTTGTCTTCCAATATTTTCTTTGTTCTTCTACCGTCAGGCACAAACACTTACACAAATCTGTGTGATGAGTCTGGAGTCTGGGGAGGTTTCGCTCTCGATGCTGCTGGTGCGGTCGCTCTGAGCTTTAGAGTTCTGCCTGTCCTTCATGGACGTGCTGCGCGGACGCCGCTGGAGCTTACCGTCTGTTTTACTGGCGAGCCAACAAGGAGAGAGACATACTGTATTACAACTGCTGGAAGGAGAGGGCCAGCTCATCCCCAACCCCCCTACAGCCTGATAAACCTCAAGAGTTCCTGCAAGACTTTTTGGACTTTTGGATAATTTACTCACCCCCACGTCATCCAAGATGTTCATGTCTTTCTCACTTCAGTGTCAAAAAGAAATTAAGGTTTTTGAGGAAAACATTCCAGGATTTTTCTCCATATAGTGACTTCAATGGGGTCCAACGGGTTGAAGATCCAAATTGCAGTTTCAGTGCAGCTTAAAAGGGCTCAACAAATAAACATTTATATACTTTCTAACCACAAATGCTAGCTGTGATAATTCACACATTACGTATTCATGTTGAAATGACCAATCGTTTGGCTAAATAAGACCCTTATTCTTCGGCTGGGATCGTGTCGAGCCCTTTGAAGCAGCACTGAAACTCACATTTGGACCTTCAAACCATTTATAACCGTTGAAGTCCACTATATGGAGAAAAATCGTAATTTATTTTCGACTGAAGAAAGAAAGACAAACATCTTGTATGACGTAGGGGTGAGTAAATTATCAGGGAATTTTAATTCTGAGTGAACTAATCCTTTAAGCTGGAAACCCAAGCTAAATTCAGATGTGTCTTAAGCCCCGTTCACACCGCCAGCGATTTTGTCGCTGTGTGTCGCTAGTCTCTGTGCTGTGAAGTCGCTTGTGGGCGTTGGTAGTGCTGTCGCTCTAATGTTATTGGTTGACTGGACGTCTGGCCATATCTATACTAAATACCATCACAAGTGATAACTAACTTTATATTATTTTAATTTGACTAGAAATTATAGGCTCAAAAGAAACGGTATGCTGTTGGGAGAGTGTTTTTATATTCCCATAGCAGTGTTCAGTGGATTAAATCATTTACTAGATTAACGATCGATCAAGCAACAAATTAAACTCACTCATACGGTCATTAATGACTAAAACGTCATTCGTATTTGACAAATAATACAGTTTCTTGTCTCTAGTAGTAAACACAATGCAGGGGAAACTGTAAAGTGAACTGCAGCAGTGCTAAACTTGCATCAAAAACTTACAACACTCGAACTATAAATGAATTAAACTCACTGAGACTGTCGACAGTTTCTTTTCCATGCATCATTTTATTATATCCATGAATGTGGTTAGTCAAATCATATAAAACAGTGAAATCGCCCTCGAACTCTGTCTTGCCTGCACTCCGAGACGGTGACGTAACGTGAGCTCCACTGAAAGTCTTCTTTCCTATTGGTTGTCGCTCGCGAAAATCGCTTCTCATTTGCATAAAGTTGAAATTTCTGAACTTTTGTCGCTTGTCTCCTGTCGCTTGATACGCCCACATTCTGTCGCCAACGGTCACTGTCGCTCGTGTCGCCAGAAGTCGCCAGCGCTCCATTGAAATGAATGGGATCTTGTCGCTTTGTCGCTGCGTGTCGCTGGCGGTGTGAACGGGGCTTTAGACTGTGTTCACACTTGTAGTTCGGTTCTTTTGGTCCGGGCCAAAAAAATAAAATGATAGAGTTAGGGTGTGTTCACACTTGGCATGTTTGGTAGGATTAAAACAAACACTGGTGCGATTGCTCTGTAGTGCGTTTCATCTGAATAAGTGTGAACGCTGCCATCCGAACCCTGGTGCCACCAAACAAGCGGAGCGAGACGCTGAAAAGATGAGACTCGCTCCGCTTACAAACAAACTCTGAAATATGAACAACACGGACCAAACACATATAAATAAACCAAAAACAGGACGTGATGTCACAAGATGCAACTCTAAAAAGGCTCATGCACAGCTGTTTTTTCTCATCATAGTCGCGATGTTGCCCATCACAGTTCAGTACAAGATCAGTTAATTTATCCCCGAACACAGCATTGCTTTGGATGTTCGATAAGTTCCGACACAAAATAGACATAATAAAAGTCGACCAGGGGTGCGTTTCCCGTACAACTATATAGCTCACTGCTTAACTACCATAGTACGATGCATCTTTGGAGAAATCAACTAGCTAGTCACGAGTGTTTCCCGAAACCGAATGTCGTAAAGTATCGTTCAACCACGCTGGTTTATGACGTCTCGCACGTGGTGGACTAATAACTTTTTTTAATTAATCTGTTTGAGATCGAATTAACGCTAGATTTCGTCATATAAGTTACATATATGGCATCTGAAGACCATTTCAAATTTTTCTCAGTTACTTTGCTTTATTACCAGACTCAATATTTGGCTCGTTCTTACATAGTTGAGCACGTTCGCACATGCGCAGTCTTCAAAAACGGTGCTTTAAATCTCTTGACAAACTAAAAGACGTAAATTACATTTATATGTATTCTAAATAAAAAATACGGGTTGTACTGAATGTCAGCTTGCTTATTTTGCTAAAGATAAGGATTTATTCAGTCTACATCTCATGTAAACTAGAAACTATGCTTCTAACCACAGCTCCAGAGCTGTCATTGCAACCACACAAGTTTGCGATGCTGTTTGCGAACGTTCGTTGGAACGATGGTTTCGGGAAACACCAAATCGTTGAACTATGCTGATAACGGCGGAACTTGCGATCATAGTTGGCTAACGATGCTTTCGGGAAACGCACCCCAGTTCGGTTGTGAATATATCCTTATGCCTTTAGGTTCAGTATCTTTAGGTTCGGTGTTAAAATGCCAATGTGAACGCTAAGTGGACCAGGACTAAATGCTTTTTTTTGGACCAAACAAACCAGGCGAACCAAACTACAAGTGTGAACACAACCTTATTCAAATGAACCGCTCTAACAGAGCAATCACACCAGAGTTAGTTTTAATCCAACCACACCTGCCAAGTGTGAACACACCCTTAGGTCACGGTACCTGGTTTCTAGATGGTCCAAACTGGTTTAGGTTGAATAAACGTAGAGTATTAAACTCATAGATGAATGACGCTTGCTGCTTCCAGTTGTCTTTTTCAGTCTGAACTAAGATCAGTAGCTCTACATACACAGTTTGTGGCATCCTCTTCCTCTCGAGGCTCTACAAAAGCAGCTCAAAAGAGGCGAATCGTTGATGCGCTGCTGCGTTCCAGATTCACTAAAGTGTCTGTGAGCCGCTCGCTCGGGGACTGAGTCTTAATGAGCCCATTAGCCAATGCAAACACACACATATGCCATCTAACAGAGGCCTGTGAGAACAACTGGCTAGAAGACGACATGGAAGAACAGACGTGATGGACCACTAGAGAAATATAACAGATGGGTGTTTCTTCAGCTCAGCGCTTTCTGTCCTGTGGACTTTTAGAAAACAAACTTGCTTAATACGTACTTTTCACATTGTTTTTTTTTTTTTAGGTCAGCATGAAATGACAATTCACCTTGTCTATTTTCTAAATGCATGTTATTGAGCTTATTGTGAACAATTCACGAATATTTTTTATTCAAAATTACATAACTCCACTGTCCGGTGAAATGGCAGATCTCTCAAGTGATGTACGTAGGACTTCTCCAATCATTGTGTTTGCTTAAACCCCGCCCCCTTCTTACAATCGATTTGCATTCAGCTGATTTGCTTCCATCCAACCAAAAATAGTCCATTTCAAGTGTTGTCAACTATTTTCAATAGAAAGTCGCTAAAAAAAGTCGCTAAATGTCACAGAATGCACCGACTGTCTGCACTTTACATGTTTTCTCTCCTAATCTGTGCTCACATACTGTCATTTTCTCAGTTACTCAATGATATATTTTCTGTCAGACAACAGAATGTGAATGATATAATGAATGACTTGTGAGCCAGCAATCCAAAAAGTCGCCAGTTTCGTCACTAGTCGCTTTTTTGAAGAAAAAAAAGTCACTAATCTAGTCGCACTCAGATGCATGTCACAATGTGGAAGAAAAGATACTTCATTTGTCCACTAACGATGCTCACCTTTATCTTGGCAAAACATGTTGGCCAGGGTAATTTGTGAAAAAATTTATATATATTATAAATAATTTTCACAGAATCAATATTGGTTTATGTCTGTTTCACAGATTATTCAGATTTTTATAGTTTAAAAATAACTTTTTATGATGATTTTTTTAGGACATATATTTTATTTGTATAAATAAAAAAGTCCTTCATATAACAAAAATAAAATAAAATAAAAATATTTTAAAGGGTTAGTTCACCTCATTTTATTTAAACCAACACTGTAAAAAACACAACTTGAAAACAGTTGAATTGACTGATTTTGTTGTGTTAGTTCAGCAAAAATCCACATTGTAAAAATCTCGCACAACAAAAAAAAACTTAGTACTAATTTCCCCTAGCTTTTTCTTGTTGATTCAACTTTTGTAAATAACAGTTATACGAACTAAAAAGTAAGTTGTCCGTGACACACAAAACAACGTTTAGTTGAGTCAACTTGACATTATTTGTTTTCTGGAAAGATGCAACTATTCTGTAACAAATCTTTTGTAGTTGAGCCAATTCAAAAAAATATGTCTATTGGAAACAAAAGTCCTTATTAAGAATAAGATGTAGATTTTTTTATTGAAAATGTATGGTCAGCATTTTGGTGATGAGCGTCTCCTTGAGTTGGGCAGTTTGACTCTTGGCATTTTATGTGAGTTTGTGATCTGTGTAATAGTGTTTAACAAAACACATAATTTGTTGTAAAGAAAGCCATGAACAAAAAACAAACAGCTGATGTAGAGAACAGCATCATAAAGGGGAACTATTCTTATTCCTGAAAAGTGATTATTTGTGAATAATATATTAAAGGTGGGGTATGTGATTTGCAAAACAGCAGGCAGATTTTGAAAATACACAACTCAAATGGTCCTACCTTCTTTCCTTTGACTCCACCCATTCAAAGAACATGGACATGGATGGGGGGAGGGGGGATGGTACGACCGTTTGATTGACACTCTTACTGTCCAATGATTCTAGGTGGTCTTGGAAATGATTGGCTGGAGTTTTTCGAGTCCTGCCCGTTCCACAGATGATTAAATTGCTTAATTTTTATTTCAGTGCTTCTAACTCAGTGAAAGTTAGTAACATTACAGTGAAATGTAAGTGGGTTAGGAATAGGATTTTAAGTGATTTAGAAAAAATGGCCAAAAAAGAGAATTACATACCCCACCTTTAATTTTTTTTTTTAATGCAACAGATCAGATATTCTGAATTTAAATTTTTAACTACATTGTGGGACTTTTTTTTTAAACACACACACATACATTTAGAATCAGCGTATGAATCTCAACAATGGTGACATGCTTCATGCCGCAATGCATGCTGGGAGTGGGAGCCATGATTTTAAGACTATGGTGGCACCTAGCGGCATGCATTGCGGCATAAAACATGTCACCATTGTTGAGATTCATACACTGATTCTTGATGTCTGTGTGTGTGTCAAAATAAATGTTTTCCTTATAACGTATTTTAAAATCAGAATTCAGAATGTCTGATCTGCTGCAAGAAAGTTTTGCTGGTAAAATATTAATAAAAAATAATACATTTTGGTCAGAAATCAGATTAGTGATTTATTCTAGTTTATGAGGCTGAAATCTTGATCATCTTGGTTTCTTTTTTCTTAGCAACAAATTATGTGTTTTGCTAAACACTGTTACAATGACCACAAACTCACAAAAAAATCCAAGAGTCAAACTGCCCAACCAAAGGAAACGCTCATCACCAAAATGGTGATTACCAAATGATTTCCAATAGACAAAAAAAATTTAATTGGCTCAACTACAATGGATTTGTTACAGAATAGTTGCACCTCTCCAGAAAACAAATAATGTCAAGTTGACTCAACTACACGTTTTTTTGTGTCACAGACAAACTTATTTTCAGTTCTAATAACTGTTATTTACAAAAAATGAGTCAACAAGAAAAAACTAGTGGAAATTAGTACTAAGATTTTTGTTGTAGTTCAAGCTGAATTTTTTCTACAATGAATAAGACTCCCATAAATTCGTCTTCAAAACACAAATGAAGATATTTTTAACTCTTTCCCCACCAGCGTTTTTGGTCATTTTCACAAAATTTCACAAAACTAAACACAAGAATATCTAGATGTATGAATATCTGAACATGCAATATATCAAAAGAAAGCACAGAGAAGAAAAACTAGCTTCGTGCATTCTTTTTTTTATAAACATTTTGAGCAAAAAGCTGAGAAAATCAAAGATTACATCCAGATGGGATTCAGAACGATGATCAAAACACAGATGGAGTCGATCGAGTCCATCAACACCCCAAAGCTTCACAACCACCAACACTGTGATGCTTCAAAAAGTTAATAAACACGTTGAAAAAGTTAGTTTAATCCAAGGCATCACTTTATATGACAGATTTAATGAAGGCTTTTCTTCATATAAAAACATTGATCAACTCGCATGCATAGAGCATATCAAATATGGTAAAAACAAACTTGATCTGTATTTTGAAGATTTTGAAACGACATGAGGGTGAGTGAATAATGATGACTTGAATAATTTTCGGGTGAACAAACCCTCAAATACACAGTGAATGAACCCCTGGCACATGAAACTGCCTGTAGTTACAGAAGCGTCCACGTGCGGAGGGACTGTTCGGTGAAAGCTAGCGTCTGCAATGGGGCTGTGTGAGAGCTTGTGATGGAAAGCAGATGGAAAAGGAGAGTGTGTTACCTAGGCGACATGAGTGTCTGCGACTCGGTCTTGCAGAGTTTGCCCAGCACCGTTCCCGCTAGTTTCTCTGCGCCGGCGTCCCAGCTCATGTTGGCGTCACACGTGGCCTCGTCCTCCAGCGGCTCCTGCGTGCAGACACACACACATCAGCCGGGAACATGCATCACTCTCCTCAAGCGCCCGCACGGCCACAGGGATTATCATGTTGCCGTGGAGACGGCCACTTAGCCACAGAGCAGAGTTGTGGTGTGTGTGTGTGTCTTCCACACTCTAGATACTGTTATAACTGATTAAGTGTGTGACACAGACCTTGAATTATCAGCAGTCGGTGCACAAAAACAGCACAGCCCTTATGGCAGAAGGATGGAGCCCTGCATTTTGTCATTGTTTGAAGAAAATTATGTTTGAAATATGTTTGATGTAGAGAGAAACTGTGGACCTGCAACCCTGGCGTTAGCGGTGATTCATTGGGTCAAATAAAACCAATACCGTCGCGCTTTTTTTTAACCTTTTAATGCGTTTGACAGCCCTTAATTCAACACAATAGAGATGTTCGTCACACACAGTAAAAATGTTCTCCTCCTTTTGATTGACAGGATATAAACAACACTGATCATTGGTCGTTTTTAAACAATCGGTCAATGGCCGATAATATAATATAATATAATATAATATAAAGTATATAATATTAGTATATATATTAGTATATTATGTTATATTATATTAATAATATAATATTATATAATATTAGTATATAATATTATACTTTTACAAATAATAATAATAATATTATTAATAAAAAAAAATATATATATAAAATATATATATATATAATATTATTAATAAAAAAAAATAAAAAATATTATATATATATATATAAAATATATATATAAAAATTATACAAATAATTTATATATATATATATATATATATATATATATATATATATATATATATAAACACATTATAATATATATAAAATGATACATTTTGTAAATACATTATGTGCATAAATTATATATTATTATTTTTCATTAGAGAACGCCTGAAACTAGCACCTTTATGTGCTTAAAATGCTGCACATTATTAATACAGAGATTGTTACTGACCGCAGCGGCGGAGTCCAACACTGTCGGGTCATCCGGATATCGTCCACACACTGCTCTGTTCTTGTCCACTGTTAACAGATCACCAGTCTACACACACACACACACACACACACACACACACACACACACACACACACGCACACACACACACACACACACACACACACACACACACACACACACACACACACACACACTGGATTATGTGTCTTAGTCTGAGAGTTTACACATTGGCAGAAAAAAAAAATATATATATATATATATGGAGACAAATGAATGCGATTACAATATTTTCTGATGAAGGCAAAAAGCACTTACTACGTATTTTGTCAAAATCGAATTATGAGATAAATGGTCTATTAGACTATGATCTGTCTTTTAACAGATGGATCTGGCTTGACTGTTCACATTTAGAAAGAAAAAGTGTAAAAATTTGAATAAAATCGACCAAAAATATAATATAAGACATGTGTCGCAGTTTCAGTGTTGGCGTGTACTGTGTTTAGCCTTTGTAGGGCATAATAATAGTATAATTGGAGTGTGTGTGTGTGTGTGTGTGTGACGTACAGTGGACGGCGGCTCTCTCGGTTGGCTCTTCTGACTGTGCAAACTGCCGATCTCCGTCTGTGAGCTGGAGTGAGACATTCCCTCAAAGAACGGCCTTGAGAGGAAAACACACACACACGTTAACAATACAAAAACACTCTCAGAGCCAAAAGTCGTGTTTCGTGCTCAGCGATACAGTATCTGTCAAGTGTTTACACTGTCTGGAAGGCATTCGTTTTTTCAATGAGAGTCAATGAGACTCGTTCACTGAAATCGTTCATCTTGTTCAAACACTTTCTCGTTTTTAGCAACACAATATTTTGAAGCTTTGGTTTTGAAGGCGTCTAGAAGCAGGAACGGCCACCGCAAGCAACAATACAGTGTGAGCCGAGGGAAAAACAGTGCGAAAATATACAGGAAATAATGTGAAAGTGGAAATAACTCTAGGAACAAAGTGGAAATTTGGAAATTGCTCTAAGCTAGCCAATCAGATGCCATTTTTGTGTTTAATATGCATTAGATTAGCACTATCAAAGACTTTAGATTCATATTGCAATGAATGGGAGAAAGTGCAGCGTGCAATATGGAGGAATAAGTCCCGCCTTCTGAATAAAACAGCCAATCACCGATTGGTAAAGTGCAATTGCGCAATGCAAACTCACGCTTAGGACTGAACAGTGCAGTTTTTTTGCCATTATTTGAGCATTTAGAAACAAAATTTATGAGACAGTTGTTGTCAGATTCATTGGTGATTGAAAATATAAAATTGAATCGAAAGATTGATGAACAGCTTTGGAGGATTTGGTGTTTCCCAACTCAAAAGGACACGAGCTGCACTCGCATGGCTGAAAGTGATGGGCAAACAAAGCTTATCAAAAAATGTAATCAAATAATCCACTGTTTGGTCAGTGTACATGCAGTGTAAATAGTGTAAAAATGTGTAATTTTTTTATGTAGAGCTTGGTCAATCATACCAATAAGAGACTTTTAACTACAACTCTTCATTTTTATTATACAAATGTGTCATTAAATGTCTACAAATGTATAAAATTGATCTGAGATCAGGTAAAAAAATCATATAGACACTGGATCATGGGTTCAAGGAGATCATCGCCCCCTAGTGGCCAACCATTGAATATCGAAACTGGAATGACGTAACAAAGCCTCGTTTGCTGAAACCACGTAACTTTGACAGTTTGATACTGAATCACTGGTTCGAAAAGAAAAAAAAATTAGCAAAAGTGTATTTTGAAAGCGACCATCACTGACGAGAGTTTTTTCAAAGATGGCCGCCGCGTGAGACGACTCATGGCTCTTACTTGAGTTTGGGTTTGGGAGTGCTGAGCAGACTCTCGTTGTCCTCCATCTCTGGGCCGCTGTCGCTCTGGTTATAGACCTCCAGACTGTCGTACAGGAGATCCAGATCTTCAACCTCCTGCGTTTGGTCAACCGGATCAGAGTCCAATACCTTTTGAAGCCAGCACAACAAAAGCTAAATGTAGATATGTATACCAATTTTTAATCTCAGCTACAAAAAAAACCCTGTAGTAATGGAAAAATTATTAGAATAGCTTTTCAAAGGGCTTTAAACGACACCAGACGATGAATACGGGTCTTATCTAGCGAAACGATCGCTCATTTCAAAAAGAAAAAAAAAAGTTTAGGTCTAAGTTTTATAAGCACAAATGCTCGCCTTGCTCTGTTCTGTGATGTGCGTTCGTGACGTCACGTAATACGCAATTATCGTAATATCGTTTAAAGCCCTTTGAAGCGGCACTGACACTGTCATTTGGACCTTGAACCGTTTGGGGCCCATTGACGTCCATTATATGGAGAAATGTTTTCATCAAAAACCTTAATTTCTTTTCATCTTCTTCGTTGCTCTGGTTGGTTGTAGCGCTATTCTATTTCGTGCAGAGGGATTTTGAGAGACAACCGTTTATCCCGCCCCTCGGATTAAGCCGCGTCTATGGAGAGTTGCCAGACTAAACATCTTGATGTAAGTCTGGCTTGCCAGGCTAGTGTTATATATCATGGTCATTAAATGGCTTTCCTGAGGTAAATGTTATGTGACATTGTTCTCCAGCTGTTATATTGACCTCTTTGCGCGGTTGAAAAAACTGATTGGTCGATATTATGTATGAGGAACATAAATTTCGGTAAGTTGCGTGAGAAAATGGATGTGTGGCGTGAGAGCGCGTGAAAAGTGAGTCTCACGGTCAATGCGCAGCCCTCTTTTACTTCAGGCAGTGACTGGCAATGAGTCTGATCTTCAAAAGAGCTCGAATTACCCCGGCTGAAGATAAATGCTCTGCCATGATCTATGGAGCGTTTTGAGAATAGACGAAGCACAGTTACAGGGCAAGCAGGGTTGGCAGCAGAAAGGTAAACGTTGGATGAATCATATAATTTAGGGGATCATTAAGATTTCCTACTTTTAGCACTACTTTTGAAGACACGACACGACGTCCACTCTCTATAACCTCCTCCTCACCCACAGGAATCGCTAAAAACCCTACACATTTTCTGTATATCTGGCAGCGCAACCCCAAACACAACACGCTTTCATCATCGTTTCAACTTCTTTGATCAACAACAATGTTTTTAACTATGTAACTGTTCCAGTAGCCGGCTGGATCTCTTCGGTAGAAGCCGCTCGCGTTCTGCCACTGGAAGTATCTTGGTGCCTATTGTTTACAAACATCCTGAAATGCCGTATAGGAGGTGCTTTAGGACAGGGGTTCCCCAACTTTTCCATGGTTCTCGCCAAGGCCCCCCAAATACCACTAGGTTCTGGCCAAGGCCCCCCAAATACCACTAGGTTTTGGCCAAGGCCCCCCAAATACCACGAGGTTCTGGCCGAGGCCCCCCAAATACCACGAGGTTCTGGCCGAGGCCCCCCAAATACCACAAGGTTCTGGCCGAGGCCCCCCAAATACCACGAGGTTCTGGCCGAGGCCCCCCAAATACCACTAGGTTCTGGCCAAGGCCCCCCAAATACCACTAGGTTCTCGCCAAGGCCCCCCAAATACCACTAGGTTCTGGCCAAGGCCCCCCAAATACCACTAGGTTCTGGCCAAGGCCCCCCAAATACCACGAGGTTCTGGCCAAGGCCCCCCAAATACCACTAGGTTCTGGCCAAGGCCCCCCAAATACCACTAGGTTCTCGCCAAGGCCCCCCAAATACCACGAGGTTCTGGCCGAGGCCCCCCAAATACCACTAGGTTCTGGCCGAGGCCCCCCAAATACCACGAGGTTCTGGCCAAGGCCCCCCAAATACCACTAGGTTCTCGCCAAGGCCCCCCAAATACCACGAGGTTCTGGCCAAGGCCCCCCAAATACCACTAGGTTCTGGCCAAGGCCCCCCAAATACCATTAGGTTCTGGCCAAGGCCCCCCAAATACCACTAGGTTCTCGCCAAGGCCCCCCAAATACCACTAGGTTCTGGCCAAGGCCCCCCTTTTGCAGGATGTGTTATTGAACCCATCGACAATACTTCAGCAAATGTAGAAATAAATAAATAAAACATTTGTGAACATCAGATTTTGTGATGGTCTTTGATACCAGCCAATCAGAAAGATTATAGAGATGCACCGATTACAATTTTCTAGGCCGATTCCGATTTTTCCATTGAGATACCGATTTTAGCCGATTACGATTTCATTTTTCTAACCACTTTACTTATAAAAATCCATATAATTTTACCCAAACTGAATAATAAAAACAAAGTTTAAATAGAAATATTATAAAATATATAATATAATATATAATATCTATAAATATTTTTGAGTCTTCATTTTCTTTTCTGACATAGTCCAGTTCTTGTTAAAACACACTAGACATGCAAATTCTGTGCATTTTTTTTGTGAAATCATATTTATTTTGTCCATCAAAAGTGTGCTTTCACTTTAACAGAGCGTGAGCAGCGCGTCACTGCTGCTCACGCTCCTGCTCACGGTGTGAACGCACTCATTGATTAACATGCACGCCGGAAATAAATAACATGTTGCGATGTTAATCATGCGGCGCGCCGGCGCCCGAGTGCATTTGACCGGCATAAAATCTGCATATCTCAGACTGATTGGCCGGTCGCCTAATCTCTAAAAGATTAGCATTAAAGGTATAATATTCCGATAGGCTATGCGACAAATGATTATAATGCTTTGTCATAACAATTCTCATGATAATGGAAAAAAAATAACGTTTTTTTTTTTTTTTACTTGCTGCGGCCCCCCTGGCGGCCCCCACTTTGAAAACCCCGGCTTTAGGACACAGTCAAAGTGAGCTATTGCACTGATAAGCCCATGTTGGCATTGCTACTCAAGGGAAGCGCCTGCCAATGCAATAAATCCGTGTCATCACCCTGAATCAGGAAGTCGCTGGACTGATAGCCAAATAAATCTGGATCATTTCCTGTAGGGCTTGGATAACCGAGTCAAGGCAAGAGGACGATGAAGTCAAAGAGTCAAACAGCTACCAACTAACAAGCTTAGACTCTAACAATGAGACTGTAAAGCTGCTTAAATCTTGCCTGTAGGCTATATAAGCATGTATGACCCAAGTCATCATGGCCTCATGTGTCCTCTCAGAGCCAAACAGTCCCGGTTAGTTTTAGGAGAGGTCTACATCACTAAAATCAAAGCTCCTCTCACATTTCAGCTCCTAGATCAATCATTGCCAAGTCCCAGGACTCTCTTTTATAAAGGTTGAATTTCATGGCTGAAGTGATTTTTGTGATTACAAAGCAATGGACCGCAGAGTAGAGAGTGGAGAACTTCAGGCAAACGTACTGTATTTCTCTCTGTCGTAACTTATAAAAGACAAGAAGAAAATCTCACCTCATCGGATACTTTGAATCTCTTCAGGAGAGCAACAAACTTCTGCTTGAAATTGGGTTGCTACAGAGAGATTGAGAGAATATGTCATCAAAAACATACGTCTGGGCTGCGACTGGTCAATGCAAGCAAGTTTACAGTTACAAAGAAGTATGGTTCATAAAACACAGTAAAATCATGGTACTTTTTTAAAGTTAAAACAGTAAAATAGGTAAAAGCAAAAGACAAAACAAAAAATATCTTTACAATTTTTGGTCACACTGTATATTGTGTCTTTAATGTACTTGCATAAAAAACCTGTTAGCAACAAACTCATTGTGTTCATGCTGTATTGCAACATAATGTTGCCGGTGAGGTTAAGGATAGGTGTGGTTATATGGAAGTGGGTTTAAAGGTGGGTGGAGTAGATCCAACAGTATAATTATATGTGTAACTACAGAAATTAATAACAGATGTAATTGCATGCGGGTATTTCTTTTAAATAAAAGAACAACGTGAAAACGTATGTACACAATAAGTGAATTGTATCAATGATTCATTTAAATACAGTATTAGTGCATAGCAGCTGTAGGCACTTAAAGGGATGGTTCGGAGTAATTTCAACCTAGGGTCGTTTGCACCGTGACCTCGAGCCAAACCATCCCCCCCAGAAGCTTTTCCCCCTTGGTGGAACATTATTAAAGTGAGAGGTTATTTAGAGATATCAGCGAATGGCTTAGTGCGGGCGCTAATGGATCCAAGGTTGTATCTGGTAAATTACCGCACTAATAATGCCCGGGATGGCACCAAACTTCTACAGTAGTGCAAAGAGGTTCTGTACTCATAAAACAAGGCATTGGGAAGTGTGTAAGTACATCAGGAGTTTATTTAAATAACACTTTCCTGATGGCTCATGCTACCGCTAACCCGGACGTCGAGGTCACTTCCGTGATTTGGGAAAAGCCAGTAAAAGTCCTGGCAGAAAGCGATGCATGAGGATGTAGTGTAGCGACGCCCAGCTCCAGGAATGCACTAATGCTTTGTTGTTATTACCAGTTTGCAACAATTATTAGTTAACACTAAGTTGTCAACACTTTGAAAAAAAATTGGAAAAAAATTGGATATACCAAAAAACTGCCAGGACTTTTACGGGCTTTTCCCAAATCACGGAAGTGACCTCAACGTCCGGGTTAGCGGTAGCATTAGCCATCAGGCAAGTGTTATTTAAATAAACTCCTGATGTACTTACACACTTTCCAATGCCTCGTTTTATGAGTACAGAACCTATTTGCACTACTGTAGAAGTTTGGTGCCATCCCGGGCATTATTAGTGCGGTAATTTACCAGATACAACCTTGGAGCCATTCGCTGATATCTCTAAATAAGCTTTAATAATGTTCCACCAAGGGGAAAAAGCTTCTGGGGGGTGTTTGGCTCGAGGTCATGGTGCAAACGACCCTAGGTTGAAATTACTCCGAACCATCCCTTTAATATAAAGTGGGCCTCAATTCTTCATGTGTTTCAGAATGGCCGGAGTGGAAAGAAATCTACATTGGTGTTGTTCTAGTTTATGCACTGATCCTGGGTTAACACTTGTGTTCCTAATGGTAAGCTTAGTTCAAGAGGATTAGTACATCACCTTCTATGGCCTTCTGGGAACTAGATAACACTGAACCAAACACCAAACACCCCCTTAGGGACACAAAGCCAATTTGTCTCTGTTTCTATCGAGCTGCCTGAAGTGACTTGTGTCAAGGCAATAATTACAGGATAATATATTGGGTCATCTAACAGTATTGCTGTGACAATGAACAACTCATTGTGTGTTGATGAATATTACTAGTGCTCAACCAACATGAATTTTGTAATGGCAAGATATGCAGATACCAATAGAAAACGGGGTGGCCAATATGATATGATACAATACATAATACAACTGAATCATATCAGCCATCAGAACGGTTATCATATCAGTCAGCAGAACTGGTATACAAAGATGTTTTACAAATGGTGTTCCTCAGGGCTCGATTCTGGGTCCGATCATTTTCTGCTTTAAACCCTAACGCTCAAAATAATTAAGGACAAACTTAAATTAAACTAATTAGTTCAGTCAATTATTACTTTTATGAGTATTTAGCACTTTCTTTTTCTTTCAAGATCACAGAACTGATATAGTTTAAGTAAACTGAACTGTTTCATGAAATTATTTATTTTAATTTAGACAAACTTAAGTTTAACTGAAACTGGGCCGGGATTTCTATTTCCCAGCATGCTTTGCCGATGGCACTCGAAAGGGAGAGTAAATGTTCAAATTAAGTATAATATCATGTTTTTTTGTGCAAGATTAATGTTAAGTGGGAGTTGAGTGACTAATGTTTTGTTATGCTAATTTCTGTTAATGTTGATTTTAGGAGAGTTACCATCATGGTGACGAGTGGTGCATGCGGCTTGGTTTGAGAACAATGTTAAAAACGTTCATTTTGAAGGTTACATGAAAATTTAACCTGAATGTTAAATCTACTCAAACATTTCAAGTTAAGAACAAGTCAATTTATGAATACAAAATAAAAATCTGCCAGTTCTGCTTACTTAAACGTTAAATTTCTTATCTTACAAATTTTTAGGCAACTGATTGCCTTACATTTTTTGAGTTTTGCTAACTTATTGGCGTTTACAGTGTGTTCATTAAGTGCAGAGGGAGTTTATCTGTACATACCCGGGTCATAGATGTAGTCCTAATCATTTTCCTCCTAGATTTTTTGGGCTTCCGCTGAACATCATCGTCCTCATCATAAAGGTCCTAAAACAGAATTTAGGAAATTTCGATAGATTTTATTAGGTGGCAATCCTTTCTAAAGATACAAGGGGAAATTCACTAACCATGTTGGGCCATGCAAAATATTCACAATCTTATTCACTGATGACCCAGTAACCAGTCTCTAAACAATGCTATCAGCGGATGCAATTCATTTTTAGTAAATTCTCCCCTCACAGTTTTATTTTGAAATTAACAAACTCTATGTGGCGCAAACTTCTTCCAAACTTCCAACACTACTTCTGAATAGGATGTTTACTTCATAAATTGTATGAAAATTTTAAAAATAATGGTTCAGATCACTCAAACAACATATGGAAATGGAGGCGCCCTTATATGGGCAGTAATGTCCACTAGTGGAGAAGTGTGGTACTGCGCCCAAACTAAATCTCACTGAAAGCTCATTTCAAGAGATATCAACCTAAAATTTGAAACACAACTTGTTCAGATTTTTGCCTTTGATTTTTTGTTGTTGCATTTTTAGAGTCCTCCAGGTTTTGAAAATATATATTTTATATAAAATATGAATAATTACATTTTTAACATTGTACATTTTCATAAACTTTTTCGGTATAACTTTCTTAATTTATTTCACTTCTACAAAAATCTGCCAAATGTCTTCTGTAAAACAAGACCAATCTCACATCTATATTCCAAAGCATTCTTGAATTACAACCATTTAAGTTTGCCATGTGCATTTTCATGTCTATTAAAAAAAAGGGGGGCGTCGCTTAAGGGGTTAATAAATGTAGGGCTTTCTTAGAACAATGCTAAAAACATGTTGGGAAGACCTCCTGACCTGGCCTTGAACAGCGTCATCGCTCGCCTCCTGCTCCGATGAGTAACTATCATCGTCGTCTTCAGAATAGTTATCCATATCCGGAGAACGGTCTGCAAAGAGACAGAGACATTTAATGACCCCATGACATTTTATTGCAGCCTCTGCCGTCTGACCAACAGAACAATCCAAAAGCATTAAAACGATTCATTCAAAACATGCAGACATTTTTATAGCTACAATTTGAGAACACTTGAGCTGCTAAAGCAACTTTCCCTTTTAATGCACCGCAGCATCACTCACTTTCTCTCTGTGTGTGTGTGTGTGTGTGTGTGTGTGTGTTTAAAGAGGATGTTTGGTGGGAGAGAGAGTTTCCGGGGGACGTTTATCTTTATTGCAGCTTTAATGCACTCAAACTGTCCATTAGCATCTTATGGTCAATGCAATGACTGAACATAAACAAAGCTGATCACTGATGGAATAATGTAACTGGATATACAGGGTGGTTTGGTGTAGTGGTTAAAGATCTGGCCTTTATATGTTCTCTTCCTTCCCTCACATATGTGACCCTGGAGCACAAACCCAGTCTGGAGTCGCACGGGTATATCTGTGGCGATAGCCAACTATACATTGTATGGGTCAAAATGATAGATTTTTCTTTTATGCCAGAAATCATGAGGATATTAAGATCATGATCCATGAAGATATTTAGTAAATTTCCTACCGTAAATATATAAACATGTATGTTTGTGAGTGAATGCAGCACAATCGTGAACATAAATGCTCAACTTTAAAGCAGATTTTCTCAATGTTTAGATTTTTTTGCTCCTCAGATTCCAGATTTACAATAGTTGTATCTCGTCGTAACCCTTTACAATAAGGTCCATTAGCTAACATTAGTTAATGTATTTACTAACTAACAATGAGCAATATATTTGTTACTGTATTTATTAATCTTTGTTAATGTTATTTAATAAAAATCCAGCTCTTCATTGTTTGTTCATGTTACTTCACGGTGCATTAACTCATGTTAACGAACACAACCTTTGATTTTAATAACATACTGGTGAAACTTGCAAAATTTGAATAGAAAAGTTCATTTATTTCAGTAATTCAACTTAAAAGGTGAAACTAATATATTATATAGACTCAATACATGCAAAGTGAGATATTTCAAGCTTTTATTTGCTATAATATTGATGATTATGGCTTACAGCTTATGAAAACCCCAAATTCAAAATTAGAATATTGTGAAAAGGTTTTCATAAGCTGTAAGCCATAATCATCAAAATTACAACTAATAAAGGCTTGAAATATCTCACTTTGCATGTAATGAGTCTATATAATATACTAGCTTCACCTTTTAAGTTGAGTTACTGGAATAAATGAACTTTTGCACTATATTCTAATGTATTAGTAAATGTTGAAATTAATATTAACTAAGATTAATAAATGCTGTAGAAGTAATCTTAGTTCATTAATTAACTAAGGTAAGTTCTGACTAAGGTAGTTAAGGTAGGTAACTAAGGTAGTTCACTAATGTTAACTAATGAGCCTTGTTGTAAAGTGTTACGGGACAATCTTTCACACGAAATTAATGATTGTGTGGATTCCTGAAATCGCCAATGAAAATTCGCCGAACAACACTAATTGTGACACAGCTTTGGAGACGTTTTCTACTTGAATACATCGCTCCGTCATCAGTGTGATCACCTGACGCTTTGGCCTTGGTCTCCGGCTGCCCGCTGCCGTCCTCCGGGTCGATGGGTTGACTGGACAGTGAATAAACACTCAGCTCGGCCGCACGCACCGGCGCGTCCTTCACGTTACTGTGCAGTCCCAAAATCTGGCCTCCATCTGTCGGGTGCTGCATCACCTTTAAACACAGACACTCAGAGGTCAGTGACAGAGGTCTCTGGATACGTAGCCTTCTTGTTCCTCTTCATGTGAAAGCCTCAGTTTTGTTCTTTTCAAGGTTGGCATTCCTCATCGAACTCTTGGACGGATGAATCGCCCCCTGAGGTTTTCTATGGCGAGCCTCTACTGAATATGATTAGCGCTGGAATCTCGAGGAGACTGGAATTTGTGGGGGTGAAACTGCAGAGAATAACTTCGAGAAAGCAGAATATAATATATTACGCTCACATAAAGCCCCCCTCCTAACACTCCCAAATAATAGACCTCTTTAAGACATCCGTCATGAAACAAAAGAACAAGAAGAAATAGTGATACATAATGATTATGAACATGAGTTGAGAGAATCTTACAAATATAAGTGAAGGAACATTTTGCACTCACTTCTATGTAGCAATGAACATCCATCCAATCACTCAGAGAACTCAATCATAATTAGCGTAGCACAATCTATTGGTTTACAGTAAACCTGTGGCTAACGTTTCTATTGCAACTTCTATGTCATGACATTTATAATGATGAAGTTGCAATTTAGTACATTTCAAATATATTAGCTTTAAAAGCAATGTTGGATAACACAATACAGTTAAAATTATAATCATAATTATAATCATTTTCATGTGCTTTAGTATGCTAATTTGACATTATTACAAGTGCAGTTTTTAAAAGTGTACTTAAGTGTGTTCAGAAACATAGTCATGAAAGTGTATACTCTCTAAAGTGGCCTTTTATTTCATTAATATTATGTTATCTGCAAGTACAAAAAATGAAATTAGCTGAACTTTAGAGTGCTTTTTTCACCCACTCTCTATATGTAATTTCATAATTACTTCTATTGTCTTTATAATGTTTAGTGCTGAATGTACTGATAAGTATATATATATATATACTAAAATGAATTTTTATGGAAAATGTCATGTAGGATGAATTCAGGAAGCAAAACAAAAGATAATTAAAACATGACGATTTAACCCCTTAAGCGGCGCCCCCTTTTTTTTAATAGACATGAAAATGCACATGCCGAACTTAAATGGTTGTAATTCAAGAATGCTTTGGAATATAGATGTGAGATTGGTCTTGTTTTAAAGAAGATATTTGGAATAAAATATCTTGAAATACATTTTAAGAAAGTTAAACAGAAAAAAAGTTATAGAAGTTTGAGTTTATGAAAATGTGCAATGTTAAAAATTTAATTATTCATATTTTATATAAAATATATATTTTCAAAACCTGGTGGACTCTAAAAATGCAAAAAAAGCAAAGCCAAAAATCTGAACAAGTTGTGTTTCAAATGTTAGGTTGATATCTCAAAAAATGAGCTATCAGTGAGATTTAGTTTGGGCGCAGTACCACACTTCTCCACTAGTGGACATTACTGCCCA
Organism: Phoxinus phoxinus; assembly: GCF_949152265.1. Lineage (NCBI taxonomy): Eukaryota > Metazoa > Chordata > Actinopteri > Cypriniformes > Leuciscidae > Phoxinus > Phoxinus phoxinus. The sequence continues at coordinate 5,033,760 of NC_136895.1, forward strand.
TATAAGAGCGCCTCCATCTCCATATGTTGTTTGAGTCTGAACCATTATTTTTTACAATTTTCATACAATTTATGAAGTAGACATCCTATTCAGAAGTAGTGTTGGAAGTTTGGCAGATTTTGAAATGAACTCAACCTCTAAGAAACACAGAAGATCACGTATGTGCATTATAGCTCGCTGCCACATCACTAATGACGAATCTAGTATTATTTTCTTTATATTTAAAACATTTTCAGACCTTTTTTTTCTAAAAGAATTGAATGGATGCTATCTTCTGAACTCTTGGCATGAAAACAAACTGAGGTTTCTACCATTCTTTCATGATTTTTCATGTTCATCACTATTTCAAATATTTCACTATTTCACACGCCTTAGGAGTATGAACATATTCTTGTTTCAAATAGATAAATTACGACTTCTATGTAATTTATTTTGAAAATCAGTCACCAAATATGTAAACTAGGGATTGTAAGCTTTCAAATGATATATAGTTTGTCAAGATTTTGTATAGGATATTACTGTTTTAAATATGTAATGGCTGTGGTGCCAATATAAGGGGTTTAGAACTCAAGTTGTGTTTAGGTGAACTTAAGTGTTTAGAAACATAGACATGAAACTGTATACTCTCTAAAGTGGCCTTTAGTTTCATTAATATTATATTATCTGCAAGTACAGTTAAAATATATATATATATATATATATATATATATATATATATATTAAATACACATTGCATTCAATACGATTAAGTGCACTTCTTTTGTAATATAAACATCTGCCACTACAGCCAAACAGTAATAATGTGTGATGTGAGAGAACAAGTATCGACATATTGACCACACATGAAAGTTGTGAGTATGTGCTGGTTTTACTACTGGAGAGGGGTCAGATTATAAAGGTCACAGTCTGTCCGGCACAAGTCTCAATGCACTGGACACCGGGCTCGAGTGATTCATTCGTCCGTACCTCAGCCATATTAATAACACCAACAGCCAGCGTCTTGTAGCCCAGAATAGTTCTGTTTTTATAGCGTTTCCTCCTTTGAAGCATGATCTGCAGCCGGTTGGCATCTCTCTTCAGGAAATGTGGGTACTAAAGAAAGGAAGTATGACAGAACAACAGCGATTTGGTGCATATTGTTGCTTCGTATTACATCATTTTCATCAGCAACAATGCTAGCACACACACTTTATTTGATGAAATCTCATATTTCCTGTCAAAACAACTCTTACGAGTCCTGAACCGTGAAAGGGTTCTTGGAAGAAACAAAGGGAAAGTGGTAATGAAGTGAACACTTCATGCTAAGACTGCTGAGGACTTAAACGGAAAAGCTTTTCAGAGGAAATTCAATGTTTCTGCATAAATGGAATATAATGTTTTAAGTAATTAATACATTCTTAAACATTTTCTCTGTTAGAAGTGCAACTAGATAGAATCAAAACACAATTGAATCAAAATGATACATGAAAATATGCATTTTTTTGTGGGAAAATTATATATTTAAAACAATTTCCCAAAGTAAAGGTAGCCCGACAACACATTGGATTTCTTTTTCAATTACAGTCATGTACACTGCAATAACAAAATATTTGATCTACTTTTTATTAAGACCTTTTTTTATTCTGTTATATTTTAGCCTTTATTATTGACATTTGAAGCAATAGTGACAGGAGAGGAGAAAAGGGAAAGGAATCACAAGCTGGGACGTCAAGGGTAAATGATGAAAAGATGACAGCAAATGATGATTCAATTGTTCACGGTAAGTCACGCCAGCATGGCTGGACGCATCAATGAGCAATTAAAGACATTTTAAGATGATTTTAGGCTAAACGCCTGAAAAATCATAGATACAGTCACTAGTAATATGATCTTTTTCGACCAGTAGGTGGCGCTGTGACCAAATTGATGTGGTGTGGTCAGAGTGAGGTGACAATGCAAAGTTATATATGTCAATATGCCAAAGCATTACAGGGATACAGCCTCAGAGTCGTTGGCATGGTCTGAAGATGATACGATTCGATTTTGGTGAAAATCGGACCAACGGTCCAGAAGGAGTTTGAAAAAGTAGGTTTAAAGAAAATCAAAATGGCGGACAGGAAGTTCGGCCGACTGACAAAATTGGTGTCTGTGTTCTGGGCATGACCCAAGGAATCTATTAAGATCAGTTTTACAATAGGCTAATTCGATCAATAGTTATTAGCATTTTTTTTGTGGAAATTTCATTATTATTTTTGACTACAAGGTGGCGCTGCCCCAAAACTTTTTGAGTACACCCAAAATTGGGTATCGTATGACTCGGCATGCTGCACCGAATCTAAAAAAGGCAATTTTTTATTTTATTTTTGACAACACCATTTAAAAGTTATAAGCAAAAATATGCATTTTTCATATCTCCTGACCACTAGGTGGCACTGTCCCGAAACTGTGCAGGTTACCTCAGGTCATGGTTTTCAGAACACACACCAATTTTGGTCAGAATACGCTAAAGTCTTGTGGAGATATAGCCTCACGTTCATTTTCGTGGGATCTTCATCAAATCAATTTGCGCGTTTGACGAATCAATTTGAATGGTTCAAAAGTTATTAGCATAAACGTAAGTGCAACTTTGAACAGTTGGTGGCGCTAGAGGGATTGAGTTAGAGACTCCAAATTCGCTATGATGACAGTTCAGACTGTCCTCTATCTGTGTGCCAAATTTCACAACTTTACCGCAAGCTTTCTATGGAAGAATAAGAAGAAACGGAAGAAGAAGGTGAAGAAGAAGAACGCCAACGGATACAATAGGTGCCTTGGCTCCTAATTAACTTTATATGCAGTAATTAATCACATATACAAGTCTTATTTCAATTAATGTATTATCCATAACAAGTTCATTGACTAAATTCAGTTTTTAATACGTGATGCACATATTCAGATCACATGACCTTCCAGAACGGCCACATAATAGACACTCACACCTAGTCCCGTCCAAATTGGCACATGAAATCACAGATGTACTCTATTTATAAATGAAACTCGAGGAAAGCAAATCCTGTGGGAATAGTGCTTAAAGTGTTAGTTCACCCAAAACTGAGAAATACGTCATCATTTACTCTCATGTCCTTCTTTTTAATCTTGGAAAACACAAATGAAGATATTTTTAATGAAATCTGAGAGATTTCTGTCCCTCTATTAAAAGTCAATTCACCCACGACTTTCATAAAGATTTCGTAAAATGATTTGAGAGTTTAATCCAAGACTTCTGAAGAGACATGATTGCTTTAACTGATGAACTTTTGTTCACGCATAAACATTGATCAGTGGCACTGGACCACAAAACCAGTCACATGGGTCAGTTTTTTTTTTTTATTGAGATTTATATATCATCTGAAAGCTGAATAAATAATCTTGCCATTGATGTGTGGTTTGTTAGGATGTATATTTGGTCGAGACACAACTATTGAAAATCTGGAATCTGAGGGAGCAAAAAAATATAAACATTGAGAAAATCTCCTTTAAAGTTGTGCATTTATGTTCACGATTGTGCTGCATTCCCTCACAAAAATACATGTTTTATATATTTATGGTAGGAAATGCACAAAATATCTTCATGGAACATGATCTTTACTTAATATCCTAATGATTTTTGGCATAAAAGAAAAATCTATAATTTTGACCCATACAATGTATTGTTGGCTATTGCCACAGATATACCCGTGCGACATGTGACCTGGTTTTGTGTCACAAATGTCCCTGTAAGACTGTCTCTTGTAGCGTCAGACACACACAGACCGACGGCTGTACCTGCAGGGAGAAGGTGAGCTCCAGGTCGGTCTCCATCAGCCCGCTGGGTGGGAGCATGTACTCATTCGACCTCAGGATGCGTTTTGAGCCCTGAGAACACGGAAAAACACGCATTCCCATTAAACATCACTTAAGAAACTCCTGCGAATCAATGAGTGTGACGTCACCGAATAGCGGCTGATGCTATGCTAATTGAAATGTTGTCCGTATGGTTCGACAGCGAAAGCATAAAACATGAGTCAGTCACACTGAATGTGTTGGATCATTGCAGTCACTGTCCGTTCGGCTTTGCACATCTGAGAGGCGAGTCACGATACGGGCTGTCATGCTAACACTCGGGATATAAATGTAAAAATCTCGGGACGCTCTAAAAGGAAAACAGAAAAAGTGAGTTTTTGAGCACAGGTTAAAATGGGAGACAGTCAATCTAGACACTTTTGGTCTTTTTTGTTTTGTTCGTGCTCTTGTAGTCAACTTTCTGTATACTAGCAGACAGTGAACTATTAAAGGGGGGGGTTAATGCCCTTTTCACAAGATGTAAAATAAGTGTCTGGTGTCCCCAGAGTGTGTGTGTGAAGCTTTAGCTCAAAATACCCCACAGATATTTTTATATAGCATGTTAAAGTCACTTTTTGATGGTGAGCAAAAACACACCATTTTGTGCCTGTCCCTTTAAATGCAAATGAGCTGCTGCTGCACAGGGGGCGGAGCTTCAAGAGCTCGTGTCCTTTTACCTCACATATACACGCACGCGCACGCACACACACGCACGCACGCGCACGCACGCACACACACACACACACACACACACACACACACACACACACACACACACACACACACACACACACACACACACACACACACACACACACACACACTTTTAGCCTTTTTTATATTCAGGCCGGAGTCAGAAAGATGGAGAGACTCGAGAAGAAGTGACAACATGTAGAAGAACAGGACATTTCTGAATGGTTAGTTGGTGAATTTATGTAGATTATGTGTAGTTATCTTCTAGTCTGTGATTAGCATATTCTGTCTTGATAATCTATAAATCGTGTTCAGGGGGCGGGGCTTATGTACATTTTAGGGTTGTGATGTCACTAACCCGGGAGGAAGCTCGTGTAGTCTCTACCAGCCGTTTGTTGTAATATCTCCCTGTGCTTTGAGTGTTGTAACTCTGCAGATGTTGTTTATGATCAAACAGCAACATTACACACTAACTACAGTTAGAAAAGTGAAATCATACTCAACCACCCCTTTAATAATTTACCACAGTAGGTAAATGTAAAGTTCGGCAAACTACTTCTCGATGTTGTATGTCGTTTTTTTATGATGACATTTTGTAAAATAGTACAGCTGATTACATGCAGCATGAATACAAGCAGATGTGAAAGTGAAAGTGATTTTTCAGTATTCTATTATTTTTGGTAGGAACAAAATTTAGTAGAGGCTATTGACCATTCCCAAATCTATGCCCATGCGCAGAAATAAAGGCCGCGATAAACTTACGTCGAAGTTATTTTTCATTCTTCGCATAGGGGTAGAAAGAAGTTTGAAATACGTGACTTGCGCTATACCGTTAGGCTATGTTTACACGGAAACGATCTGAAGAGAAAACGCAAAAGTGGCGTTGCGTTATCACTTTTTATTCTGCGTTTAGACAAGTGTTATGGGGCGGGGGGGGGGGGGATCTGCGTGCATATGGTGACGCAAAAGTGTGAAATTGGATGTAGTGTGCACTCCAGGCGGCTAGGTGGCGATGTGAAGCACTGCCACACAACAACACCAAGTCCGCGCGCCTGCGTACAACCAGCATATAGACTTTTGCGTTTTTACCCGTTAGACGGGAACGCGATGGTGGAGCGTTTTTAAAGGGGTGGTAAAATGCCATTTTCACAAGATGTAAAATAAATTTCTGATGTCCCCAGAAGTGTGTATGTGAAGTTTTAGCACAAAATACCCCCACAGATATTTTTATATAGCATGTTAAAGTTGTCACTTTTTGAGGATTTGCAAAAACGCACCGTTTTGTGTCTGGCCCTTTAAATGCAAATGAGCCGCTGCAGAGGGCGGGGTTTCAAGAGCTCATGTGTGTTAGCAGCTGCTATTACCTCATGCAGACACACTAAAATGACAGAAACTGTTCTGTCTTTAATGTCAAAACGGAGTCAGACAAAGATGGAGAGACAACATGTAGAATGCAACAGGACGTCTCTGAAAGGTTAGTTGATAAATTTATGTTGCTGATGTGGCGTTAACTATCTTCAATTAGCATATTCTGTCATGGTTATCTATAAATCGCTCGTATAGGAACTGTTGTGAGATGCACACAGAGTGACTTTCGATTGCATGTGAAAAGATGGATGCTAAAGTTTGAGTTGACTCACTTCTGTGACAAAATACTATACAAATATTACAAATACAAATATTTGACTTGTTCCCTCAACTGCGTGTTCCCGGGGGCGGGGTTTATGTACATTTTAGACTTGCTGATGTCACTAAACCCGGAGGAATGTCGTGTAGTCCCTACCAGCCGTTTGTTGTAGTCCTTAAAAAAAACGATTTCTTTAAAAGCAAATATCTCCCTTTGCTTTGAACTTTGAGCGTCATAACTTTGCAGATGTTGTTTATGCTCAAACAGCAACATTACACACCAACTACAGTTAGAAAAGTGAAATCATACTTTACCACCCCTTTAAGATTTCCACTCTGCAGGGTGGAAACGAAAGATAATCTGATAAAATATGTTTACGCTTTCACCCGCGAGCGTTCTCGTGTAAACGGGGCCTTAGTGAACATCCCGATGAAGTCCACGATGCTGAGATCAGCAGTTCAGAAAGCATGTGATCATAGGATGTTTGAGCCAGCTCTCCACTCACGTCACGTCTATCTATACAGCACCAGTGCTCGAAGCGGGGCGGCACTTCTACATTTCACTCTTAAGCGTACCTGCACTTTTTCTTGCATACCGCTACTTATTTTTTAAATTTGTTTTAACAACTGTTTATTGAGTTTTCTTTTTTAAAGTCAAGAAACACAAAAATACAAAGCAAAAAGCAACTATACAAATCTAGAACCCAACCAATCCCCCCTGGTAGACTTCAAGAGAGAGAAGAAAGAAAAAAAAGTACAAATATAAAATGTAGACCCCCCCAAAAAAACAAAAAAAAAACTTTAATAATAATAAGCACACCGCTACTTCTGGAAACAGTGTTACGGCCGTTTCACAGCGCAAGCGGTGATTGATTGATATGGTGATTTCATAATCAATGAGTGCGTTCACACCGCGAGCAGGAGCAGTGTGTGAGCGTCAAGCAGGAGCGTCGCGTGAGCAGCAGCGAACACGGGTTTCGGCGCGAGTCTATTTCTGCTGCGCTGCTCACGCTCTATTAAAGTGATAGCACACTTTTGATGGACAAAACAAATATGATTTCACACAAAAAGTGCCCAAAATGCACAACTCTAATGTGTTTTAACAAGAACTGGAGGAGGCTACGTCAGAAAAGCAAATGAAGACTCAGAAATATTTATAGAAAATTTACCCATTTTTGGTAAAAGTAGTGTTTTATAAAACAATTAAAACGAGTAAACTAGTCAGAATACGTGCACACGCACACACACACACACACACACCACTTGTACATACATTTATGTTGTTAATAAATAACAATAAATTGTTGTTGCACCAGCAATATCTCCAAGTTTAGTTTTTCACTGCAGAAATCTCAAATGTCATGATTTGCCAGTGCACGAGAGTACCGGCACCGTTGTTCCCACACTTCAAGCACTGCACAGCACTTTATACAACAGATTTTACAGCATTACACATGAAACTAGTGTCAGCGTCTACAATAAAGCGGCTCTCCAGTGTGTTCATGTCTTTACACGCGTCTGAACTCGACGGACTGAACAGAAGAAATGAACCGAAGAAGGCGGAGCCTCGTGGCCACACCCACCTATTACATCATCACCACTGACCAATGGGAGTTTGAAGGTGTTTACCAGCCAGAGCGAACTTTCCCAGAAAGTCAAGATGTCTCCAACTCCTGAAACAAACCGGCCTGATTTTGTTTAGAGATGACGTCGCATCAATTCATTCTTCACTTTTGCATGAGGTATTTATCTGATGTGAAGAAGCTCTATTGGAAACCACAGAATACATCCATCTATCAAGGTTTCTCTGTAAAAAGCACATTCAACCCGTCAAGGAGACAGAGACAGAGCTGCACAAACAAGCTCTGAATGAAAAGTAAAAGAGTCGTGAATGCCGAAGCCTTCAAAGTGTGGACTCAAGCGGACACTTTAGGGAGCAGACGAGGAGGAATAATGAGATATCTGTCAGGAACATATCTTCAGTCCTTTTGATGAGCAGACATTATTTTAATCACCGAGGCAGAGCTTGGGGAGTATAACAAAAGCTTTATTTCCAGGGTCTGAGGAACACAGAGAACCCGCTCAAAGCCTTCAATGATGACGAGGGGGCGAAACAAGTGCACTTCATGTTCCCTAAGCGGATGTGCTCTAATCCTCGCTGAACAATCACTTCCCGTCGGGAGTTAAACATAAAGACTCACCTACAGACTGCTTTAAATATCACTGATGCTCATTCCTGTCCTAGTTGGCATTGTGACATTATTTTCATGAAAATGTGTACCTAAACATTACCGTATTGCAATAACCTGTTGATTTTTTCCTCATTCTTGTATTCGCATTACTGTAAAACTGTAATAATTCCTGTAATACTACCTTGATATATAGGCCTGTCAAAGTTAATGTGTTAATACATGCAGTTATTATGTCTTTGAACATGTGAGCTCGCATCCGTGGCCTGAGGAAAGACCTCTTATTTTCCATCTTAAAAAATTAATAAAAGCATAATAATATATAAAACATTTATCATGTTTAGAAACATTTTGAATTGACTGATAACCATACTAAATACTTCACATACTTTAAATAATTCTAACAAATTAAATTGCAATGATTTTTTTTACCTTGCAGTAATGTAAGGGACAACCAGGGAAGGATTTGTGTAAAAATGCAATATTCTTTTTTAAAATGTCCCAATTAAAAAGTCTTTATCATTCCAAAATGAGTTTTAATTAAAACAAATTGATTATTATTTTAATTGAAATATTGCAGTGCACTGATTTTTCTCAAAAAAAAATTTCCATTCACTTTTTCATTTTTTTTCATTCCCTTATTCCAATTTTCATGTAACTGTTAATTAAATGTTTATCACAGTCACACCAAAAATTATTTGCCTTAAAGATGAAAAATCTCCCCTTAACCCACTGATAAAAATGTCTGCCCTTTAAAATCTAGCCAACAACAACAACAACAACAACAACAACAACAACAACAGTGAATTTTGATTGTTCATCTGTCTGCTGAATTTTGATTTGTCCTTTCTGCCTTGCATATATTTAACCGTGTCAGTCTTTATACGGCAAAGACAGTGTTGCATTAAATTGTAATTCTCATGCAAAAGAAAACAGTGTCATGACAACACTAAAGCCCCACTAATGCGGCTATTTACCTCAAATAGTAATACATAATATCTGTGAGACGCTTATATATATACAGTAGTGGTCAAAAGTGATGTCCGAAGCTTATATTTGATTTTAATGACCCTACAAGTTTGATTAAACCCTCAAAAAAATGTTTTAAATATGAGTGAGGGAAGACAAAAAAAAACTTTAAGATTTAATCTGACAAAAATATTTGGCAAAAAAAAAAAAAAAAATGCATAGAAAACAAAAAAGCTCCATCATAATCAGTAATTAATATTTTGATGGTTGTCTTGTTTTAGCATAATTTCCAAAATTGATTTCGCAATTATCACAAATGACTCTCCAAACACAACTACACAATATGCTTACAAAATCTGTTATTAATATTTGAATAAAGGATGAAATCGTCAGTCTAGGCCACTGCTGTATATTTCTCTTCTGAAACGGTCAAAGCCGTACACAAGTACCAAACACAAGCCGTGTGACCAACGCGACCCATGTGGAATGCTGAGGGCCTCCAAGTGCTCTGAAATTACCCTCTCAATATATCCCACAATGCACTTCTCCCCCCCAACTGCCATCTTATTGCGTTCAATCCCATCTTCCCACTGAGCAAGCTGTCGCCTTGGCAACAGCTCGGTTACCACGGTGTCTAGTGTAAAGCTCTGAGCCCGTGTGATACCAAACACACACACACACACACAGAGATGTGGTCCGTTCACCTGTATCTTGACAGCGATGACGACAGAACTGAGCTCGCGGTCCAACTCTTTCAGAACGATCAACTTCTTCAGGGTCAGACTGCACAACCTGAGAGAGAGAGAGAGAGAGAGAGAGAGAGAGAGAGAGAGAGAGAGAGAGAGAGAGAGAGAGAGAGAGAGAGGAGAGAGAGAGAGAGAGAGAGAGAGAGAGAGAGAGAGAGAGAGAGAGAGAGAGAGAGAGAGAGAGAGAGAGAGAGAGAGAGAGAGAGAGAGAGCGCTGTTAAACGCTGATGTTCCTGAACGGAGAAGTGCCTCACAGGAAACACACAGAGGGAATATTATCAACGTTTTGATTGCTTATAAGGTAAAAACAGGGCAAAATAATAATCGTTTAATAATACAAACATAATAAAGAAATAATCTATGGGATCTAATTGACCCTTCGCAGGGAGCTTGATTGACAGGTGATCTGACCAATCATACTTCGCCATCCGCCATTTTGTCCGACAGAGCAGTCAGGAGAGTTAGTAGATTAACATGGGAGGATCTGAGCTTGAGAAGCGGAGTGTACTGACGTCTTCCCGCGGTTAAAACAACATTCCTTCTGATGTTCATTCACGTTTATTTGATGCTATAAATGAACTAGAGGGAAGAGATGATCGGTTCACGATCGATTAAAGAGCCACAAAACGTTATTTATTGTTAAATTTCTTTTAAAAAATGACCAAATTTGAAAGGTGATGCTGTTTAATATCAAAAGTAAGCTGGTCTGTGTCTGTCAGTGTCTCTGCTCCGCGATGTGTTTTTCACTGCGTGAGAACATGGTGTGTGTGTGAGAGCGGCGTAGCTTAATGGACATAGCAACAGTAACTAAGGGGGGCGGGTCTTTGCAAACAGGCAATTGGGTTGTCAAATGTACCAGTACCAGTCGGTACTAAAAAGAAGTACAACCGAGGACCGGATATATTGGGTACCACGCTGCTCTCAAGCGCTCTCATTCATGTTTGTTTGAGCGCTCTCTGAGCATCAAAGGTTTCTATTTACATCGTGTTTTTACAAGCGTTGAGCATTGTAGCCAATCACAATCATATCTGTTGAGCGCATGAACCCAACGGCCAATCAGAGCCGCTAGTCAGTCGGTTAGTCAGAATCCGCTCAACACCGGTGAAAACTCACACGGTCTTGTTTAGTTCAACGCGAGCCGCACACTCGCGACCCTTTTCATTATAACCAACAGTGTAAACATGACGTATAATAGATTCATTGCACAATTAAGGCGAGACATTACACTAAATTTTTTTAACTAGCAGATATCACCATGAAACTTTCCCAGTTGATTACCTACATTAAGATGAGAAAAAAATGTATTACAAGTTTTCTGTAATTTAATGTTTAAATATGCAAATTAGGCAATATCTAATTAAATATGCTCTAATTTGCATATTTAAAAAAACTAAATCTGAGTATTGGATAAAGCCAGGTTAAAAAATCTTATATTAGATGGGAAAACAATTACAGAGGGATTTATGGATATCTACTTTTGTTATCCTGTAAATCAGAATATACTGTCAATAGCCTTAAAAATGTTTATTTTCGCCATGTTTTTTGGAATAAAAAGTTACATAAATCCGGCTAGGAATAATATATTTACAAATCCCTCAGTAAATGTCTTCATGATATAACTAGGTACAAGACTGGAGAGTTTGGTGTATCGGTGCAACTAAGGTAGAGATTTCGGACTTGGAGAATGAGAGGAAAGTCATTTTGAGAAAGCGGGCTTTAAAGATTTATCATCAGCCAATGAGATTGCGCATTCAAAAGTAAATGACCATATTTGGATCGACAGCATTGTACAGGAGAGAGAGAGATGTCCAGCGGTGTGTGTGATGACGGTGCAGACAGAGATCGCGGATCATGTTGATTCATAACGCCAACTTTTGTTGAATTTCGGAGAAACCTACAGACGCAAATAGACAAAGTGTAGAAAAATAAAGACCTAAACGTGTATTTCTGACTTTTTTTCACAACAAGTCTGAAAGAAGACTTAAACATAACTGAGTGGTGGGCCTGGAAGCAATTAATCTCAACGGTTTCAGTTCAAATTAGCAGCTAGCATAGCACATGCTAAATGTAACCTATTTACCATGCAAATTTAATGAACAGGTATTATTAGCCATTAGCATATCGCCACCAACTAGGACTTCAGCACAAAGGTAACAGCATAACAGAAACTCCTTTAAATGTCAAGGTTAAGATTTTTCCCTTTGCTAAAACAACACATAAAATTACACTTCATTTAAACATTTATTCTCCTATGCAAAGCATGCTGGGAACTAGAAATCAGATTTTCAAAGTTATCAAGATGATTTCATTACTACAACTTATTAAAAACATTTACTCAGAAAGTTCAGTTTTAATAACACACAATATTAAATGGGAATAGGTGGCCTATATTTCGAGCATAACGAGCATTAAACTGGATCAATAAAGCCTCAGGCCAGACAGGAAGTTGAGCCCTCCACATCCTGTGACATCATCACGTCCTCAGGTAGCACAGAAACGCAGGAGGCTGCCACTAAAATTCACATTATTTTCTGAATCGTTTGATTTATTCCTCGGATTTGTTGAAATATCAATGTGTTCGCGCGTCGCCCTTGACATTTCGGAAATGAAAACGCAAGGAACATGGATTTGAAAGGAGCCTTTGAACTTCGAATATGACTTTCATGCTCGATATTTCTTCACCTTCATGTTTCCAGTAACTGAGAATCAGTGTCTGTCTGGAGCTTATCTTGAGATTCACACACACACACACACACACACACACACACACACACACACACACACACACACACACACACACACACACACACACACACACACACACACACCTCGATCTCTCTGTCCTGTATGACTCACCGTCTCTGAGGACTGAAATCTCTCAGTATTTTCACTCCTTCCCTCTCTGTAAACCCAGCTTTGGTCTCTAACTCTACAAATAAAACACACAACCACACACTAATCTCACTTACCAAGTCTTACGTTTCACACTCACACTGATCAGAAGATGTCGTTCTCCATATTATTAGATTTTTGGCCCATTGTCGTCCACATATATCCACAGTATCTCTCCACCCTCTCCAAGACCTTCCCAAGTAAACAGGCTGTTCTTGCTACTGTGCCTTTAAGACTTTTATATGTAAATGAGCTCTGTTATGATTGGCTAACTTCTTCACAAGTAAAATACTTTTACCATAGCCGTAGCTCATGCTGCTATGATCAAGTTGTGATGTTTTAACCATAAAGTTTTGTTTTCTAGTCGAATAATAGGCGAATTTAAAGGGATGGTCCGGAGTAATCTCAACCTAGGGTCGTTTGCACCGTGACCTCGAGCCAAACATTTTTTTTTTCCGAAGTGTTGACAACTTAGTGTTAACTAATAATTGTTGCAAACTGGTAATAACAACAAAGCATTAGTGCATTCCTGGAGCTGGGCGTCGCTACGCTACATCCTCATGCATCGCTTTCTGCCAGGACTTTTACTGGCTTTTCCCAAATCACGGAAGTGACCTCGACGTCCGGGTTAGCGGTAGCATGAGCCATCAGGAAAGTGTTATCTAAATAAACTCCTGATGTACTTACACACTTCCCAATGCCTCGTTTTATGAGTACAGAACCTCTTTGCACTACTGTAGAAGTTTGGTGCCGTCCCGGGCATTATTAGTGCGGTAATTTACCAGATACAACCTTGGAGCCGTTAGCGCCCGCACTAAGCCATTCGCTGATATCTCTAAATAACCTCTCACTTTAATAATGTTCCACCAAGGGGGAAAAGCTTCTGGAGGGTGTTTGACTCGAGGTTGTTTTTATTAGCCTCTTGCACTCTACCTTTGTTATGTAGATGTTGTGATGTTTAAACAATAAAGTTTAAAGGGCACCTATTATGCAAAATTCACTTTTACATGGTGTTTGAACAGAAATGTGCGTTGGCAGCAAGGGCGTAGGTTTGGTCTCAGCTTTGGTGGGGACATCCCACCCCCACACCACCCCCTTATTTTTTCAGCCAATCAAATGACGGCGTTCCTTGTACTGTCGTACTGGCCATGGGAATCGATGCAAATAGATGCAACAGGGTTTTTTTCCTGGCTCAAAACCAGCGGAGTTGGTAAAATTCTGATGATGTATTTTATTAAAAAGATAATTTAACTTGTATTTTTCATATACCAACATATAGCCTACTCTGTTTTCCACAGTACTTTTGTGGGTGGACCTCGGTACCTCTAGGGGGGGTCCGGGGGCATGCCCACCCGTTAGAAAATTTTGTACATTTTAAAGATAAATTCATTAATCTGGTGCACTTTGAGTCACCAGAATCCGCTGTTAAAAATAAATAATCCACCCGCCCAAATCTATGATATTCTCTGATTTAGATATCTGATCATCACATTACAATTATTCAAATGATCAGTTTTAAGCATGATAATATGGTAAAATGTCACACTGTAGTAGGGTGATTTAAAAATAACATATATTTAAAATAGCCTAAAAGTTCTTCTTTTGGCAAAATTACATTTCTTTAGCCTAAACCGAGGCGTTACTCCCTTCAAACTTAAATTGTCAATGTTTCATTACGTCATGTTGGAAAACAATCTTATCAGAATATATATATTTTTTACCTTTATAAAGGGCATTTCCCCCTAATTTTATTAAATGTAGGCTATGCTCAGCGCCAACGCTCCCACCACGCGCTGAAAAATTGCCTAATGAAAATAAATAATAATGCCGATATTATTTCAGTATAGAAACACAGACATCACGGGAGTCTCCCGCATATTGATAGCGGCTCACTGATGCCCGCGAATTAGTTAAAATCTCCCGGAATCGCGAGCGCGCCCGCGAGACAGATACTGTGCTCCAAACCGCGTAGCGCGTGCACGGCAGAGAGGAAGACAGAGCGACACAGGACAGAATGGACACAGGAACCCAACAGAACCGTCACGGTGGAAAAAGTGTATCTGAGCATGTGACTGTCTATCCGAGTTTTGTCGAGAGCAGAAGCCGGCACCTAATTTGACGGAGGCGGCCGCCTCGTAATTCTCTCACAAATATTGGTGGGGACAATTTTGTCATTTTAAAATATTGATTGGGACTAGTACCTAGCGTCCCCCCCTAAACCTACGCCCATGGTTGGCAGTGTGTGTACACAACCACCCTATAATGATAAAAATCCAACCAGTGTTTTTTTTTAAATCCCCATAAATCATAAGCACTGTCTCAGAACGAGCTGTTCTCAGAATCAATGCAATGTGACGTAGAATTGCACAAGCCCCGCCCACGACTGTTGATTGACACTGCAGTTTGAGCATAGACCCGCCCTGAGTGAGCTGGACACAAGCCCCGCCCACGACTGTTGATTGACACTGCAGTTTGAGCATAGACCCGCCCTGAGTGAGCTGGACACAAGCCCCGCCCACGACTGTTGATTGACACTGCAGTTTGAGCATAGACCCGCCCTGAGTGAGCGTGACACAGTCCGCCAGTGTGTCGACGCTGGAGCAGCTGTAGAGTGTCTCTGAAAGCGATTGAGGTGTTTTGTTTTTTGGATGTTAGAATAAACATAGCAGTCTTCATTTACTCTCGTTGTTACTCGAGGATTGGTCAGTACAACTGCTCTCGTGATCAGCTTACAGTCTCCGGAGCGACAGGACTAACGTTACTGATCACGGCGGAAATTAAAGTGAGAGCGAGCACTTTATGACAGCTCAAGCTCATCGAGTCGTTTTACAGATATACAGTTTACCACGAGTAACGAGTGTTTTGTGTACTTCGCTGTGTAACGTTATGTTCCATGATAATGAGAGAGAGAGAGAGAGAGAGTGAGTTTATGGATAAGACTTAATGCACACTTATACTGTGTTTATTCTTACAGTGATGTTCTGCAGTAAAACTAACGCTTCATCTTTTGTGTGATGTACAATAAACTTAATTGAACTCATCAGTATATTTTGGTATATAATACTACAGCAGGCTTGTATAATAGTGGAGCAGATGGCATATATAAGTTATAAACGTAATTAAAATAAACATACCTGTTCTATCTCTATTCAGCATATATTCTCTAGCTCTGTGGGCAGTATTGTCCGACTCGAACACCGTTACTGTGAGTTTCTGCTTTGATATTGTAATCGTTCTGCGAGATGAGATTGTCCTGGCTCTGAGTGTGAGCTGGTTAGGCTCCGCCCCCTGTGCGTGGAACCGCATCTCATTAACTTTTAAAGGAGACACACTAAGGCCTTGTCCACACGAACACGGGTATTTTTAAAACCGTGACTTTTTTTACACGGTTCGCCCGTTCGTCCACACGGAAACGCAGTATCAGGTCACTGAAACCGAACATTTCTGAAAACCCCGGCCAGGGTGAGGATTTTCAGAAACGCCGGTTGCAGTGTTGTCGTGTAGACAGTAAAACCGGAGTTTTTGCCTTGCGACGTCAAAGTGTGCGCCGTTATCCGCTGTGTTTGACGTCAGATTGTGCGCCGCTGACGGCTTCTGATTGGCCAACGTGGCTTTACGGTTATGGTTATATCGCCGCCTGCTGGTGTGGAATGCTCTTGACGGCGCTTGATAGCGTGTTTTTGCATTTTCATGTAGACGGAGATTTTTTCAAAAACGCAAGAGGAAAAACTCCGGTTATAAAAATACCTGTGTCCGTGTGGACATGGCCTAAAACGGAGCGTTTTTCTCAGCCCCCAAAAAAT
Source organism: Phoxinus phoxinus (assembly GCF_949152265.1). Classification (NCBI taxonomy): domain Eukaryota; kingdom Metazoa; phylum Chordata; class Actinopteri; order Cypriniformes; family Leuciscidae; genus Phoxinus; species Phoxinus phoxinus. The sequence goes on from NC_136895.1 coordinate 5,050,518, forward strand.
TACAATTTAAACATGCTGTAAAAAATTATCTGTGGGGTATTTTGAGCTAAAACTTCACACACACACTCTGGGGACATCAGAGACTTATTTGACATCTTGTGAAAAGGGCTATAATAGGTTTTGTAATCAAATAATAGGCAAATTTCCATGTTCTCTATGAAATTTAGAATTAAACGGACTATTGATGCTACTGCACCTTTAAGATTTTACATGTAAATGAGCTGTGCTATGATTGGCTAGCCTCTTCACAGGTGAAATGAGCCGTAGCACATGCCATAAAACATGTTTTTTAGTTTCAACTTCAACTATTTTGAATCAGAGCGAGATGAATCACGGGTTGAAATGTGAAACTCAACATTAGAGGTTTGTTCATTACACATTTGCATTAAGCTCCAGGTCTGCATGAGGCACTTCTGTGCCCGGATTGACCCGTTTAACTGGACGCGCGGCTCTATCTGCGGTCACATCCCCTCAGCTGGCCCTCATTCACGGCTCGGATGGAGAACAGAAGCGTTTCTGCTGGGTCAGCTCAAACTGCAGCTATTCAGCGCCGGCCACTGAAAGGCCCTGGAACGGCCCCGCACATTCCTAGCCGGGGATCATGGGAAAAAACACAAACAGAGGCGCATTCACTGTTCTGGCTCCGTCTCTCAGGATCCAGTGTCAGTCTTACATAAGATCCTGACCACTGCTGATCCAGCATCTCCTCGGGACAACCTCCCAGAGTCCCAGGATCTCACAGACCCGCAAAACAGTGCGACCCCAAACTTGAAAAAACTGTGTTAGTGTCTCTTTAAATAAGAAACCAGTCACATGCCGCACGGGTATATCTGTGGCAATAGACAACTATACATTGTATGGGTCAAAATTATCCATTTTTCTTTTATGCCAAAAATCATTAAGATATTAAGATCATGTTCAAAGAAGATATTTAGTAAATTTCCTACCGTAAATATATAAAACATGTATTTTTGTGAGTGAATGCAGCACAATCGTGAACATAAATGCACAACTTTAAAAGAGATTTTCTCAATGTTTCCATTTTTTTGCTCCTCAGATTCCAGATTTTCAATAGTTGTATCCCGGCCAAATATTGTCCTATCATAACAAACCATACATCAATAGAAAGCTTATTTATTCAGATTCCAGATTATATATACATCTCAATTGACCCATGTGACTGGTTTTGTGGTCCAGGGTCACATATCTTCTATGGTATACTCTGTAAGTGAGAGAGTAATCTCGAGGTCACGCGCTCCGGGTCGTGGAGAACTGTGTTCGGGGGGGATGAGCTAATCTGCACTCAGACTCTTGGCATGGACAGACACAGGTTGATGATGATGATGATGATTCCCCGACGGTAAGAAGCTTACCGGAGCCGGTGTGACCGCGGCACACACTGCCTCCCGTCAGGAGAGTGTTATTATAACACACGGTGTGTGTTCCTCAGTCAACAGAGGATTGTGCGTGTCAGACGTGGAGTTTGTTGTGATTGTAAATCCGTCATGATAAATAGCCCGTCTTAAAACAGTATTATTCTGTGTGTGTGTGTGTGTGTGTGTGTGTGTGTGTGTGTGTGTGTGTGTTTAAGACCCTGATTATGAGCGTAATCTCGGCACACCATGAGGTCACGCATGTGAAAACACAGATCGACATGCATTCACGACTACAGACACAAATCTATATCTGCCGTCAAAAACACCTTGTTCCTCTGTTTGTGCGCGTTATGCCACAGGATATGAATTATGTAATCGCAAAGTGTGGGCTGGAGGTTATACAGAATGTATTGCAGGCGCAAGGTATTATTTTAAAAGACGAAGAGCCTCATTTATGAAGCATGAGCTAATTATTTTTTTCTGTGTAAATTGTTCATAAACTCATAGAAACTGCTAAAGCAACCAAATAATGTTAGCAAAATGTAAAAAAATATTATAAACATATTTATGGCAAGTCAAAATTGCATAATGCAATGCAGTATAAAATGGTACACAAAAAGGATTTGGTTTCTCTAAACCTCTCTTTTCAGAGAGCCTGCTCTGATTGGTCAGATGAGCCAGTCTGTTGTGATTGGTCTGCTCTGCTCTGATTGGTCAGATGGCCCAGTCTGTTGTGATTGGTCTGCTCTGCTCTGATTGGTCAGATGGCCCAGTCTGTTGTGATTGGTCTACTCTGCTCTGATTGGTCAGATGACCCAGTCTGTTGTGATTGGTCTACTCTGCTCTGATTGGTCAGATGACCCAGTCTGTTGTGATTGGTCTACTCTGCTCTGATTGGTCAGATGACCCAGTCTGTTGTGATCGGTCTCTGCTCTGATTGGTCAGATGAGCCAGTCTGTTGTGATTGGTCTACTCTGCTCTGATTGGTCAGATGGCCCAGTCTGTTGTAATTGGTCTACTCTGCTCTGATTGGTCAGATGAGCCAGTCTGTTGTGATTGGTCTACTCTGCTCTGATTGGTCAGATGAGCCAGTCTGTTGTGATTGGTCTACTCTGCTCTGATTGGTCAGATGACCCAGTCTGTTGTGATTGGTCTACTCTGCTCTGATTGGTCAGATGGCCCAGTCTGTTGTGATTGCTTGACCACTTACAGAGCATGTCAGAAACTAAACGCCCATTGCCCATGTAACGATGGTGTTGGTTTTACTGTATCAATTTGAGCGTGAGTCAAGTTTGTAAATAAGTAGAGAAAAATCGAACTGTCAAACTTGCAAATGCAAATTGGAATTTAACAAAAGTTCTGACTTCTCCCACTTGACCATCGTGACGTTCTCTAAATTTTGGTTTAATTAAATTAAATCATTTGGTTTCTGAAATTAAATCCCATTAATTTTCTCCATATAGGAGAATCGATTTTTTTACTAGAACTTACTTGAAGACAGATCTAATGTAAACTACGAGATTCATCAATGGTGGACACCATCAGCCCTTATCATGTTTAACAGTGTAATTCCTGGTGAAAAACTACATTACCCATAATTCTGCAAAACAGCCTCCACCAATCAGGAAAACCAAACAAGCAAATCACGTTAATATCCACTTTTGTACCAAACATAATATGTTGTTTCTTCAAATCAATAGATTTGTTTATATTTATCCATCATTTCTATCTTTGAAAATATATCCCATCAGTCACGATGCAACATGGGAGCGTAGTTCATTCCCTCACTAAAGCTGTCTTGTACCTTTGTCTTCAAATCATAGTTTGTAATGTTGTGATTCTCCTCGTTGCTGGCTGGTTTGGTTTTGTGGCTCATATCTCTGTAATGAACACTCCTGAACACTGTGACACCAGAGCTGACCTTCAAACAGCAACTCAAGGTCAGTGTCTTTTCCCAAAATGAGTGAATGGCTCTAATCTACAGTGATGTTCAGCGCAGCCTCGGGCTGTGTGTAGACCACTAAAGGAAATCACATTAGCAGGACAGAAGCACACGAGACCAACACCCATAATGACCGGGGCCAATCAATGATCTCCGTTAGAACCTAATACATTACTAAATCATCTTATTCACAGACAAACCCAACTCAATTTCTGTTGTTTATGTTCTAATAATAAAACGACACAGCCAGCCACAACAAAATGCAATTTAAGAGATTCGTTGTAACCTCGCACTGGAATATAAAAACTGAAATATAAAAAAAACAAAGCATGCCTTGAAAGTCTTCATACGACCTGGAATTTTATGATACTTTAATAGTGCTTTTTTTTTTCATTAAATGACAAAATTTAAATTTGATAATTTAAGAGCCTGTTCACACCAAGATGAATGTTTGGTATGATAAACTTAATTTGAACAAATTAGTTTTTTTCAACATCCACATGGCATCAATATGGTAATTTCTTTTCCATTGCACTGTGAATACAAAAAATCTGAAATGTTTAATGTTTAACTTCTTTCATTGTCCAACGTATTGTATACTGGGGTGACGAACGAATGAACAAACTCCGAACCAGCTTCGATTTGGCCTGATTTTGTTCAAAATTACGTCACACGATTTCGCATATATATATCGGGGCCTGTATATGGAAAAGAGTGGCCAGGAAATTATTTATTTAGTATTCCACAATGAATACGAATTTTGGATCAACACGATGGTGTGTAAATGAGTTTTTTTCTCTCTCTATTATTACACGAATTACCATAGATCCTGCTTGTGAAGCACGTTAACCTCTTCTGTTCTCCTATGAGAGGTCCAGATCAAAGCCTCGTGTTTGTCTCTCGACTGCAGCATCTCAAGAATAATGAACAACAACCGGCAGCGTTTGCATAATGGACACCATCTTGAACCCCCCCCCCCCCCGTCGTTCATTCAGAGGTCAGGCTCTAACATTTTTATGAAAAACTGCAAGATTTGCAAGACAAATACCACGTTGCTCTTCCAGTACGGTATATTTCATCACCATACGATGAGGAAGCGTTTCAAGCATCTTATTAGCATCACACACACACAGCGATATGCAAACGCACTGCGTCACCAGCACAACAGAAGAGGCCGACTGCCCTGCTCTACTTTTCTGAAGCGCACACACACACACACACACACCGGTCGACTCGGCAGACTGCAGCATTATTTTGCGATCACTTCGAGGGCAAGTTTGTGCCCCTCTCTCCGCTGACTCACGGCACACACCCTGCAGCCGGCGGGATCTGACTCAAACCGGAAGCAACTCGTTCTCTTGCCTGTGTGTGCGGTGCATGGGAAAAGAAGCAAACCATATCAACAAAACATAGTTTCCAAATAGGTCGTGTTGACCTAAAATATCTCGAAAGAAATTATGAACAAAACAAAGGCTGTTCGCAATTATACATCAAATCCATCATGATCTTCAACTAAATCCCAGAAAAGTTAACCAGCTGCAAGTGACCAGTGCTTTTGGTGTTAAATGGATTTAAAGTCAGCATGAAACTGAAGTTGCGCTCGTCTTTTCTTCCCTATTGTGCCGTATATCTGAATGAAACGGCCTTATGAACAAGAACAAATGTGGGCGGGGCTTGATTGTGTCTGTGGGGAATTAATTGGATGGTTGTGGTTTGCTATTGGTGGATCTCATGTGATTGACAGGTTATAGCTCCGCCCTCGTCATCAGAGAAGAGGAGAGCTTCCCCTCCCTGCTGCAAGAGTTAAGGAAGTTACTCTGATTCAAGATTACGAGGAACATCAATTAAAAAAAAATAATGTGCACCGATAAATCTTTTAATAAATACTCCAATAATCCATAAAAACAGAAATTGTCAATTTTGGTTACATGGTGACTTTAAAATTGGACATTGCACATATCAAATGAATCACAAAAGGACCCACAAATATACTATAAATTATAAATTTTCAGTATTCACATATATCAGTCCAAGACTATTAAGTGGATAAAGAGTATGTCAATACTCTTCTTTCTTTCATATATTGCAAATACGAGAGCATTTTAAAAGCAAAAATAGCATGTTCTGTTGTTCGGCGAATTTCATTGGCTTAGATTTTCACGTCAGGGTGAAAGATTTCATTACACAGATTTCTCAACGGGTTAAAGTTGGTCACATGCATCCGGCACGTTCACCAACAGAACGCTGTGAGGTGTGAAAGTGACTTTAGTGTGAGCTGTGCTTCATACAACGCTACACTATTGACTACACTATTTAGAGTAAGCTGAATTCATTTCTGTGAATCATTTCAAACTGTTTGCTTCAAAGCATTGATTCTTGGTTGAAATGATTAAAAAAGACTTTTTGTACAAATATTGCACTTGGACTTGTTTTGTTTTTCAGAGTGTCTATTTACAATAAGTGCAAATAGCCCGCCATGTTGGCAGAGGCCGTTTACACTAACTCCGCCCACTGACGTCTGATTGGGCCAGACCCGATCTTGGATGTCGCTGGATTGTCAACAATAGCAATAGCGAGCCTAAGCCCCTCCCCTTCCGGTTGACCAGCATGGGACCTTATTTCGGAAAAATATTGTATGGTAGTCAATGGCGAGAGACAACAAATATGTTGATCTAGTTTGAATTGTGCCCTGAATTACACATATGATGCTTGTCAATTTAAAAGATACATTTTAAAGTTAAGAAAGTCGCAGTTTGATGTAAAACTGTTGAGGTGTAAGACTGTGAAAATACGTCATTACAAAGACTACACACCCAGAAGGCGCACATGTGACGTCATACCTTTTCTCTCAATGAATGAAGCTAACTTTACTGAAGCTAACTTTACAGAAGCTAACTTTACAGAAGCTAACTTTACAGAAGCTAACTTTACAGAAGCTAACTTTACAGAAGCTAACTTTACTGAAGCTAACTTTACTGAAGCTAACTTTACTGAAGCTAACTTTACTGAAGCCAACTTTACTGAAGCTAACTTTACAGAAGCTAACTTTACTGAAGCCAACTTTACTGAAGCTAACTTTACTGAAGCTAACTTTACAGAAGCTAACTCTACTGAAGCTAACTTTACTGAAGCTAACTTTACTGAAGCTAACTTTACTGAAGCTAACTTTACAGAAGCTAACTTTACTGAAGCTAACTCTACTGAAGCTAACTTTACTGAAGCTAACTTTACTGAAGCTAACGTCTGTCATGTTTTCTATAGTCTTACGTTATAATCGTAACGTTACGCCGTGATGCCGGAGTGTGTTGTACCAGACTGCACACACACGAGCAACGGTGACGTATAGTGCGAGACGAGAGATGTAGTTCATTGAGCGATTTCCACATAAAACTAAACGTTACTCTTCTGTTTTATGAAAAACTGCGACTTTCTTGACTTTCATAATTATCTTTTATATTGACAAACATCATATGTGTAATTCAGGGCTCAGTTCAGGCGGAATAAAAAGATAAGTTGTCTCTCGCCATTGACTACCATACAATATTTTTCCGAAATAAGGTCCCATGAGCCGGAAGCGGAGGGGCGGGGGTTAGGCTCTCTATGGTGTAGCGGTACGGCGTGGGTGGCAGAACGTTTTGACACAAAACAACCTGAGTTCGAATCCGCCTTGTGCCGAACTCTCTCTATACCGCTTTCCCATCACATATCAGATCGGAAAGGCATTTATTTTCAATAAATATTAAGAAAATATTCACAAAAGTTGAAATAAAGTGTGTTTAATAATACAGTGTTTATCGGTTAGGGGGTAGGTGTAGGGAGGGCTTTATTGTCCCAATAACGCGGCATCCATTTAATAATATTAATAAATATTATCATTTACACTACGTTATTACTGCATACCTGCAAATAGTATCTGCCACTACTTATAACTACAAGTACAAAAAGCATCTAACTACTATTTGCACTTATTGCAAAGATACTGCTATTTTTACAGTGTAAATAGAATATTTTGTTATGAAAATATGGTATTTGCACTAACTAGATTCTAACTAGATGCTAAAATAAAATGAATTCAGTCCCGTCACCTGTTGAAAGACACACCTGATACTAAAACCATGTGGAATCAGCGTAAACCATGTCAAACATGCAGTTAAACTCTCTCCAACACACTGCAGATGCAAATTACAGCCATGTCACGCTATTTTTAAATATATTCATAATGGTCATTAGAGGAACATCCTGGAATGAACAAGGGAGACAAAAATGCAGGAAAAACAGTCCTGTTAATCTCGTATTGATCAACTGCATTGTGTGTGTGTGCATGTGTTTAATGCACATCACTTACACCCCACTTGCTCAGAACAATGGCACGGGTTGAATGTCTGCTCTCACATACTCTAATCTCTGTGTGTTTATCCCAGTCCCAGATGACCCGAAATCCCAAATCCATACAGCTTCCTCTTTCATTGAATTGCTCTTTAGTCGGAGATGCTGAATGACAGTATGTGTGTGTATGGCTCTTTCTCTCTCTCCCACACACATATATTTGTGTGTTGTGACACAGATGGTGTTGACTCATCTCATGTGTCTGTCTGACGGTATCTGAAGCATTGCTCTGTCTTGATCTCTGTTGCGTGCGGATACACACACACAACACATACACTCTCATGTTGGTGCACCGTTCATTATGAGGACATTCTATAGACATAATGGTTTTTACAAACTGTATATTCTGTCCCCTAACACTAACCCTACCCATAAAGAAAACGTTCTGCATTTAAACATCTTTAATAAAACATGTTTAGAATGTTTTTAAGCCATTTTAATTGAGATGGCTCAGGAAATGTCCTCATAAACCACGCTTACGTTGTGATACCAGTGTAATACCCATGTCATTCTACAAATTTGTGTCCTCATTTGTTTCTTTGACACGTTTTCAGGGGTTCTGGTGTATAAACTGTATATATATACTGTATTTCGGTACTGTAAATAATTACACCATGCACAAAAGTGCTGTGTACAGCTATTCTTTTTCTCTCTCACAAACGAACCCTGACGACTGACGTTATCCAAAGTGGATATCCAGGGGTCGTTTTGAAACAATCCAACTGAGGAGGGAGGGTGGGGAATCTGGAGGAGCCAGACGGAGACCCAGAGTACAGCCAGGACGAAGGCCCGGTGGAGTCGAGGGAGGGAGGAGCCATGGTGGAGACTTGGCAGGCGGACCCAGGGGGACGGCAGATGGAGCCGATGGAGGTGGAGACCCAGGTGGAGCCGAAGAGCCAATGAGACCGAACGACACCGAAGGATCAGGAGACCGAGGCAGAGCCGCAGCAACGAGCGTCCGAGGTGGAGCCAGGGTGCCAGAACACCGAGGCGGAGCCAGGGTGCCAGAACACCGAGGCGGAGCCAGGGTGCCAGAACACCGAGGCGGAGCCAGGGTGCCAGAACACCGAGGCGGAGCCAGGGTGCCAGAACACCGAGGCGGAGCCAGGATGCCAGAACACCGAGGCGGAGCCAGGGTGCCAGAACACCGAGGTGGAGCCAGGGTGCCAGAACACCGAGGTGGAGCCAGGGTGCCAGAACACTGAGGCGGAGCCAGGGTGCCAGAACACCGTGGTGGAGCCAGGGTGCCAGAACACTGAGGCGGAGCCAGGGTACCAGAACACCGAGGTGGAGCCAGGGTGCCAGAACACTGAGGCGGAGCCAGGGTGCCAGAACACCGAGGTGGAGCCAGGGTGCCAGAACACTGAGGCGGAGCCAGGGTGCCAGAACACCGAGGCGGAGCCAGGGTGCCAGAACACCGAGGTGGAGCCAGGGTGCCAGAACACTGAGGTGGAGCCAGGGTGCCAGAACACTGAGGCGGAGCCAGGGTACCAGAACACCGAGGTGGAGCCAGGGTGCCAGAACACTGAGGCGGAGCCAGGGTGCCAGAACACCGAGGTGGAGCCAGGGTGCCAGAACACCGAGGTGGAGCCAGGGTGCCAGAACACTGAGGCGGAGCCAGGGTGCCAGAACACCGAGGTGGAGCCAGGGTGCCAGAACACTGAGGCGGAGCCAGGGTGCCAGAACACCGAGGCGGAGCCAGGGTGCCAGAACACCGAGGTGGAGCCAGGGTGCCAGAACACTGAGGTGGAGCCAGGGTGCCAGAACACCGAGGCGGAGCCAGTGGGACTGAGGACCAAGGCGGAGCCGGAGGGAGCACAAGGGGTGGAGGGATGAAGTGCAGATGAATGCCTGGATGTCTGTGATGCAGGCAAATAAACATCTAACCAAGGCAAAGCCGGAGGGACGAGGGAGTCCGGTGGAGCCGTAAGGACGATGGTCCCAGGTGGAGCCAAGTGAGGGAGGAGCCAAGGTGTGAGCCGGCTGGTTGACAAGCCGAAGTGGAGTGATGAGCTCGGCGGCTGGGGGCGGAGCCAGGGGATCCTTTTGCCAAGGTAGAGCTGGTGACTGGAAGATCCAAGGCATACGCAGCATAATGGAACAAACAAAGGAGGAGACAAGGAGCTTAGGGGAACCAGCAGAGGTGGGGACTGGCGGGACTTTGGAGGAAGAGGCGGGAGAGTGGATCTCTGGAGACACAGGAGACTTTGAGCTTAGTTTCATGGCAATATCCACTTTCAAATCCAAATTTGCAGAGGCCAGCTAGCCTTCAATGGCGGGAGTGTGGGCAGGGCTTTCTTCCACCCCTATGAACTCCACGGGCACCGGCGATGTATCCGGTTCCCACACCTGGTCAGACTTATTCATTGACTGATTCTCCAGTGCGATGACTGGCTCAGTCCTCTTTACTGGCTCTTTCATCTCGGCAGGCTCATTGCGATGGGCTCTAGTGTCTTGTCCGTGAGAGGCGTGGGCTGGGCTCTGGATCTGGAGTGGGGCTGGTGATGTCCTCCTCAGCAGGGCAGATGGTGAATGGAGACCCAATACACAAACTGTCCCCAGAGGACCATCGCAGGGCAAGCCTGGTCAGGCTGGTCAGACAGAAGACTCACAAGGACCGACCTGGGAAGTTTGTAAGGCACACCAGTTGTTAATGTCCTCTGGTGAGGTCCTCGAGGGATTGTTGCTCAAGGGAAGGCCGGCAAGTACATATTTTCACTTTCTTTGGTCCAGTATTCTGTCAGGTTTAATAAAGCGCATGATAACAAGGAGAATCACAGGGAGTAAACATAAATCACAACCACGTACCAATAAATGCAACTATACCGGACCAAGAACTGAACGAACTGAAGGCATATATATACAAGGGTGCTTCAAGGGAAAACAGAACAGAGGTACTAAATTAACAACCATGGAGACTAACTAGGAACACAGGCAACCGAGAACAGGGAAAAAAAACGGATAGAAAAATAATATATATATATACACTAAATACACCTAATCATCATATTAGAGTGATTTCTGAAGGGTCATGTGACACTGAAGACTGGAGTAATGATGCTGAAAATTTAGCTTTGATCAAAGAAATACATTACATTTTAACATACTGTATATTCATATAGGAAACAGTTATTTTAAACTGTAATAATATTTCACAGTATTCCTATTCTTACTGTATTTCTAATCACATAAATTCAGTCTTGGTGAGCAGAAGAGACTTCTTTAAAAAACCTCTGGGAAACGTGCCTTCATTATTTGTAGCTCAATGTTTTTTTGATTTTGTGTGTGTGGCAGAACGCTTAGAAACGTGGAGGAATAAAAAAACCTTGCAATGTTGCACCCTCGAGGGGGGAGTGTGTGTGTGTGTGTGGGGGGGGGGGGGGGGGGGCGTTTGCATTCTGTTTTATTGTTCAGACGTGTTGTTCTTGAATATGAGTATAATCTTCTGTTAGGTGCTAAATCTCACACATTTACATCACTGACCTAATTATTGTGTATGAATAAATACATGAACTAAATAAAAGGCTGGGATGGACTGAACAGTCACAGGAAGTGGCAGCATGGAGCTCTTTCCTGAAGAGGAAACACTTCTTACAGAAAATGAAATGCCTCTGGACACACACACACACACACACACACACACACACACACACACACAAACACACACACACACACTCTCTCTCTCACAGCGTGACTTAATAATGAATGATAAAATACACTAAAAAGTGTTAATAAAAATGCTCGTATGTTCATAAAACACACCATCTATCTTCCATATGACTATATTTGAACAGGAATTTAGTATTTAGTGTAGGACTATCAAAAATCTTTTCAATAGTGTGTATTTTTAGAGCTGTTTGCAAGCATCAATCCTGCTCCTCGCACTTCAGTTAATCAACGCTAATTATAAAACGGATCGTGGTACATCAGCCGATCCGTCCAGGAGCAGAAAGGGTTTCTTCACTCCACATGTGAGTTATCTGTAACTTTACTGCAGATGATCACGGTTCGGGACCATCGTTCTCTCTGCTCTGCTATTGGTCGCCTCGAATCTCAGCGCTGCCCTGGGGTGCCATGGGTAATTTTCCATTTGCGGAGGAGTAGAGCCGGAGAGAGAAACCTGTGCTATCCCTCCAGAGTGATTCGGATAGAGGAAGAGAGGAAGAGAGGGAACGAGAGGAAAGGAAAGTAGGTGGGAGAGATGAATGCAGTCGTCATTTCTTCCTGAAGGAAATGTCTTCCCTGCTGAAGAAAATCCTGGTAACCGGGTTTGAATGTGTATTGAATGTGCGAATGTCTGTCACTTTTGATCAATGTAATGCATCCTTGCTGCATAAAAGTATTCTTAAAAAAAAAAAAGCCAAACTTTTGAACGGTAGAGTATATACATACTATGCCTTCATGCACAGGAAGAACAATAGGAGGAAGAGAGTGCATACAGTTCATTCTGACCACAAGAGCCACAAGCTCCGCAGACTCATGCATGCAAACATGAAAACACCAGACCCTACGAATGCACACACACACTTGCTGCCCCCGAACAGCCTTCATGCATCTTTTTGATTCATGGTTTCATTTTCACATTCTGCACTATTGATCTACACTTTGATGTTCTGATGCTGGCATCATCAAGGTCTCCCATAATTACCCTGATCACCATAGCAACAATGTACTAGCAATGCCATAAAACCACCCAGAACACCCTTGGTAAGTGTATGATGTCACCAATAATACCCCAGAAAACACAGTAATGCACTAAAACTTTCAGAACATCTAGTAAACACATAGCAATGTCCGGGCACCCACCCACACACACACCCAGAATATGGAGAATTCTTTGTTAATTATGTTTGGCACAGGAATCATGCTGCATTTAGGAAATATCCCTTTAAATTCACAGTAAAAACTGTTGTTGCAAGAAATTCACCATGCAAATATGTTTCCGGTATTACAAGATGGCATAAGTTGTAAATACTTTAATCTGGACGTACTACATCCATCACGTTGTCATTATCATGTGATCTACCGGCGTCAGCTGCGTCGCTTAACTGTCGTTCATAAATCCTCTCCTGTGGCCTTATGGGATAGTAAAGTGTCCATCATATACGCACTTCAGAATCTCACTAGAAGTAGTAGGTCATCCGGCTACTTTTTGTCTACTCTTTTATGAGTACTGTGAATTTGGACATAATTATTTTATCACATACTATTTTTGGTATGGGATTACATACGATGAAGTAGGGAAGAATACCATTTTGGATGCAGCCAATGAGATTGTTTGCTGAACATTAAAATGGTCTGGTTCAGTGTTTGCTGTGAGCTAGTCCTGCAGTATCAGAGTTCCTCTGAACCCCTCCACCTCCCCAGCTCCACCTGCCTAGATCTGACACAGGATTGAACCCCTCCACCTCCCCAGCTCCACCTGCCTAGATCTGATACAGGATTGAACCCCTCCACCTCCCCAGCTCCACCTGCCTAGATCTGACACAGGATTGAACCCCTCCACCTCCCCAGCTCCACCTGCCTAGATCTGATACAGGATTGAACCCCTCCACCTCCCCAGCTCCACCTGCCTAGATCTGATACAGGATTGAACCCCTCCACCTCCCCAGCTCCACCTGTCTAGATCTGATGCAGGATTGAACCCCTCCACCTCCCCAGCTCCACCTGTCTAGATCTGATGCAGGATTGAACCCCTCCACCTCCCCAGCTCCACCTGCCTAGATCTGATACAGGATTGAACCCCTCCACCTCCCCAGCTCCACCTGCCTAGATCTGATACAGGATTGAACCCCTCCACCTCCCCAGCTCCACCTGCCTAGATCTGATACAGGATTGAACCCCTCCACCTCCCCAGCTCCACCTGTCTAGATCTGATGCAGGATTGAACCCCTCCACCTCCCCAGCTCCACCTGCCTAGATCTGATACAGGATTGAACCCCTCCACCTCCCCAGCTCCACCTGCCTAGATCTGATGCAGGATTGAACCCCTCCACCTCCCCAGCTCCACCTGCCTAGATCTGATACAGGATTGAACCCCTCCACCTCCCCAGCTCCACCTGCCTAGATCTGACACAGGATTGAACCCCTCCACCTCCCCAGCTCCACCTGCCTAGATCTGATACAAGATTGAACCTCTCCACCTCCCCAGCTCCACCTGCCTAGATCTGATACAGGATTGAACCCCTCCACCTCCCCAGCTCCACCTGCCTAGATCTGATACAGGATTGAACCCCTCCACCTCCCCAGCTCCACCTGCCTAGATCTGACACAGGATTGAACCCCTCCTCCTCCCCAGCTCCACCTGCCTAGATCTGACACAGGATTGAACCCCTCCACCTCCACCTCCACCTGCCTAGATCTGACACAGGATTGAACCCCTCCACCCCCCCCCCCTGCTCCACCTGCCTAGATCTGACACAGGATTGAACCCCTCCACCTCCCCAGCTCCACCTGCCTAGATCGGACACAGGATTGAACCCCTCCACCTCCACCTCCACCTGCCTAGATCTGACACAGGATTGACCCCCCCCCCTGCTCCACCTGCCTAGATCTGACACAGGATTGAACCCCTCCACCTCCCCAGCTCCACCTGCCTAGATCTGACACAGGATTGAACCCCTCCACCTCCCCAGCTCCACCTGCCTAGATCTGACACAGGATTTATGTATATCTATTTATGCAGCAGCAGCATATCTTACATAAGCACAGCACTCTAATCCATACTTGTTCTGCAGCAGCAGCGTAGCAGATCTAGTCCGTCAAGACCAAATACATTAACATTGACATATTCAATAACACGCTTAAACTTATTCCAAGAGTTGCCATGATTTGACAGTATTTTACAATAAAAGTTAAAATTCATATTATGTGATGCTGTTTTTTTACAGTTACACTGAAAAAGATCGCGTAGGATTTACTTCACAAATAATTACAAAGAAACAGAAAGTAACATTTAATTTAACATGAAATTTGGAAGTAGAAAGACTGCAATGCTATTTTATAATACTCCAATAATCTTTATTTTATTCAACACATCGAAAAATATATATTTTTTACAGTGTAGTATGTCTGCCTTAATTCAGCAGGGCATTGCTAAAGATATCATAGATACTGTTCATTTCTAGATATGATTGCCGCTTTTTCCCTCAGTTCCAGGGCAGAAAATACCAGGAAGACTCCTCAGAAACACACAACACCAGTATCCATCGATATCTGCTCTACAGCTACGGGAAGAGAACCGCAAAACCACACAGCCGGGCTCCAGCGGCGCTCCAAAATTCATTAACATGCCTCCCATTGGGCTGACAAATGCTGAAGATGACCTCTTTAAAAGAGTACTGAGAAAAAGACATCAAATCGCCCAATAGCGAGGAACTATACAGTTAATCACAGCTTTGAACCCAATGAGTTCCTTCAGGTCTACGATAATGGAGTAAAAAAGCAACAAGCCTATTGCTTTTACATTTGTTTTTTAAGTGAACATCCACAGCCACTTATGCACGGTCAGTACGTACAGGATAGGAATTGTAAAGAATAGTTGGTTCAATTAATGATCCTTCCTAATTATAATGTGCTAATTTTAATGAGTCTTTCTGAGGCCAAATAAATGCAATCCAATAACCACAGAAAAACAAATCAAACAGCCTGTGAAAGTTGTTCAATGGTCAATGTTTGTTAATTAGCTGAAAAAATAACTCAAGAGAGGAGCTTATTTACTTAACATGTTAATTATTTATGTTTGAATAAATCTGTCAAGTTATTATGCGCAATTTGAAGGAATTGTTCACCCAAAATTGAAAATGTCCTGATAATTTACAGCAAATGACTGATGGTTACACTAGAGAAGACCCTTATTTGTCGGCTGGTGTCGTGTGGAGCCTTTGCATCTGCCTAAATATGGATTTTGGGCTGTCAAATATAGACTATGCTGAGCACCATTCACTTGCATTAGATGGAGAAAAATCCTGGAAAGTTTTCCTCCAAAACCTTAATTTCTCTTCGGCCGAGAAAGTCAAGTCAAGTCAAGTCAAGTCACCTTCATTTATACAGCGCTTTTCACAATATAGACTGTTTCAAAGCAGCTTTACAGTGATAATAGGAAATTACAGTAACAGAGAATGTTTTGGCTTTACAGCAGCTCTAGAATAAAGTTATTGTGAAGTGAAGGACTATAATGCGCTAAGAGCTCGCTCAAGTACTGCGGAGCTAAACCATTTAGTGCTTTATAAGTAATCAGCAATATTTTAAAAGGTATACGATGTTTAATAGGCAGCCAATGCAGTGTTGACAGAACGGGGCTAATATGGTCAAACTTCCTGGTTCTGGTAAGAACTCGAGCTGCTGTGTTTTGGACCAGCTGTAGTTTGTTTATTAAGCGTGCAGGGCAACCACCCAGTAGAGCATCACAATAATCTAGCCTTGAGCTCATGAACGCATTAACTAACTGTTCTGCATTTGTCAATGAGAGCATATGACGTAATATAGATATATTTTTAAGATGGAAAAATGCGGTTTTACAGATACTAGACACGTGACTTTCAAATGAAAGATTGGTATCAAAGAGCACACACACGTTCCTAACCGACGACGAAGACTTAACAGAGCAGCCATCAAGTGTTAGACAGTACTCTAGGTTATTACGTGTGGAAGTTTTTTGTCCAATAATTAGAATCTCTGTTTTTTCAGAGTTAAGTAGTAGGAAATTACTAGTCATCCAGTTTTTTATATCAGCATGCATTTTGTGAATTGGCAAGTTTCATCAGCTGAGTATCATCAGCATAACAGTGAAAAGTTGGATGGCCTCAGAGTGAGTAAATAATAAAGACATTTTCATTTTTGGACTTATTTCAGATTTATCAGGGAAAAAAATATTGCATTTATCGACAAAAAAAAAGAAAAAAAGAAGATAATTAAGCAATAGAAAAAAATTCTTGTTCGAAAAATTCACCCAAACACTATAATTCCAAACCCACAGACATTCTTTCTTCTGCGGAACACAAACATATTTTGATATTTCAAAAACACTGCACCCATTGACATTCACTGTAAGGTCATTTCTGCAGACATCTACTGACGCCCTGAAGTCCTATCAGTGGCTTTAAAACAGAAAAGAAGGTCGGGAACGGTGCGGTTCATTTCCTGAGGGATCCTCGAGCGACGGAAAGCAATGGCTTTCAAGAGGTACAGTGATGCGTGTGTTTCCGCCACATGGATCTCTGGGAAAGGACGACACCGTGTACCCTGCCGACATCAGCTGGCGTTCATCAGAAATAATGACCCTACACGGAGTCCCACACCAATTAAGACCCAATGAAGGAGCTTGAATAATTGACACGCCACTGGCTGCGTGAACGGATGGGAGCCGCATGTTTCATTCCTGCCGGCTGATCTATGCCTGGGTGGCTTTACACTCGTTTGTCTTCGCAAGGACAAGAGGAAGGAGGGGAACATACGCTATTTCGAAGTCATTGCACATGCGCATTTCAGTTTCGGTTTTCAATCCGATCAAGTGTTTACATGTTCTCTCGATCGGATTAGAAACGGAATAAACAACCCTTTCAATCGGATGGAAATATCATTCACATCGAGCTCGATTAAAGTGTTTACATGAAGGCTTGATTGAGCCGTCAATACGCACTCTAAAAAATGCTGGGTTGTTTTAACCCAAATTTGGGTCAAATATGGACAAACTCAGCCATTGGGTTACATTTTTAACCCAATGTTTGAGTTTGTCCATATTTGACCCAAAATTTGGTTAAAACAACCCATCATTTTTTATTTGGTTGCACGTAAACGTAGCCATTGTGATGCAAGTCACGACGGAAAACACTGAACTCTCACAACATTTCAGTAGAGTTATCCATTAACGGCACTGGGAAAATGGAAAAGGAAACCATTCTAGAACAGAACCGATTCTTGATTCCCAAGCCCAATGGGTCTAAGAGAGACTCTCTTTCTTCAGGACATCATGCTGTGTGAAGCAGAGCAGAACAAGCTTTGGCATTTCACTGATATATTTACATTTGGCCTTTCTTTGAGATGACGACTCTTGAGCTGTGAGCCACTGAAGTCCAGATCCGCGAGGGACGCGCGCGAGACGCGGTTCTGCTCTCATTACCGACCGCCACAGAGACACATCTGGGCCGAGCTGATTGATCTAGTCCCAGCGGTTCTCGCAGTCTCTGTGGAGCGTCATGTGCTGTTCGTAACTGAGCCCAGCATCCAAAATCAACAACAGAAAGGTGGGACAGATCCCCACACACTGAACTAAACATTGTGTGATACACTGCAAACATAGTCACGGCCAAGGGATGTTTTCAGGCATTGTATTGACAAACACAGCATCCATGACCAGAATTTAGGTAGCACTTTATTTTATCATGTACTTATAGTTAATACAGTAACTGGATACACTAAACCTAACCTTAGCCCATGTAGTTACCTTATATTACCAGTGCTTTCTTGGGTAAGTACACCGTAAGTACTGTAAAATAAAGTGCAACCAGAATTTATATGTGTAAACGGCCATATTTAGTGAATCTGATGTTCCATTATTTGTTTATTTATTTGTCCTTATAATTTAAAGGTAAAAAGGAGCGTTCCCAAAAGTTCCAGTGTGACCCGTCACATTTGTTTCTATTTTCTTAGTTATTATTTTTGTTATTTATGGAAGCTTTTCTCCGCCGTGAAATAAAAAAATAAAAGAGGTATTCTACTTTTAATCTCGCAATTTGGACTTTATAATTGGCAATCGCAAGTTTATATCTCGCAGTTCTGAGGAAAAAAAGTCAGAATTGCGAGATATAATATGAATTGCCGATTGAATTGCGAGTTTGTATCAAGCAATTCTGACTTTTTCTATAGAATTGTAAGATATAATCTTGCAATTGTAAGTTTTAAAGTCCAAATTGTGAGAAAAATTGATAATGGGGGAAATGTAATAACGTATTGATAATTCTTGAAAATATTGGGATAAATATTGGGATGATGAGCACATTAAGTCTTTTTTTCACCCTATAGAGGTCTATATGAACATACATAGTGCAAATACACGTAGAGCTGATCAACTCCTTCACTATTCGTCTTTCAGCGACATTATATGGAAGGATTTGCTTCCACAACACTTTTGTGCCAGTTCAACACTCGTAATACAGCATTTATAACTGTTAAAGCCTTCTGTATGTGCATGTCATTCTTAAAATCATGCAGAATATGCAAACAAATGACGTTCATCATGGCCATTACAAGCTCAAATTTGCATTGATTTAACTGTGATGAACACAAATGGGCTTTTGAGCCCACAATTGCTCCAGACTTAAAAAGCCTTCATGCAATTAACATGCGCTTTTAAAACATGCTTGATCCTCATTTTCAATCCAAAACAAAACGATTTTTCAGTAAATTTATGCAAAGTTGCTATTACATGATATTAATACGAGACATGTTGTCATAAGACTGATATTGAGATCAAACAATGATTATGTAGTTGTTAATCCCAGGCTTTGATTTACAATTGTTTAACTTTAGTAGGTGTGTGTAAACCAAACTAAACACAATAGAATGTGCCTATAAAAAAACATTATCATGTTTCCAAATATTAGGTTTTTCAGCATCACAACATCCATCGCATGGATATATGATTTGTTGTGACACAAACAAGCACATTAATCCGGTCAAACTATTGATGATTTCTGTCTACAGACACTTGGCATGTCTATAAATGTCCTTTAAAACGAACATACTGATGTTTCCATGTGTTCATATATCCACCAGCATCACAACACTGAATGCACGAGTTTTGTTTTGACCTCAAGCATAACATGCGCGAGTTAAAGCCCATGTTGCATGCACAGAAAAGCATGCAACCAGACAAATGCATAGACACTGAAGCTTTATTCACACACACATCAACAATAATAGCGTTAGGTTTGATGTACCTCGGAACACAGCTCGGAGATGAGCGGTCAATCTCCCACGTTGCAAATAAATTCATGGGCACGGGCATGATGGGAGCCGAACCCGCCGCACCCGAGCCCGAGCCCAGAGCTCCGGCCATGGCTGATCCCCCGGGCGCCGCGGGTGCGGGTGCGGGAGCGGGGACACCGACACCCGGGCTCAGGAAGGCGGCCCGGACCCCTCCTCTCTCCACAGCCGCGGCCATCATCGAACCGACACTCAACTGGACTGGGACGCTTCTGGACCTCACTTATCAGGACGGCTTTCTGCTCCTGCTCATCTCTCACACAGATTTGCGATGGTCAGAGGCGGAGCTTCGCTTCAGATTCAGAAGGGAATGTGGAGCATATGCGATCTGACCTCGGCCGATAGCAGGCGCTGAATCACGGGCTCCGCTTCCAGCTCAGGAGAGTAGGACACTCGCGGTTCGCGAACGAGTCGTTCTTTCGAGAGATAGATTCGGTCGCAACGATTCGCGAGCCGTTCGTAAATAACTGTAGTGTTTTTTCAGAACTTCGGGAACGAGGTCAGAGACGTATGAAGAACATATAGGGCGAAAACACAATTAGAGGGTATATACTGGGAAACATATGCATTTGCATCCATGTTGAAAAAACAACATAATTTTAAACTGAAACATAATTCATTTCATAGTAGCCTAACTCCAAGAGAAGGTGAAATGTAAAATAAAATGTAAAGTAAGTGAATCGTTCCAGTAAACAAATGTTGCTGACATAGGCTAGGCTACTAACGTTACTGTCTGTGAATGTCAAGTCAAGTCACATTAGCGCTTTTTACAATACATATTGAACAATTGTTTGAAAGCTCACCGTCTGGGGTTTATCTCTGACCTCCAGGCCTTCTCTGTGGTCTAATGGGTTCAGCGGGCATCAGCCCAGATGGAAACCTCGGGCTGTGGGTTAGGTCAGTGGCGTGCACAGGGCAAACTACACGAGCAGCAGGTAACGTTTAAGCTAATGCGGAAAATGAACATTTATCCTATGCTACTCTAAAAGTTGCTGCAGCATGCGAGTTATAGGCTACTTAACTATAATAAAAGTACAACTCGATTTCAGACGCATTCTGACTCTGACAATGTCATTCGTTTTTATCCAAGGCCATAGCAAGTGTTATTAGCTTGGGGAAATACATCTAGTTAAATGAAATCGTAAGTCCATGTCCAACTCTAAATTGTAAGGAATTTATATCTTTGATTTCATAGTAACACTTTACAATAAGGTTCAGTTGTTCATTATTCATGTATGAACTAACATGAACTAACCATGAGCAACACATTTGTTACTGCATTTGTTCATCTTAGTTGATAATACAACTGTTAGTTTATTCATGGTATGTCACAGTCAGTGCATTAACTAATGATAACAAATACAACTTTTTGATTTTAATGTTTTAGTAAATGCTGAAATTAACATTAACTAAGATTAATACATGCTGTAGAAGTGCAGTTCATTATTAGTTAATGTTAACTAATTTAACTAATGAAACCTTATTGTAAAGTGTTACTGATTCATGATAGCTAACACTTCCATACATATAATACATACATTCAAACATCAACAAAACTAAAAATTAATTTTCCATAATTACCTTCTTGATTCTCACTGTTTTGTTTGGTAAAGTAAATCATATTTAGTAATATTAAAGGGCACCTATTATGACATTTAAAATGTTCCTAATGTTGTTGTGGGAGTCCCCAACAACAGTTGTACATGCATGCAATGACAAAAAACACTTTTGTTTTCGTATAATATGCATTTATTTTTACCTGATTTGCTCACCGACTCCCAAATGATTCGTTCAACGACTCGTTTTTCAAACCCCTCCTTTGCGCGACGCTAATCTGCGTTGATTGGTCAGATGACCCAGCAGTGTTTACAGAGATAATACTTATTTTTAACACGGAGTACAATGATGCTTTTATCAATTAAATTGTATTATAATAATGATTATAGTCCACTGCTTTGTAGTTTGTAGTAAAAAACGAAAAATAAGATAAATAATTTAATGTTATGTTAGCGAGCATATAGCCCAGAGTTCATATTGTAAAAGCACAATCAGTCTTTGTTTGAGTTAGCCCGATGCATAAACATAACGTTTTTACAAAAAAAAAAAAAATGCAGTTACGTTACTATATTACTCTATTCTTTAGACAACTCCGAAAACAACGACAAACACTTCACATATCTCAATACAATTGTCATTGAAGACCTAGAAGCTAAACGGTGCTTACACAACAAACAAAATAATTATTAAGCATGCTACATAAAATATAAAAGCAACAATTATTAATAACACTTACAGGTTGTGATACGGAGGAGGAAGCTGATGCAAATACACTTGGAACTGAACCTTCCTTCAATATCAGCGGCTCGCGAATCCAAGTTTGATTGCATTTAAGTTGGTAAAGCAATCGTCTTCAAAATGGCGCGAACAAAGCTCAAGGCTCGGACTATACTTCTGTGGTATAGTTATATGAATTGTAGCCACTTAGTCTTCAAATGCTCCTCCTTGGGCAGATGAAAAAAGTTGAGTTTGAGCCGCACTTCAGAACACAGCGTCTCGTCGCCATGATGTTTCCCTGCTGGCCTTGGAGCGCAATAAGTGGGCGTATCGTATCCAAATAACTTGACAAGTTGACGTCATCTAGTCAGAGAAAAAGCTTCGGTCTTCTAACGATTCATAAAAATGACTCAGAGTCGACTCTCACTTTTGAAAGACAATAACTTTATATACGGTGCACTTTCATATTTCAAACTTTGCAGGATGTTTTTGTTCACTTAGATCTATGTTACACACTACATGAAAGGTACATTTCAAAATTCCATAATAGGTGCCCTTTAACATAATTTCCCTATTTTCATTTGATGTGTTATGCATTCTAATTGTATCAACATATTTTGGAAAGAAAGTAATAAAAACAAAACAAAAATCAAGGAACTCTCTGATGGTAATTTATTTAATACATAATTGCATTTAAATTCTGTAAAAAATTAATTTGATTGTTATTTTTAAGTAAAACATTTTTTAGTGCCCTTTTTGGTCCCTCCGCCCCTGCCCCTGATGCACGCCACTGGGTTAGGTTAATGCTTGTGCCCAGTGTCACGGAAACTATAGAAAGAAAAGTGTGTGAGCTTTAATTTAGAACTTAAACATTGTTAAGTCTAAAGTCAAGGGGCATGATTTATACGTGTGGTGCAATGACTCGTGCATCATGAATAGACCCTGGCATTTTGCTTCCATATTTGTGATAAGGTGAGGTGCATTGACATATTGTCTAGTTCACTGAGAAAAGTAATGAGTTGCAAATGACTGCTTAAGCTTTGACTTGCCAGACAAATGTCCCATCCTTCCCTGCATATCAACGTTAATGTTATTATTAACATTCACACTGTAGCAGGAATGTGTGTTCTATCAATGAGATGTAGTCATGCTCATCTTCATATTTCAGCTCTATGCTCTAGAAGAGGTCAACTCTCGAGCCCTCCATCAACTCATCAGCACTGACTGCAAGACTTTAATGGGGTGTGTTTGCATATTTGTGCTTGCTGTTTAATAATTAGGCTATTTGAAACTTAGCAAACTGGCAGCTCCAATAGTAAGATGACAAGATTTATCTTGAGCTCTGTCATGGAAACTATCTATAAACCTTAAAGGTAGGGTAGGTCAAAATTGTCTAAAATAACTTTTATTCAAATTGGCTTAAACTGTCTTTATATACCAATACATAATTAAAATGCAAGTACTCTGAAATAGAGAGTATAAAAAACTGAGTGACTCTAGTGTATTTAATCTTCAATAAACACAGCTCATTAATTCCATTCACTCCCGCCTAAAAACGGGTGCGCGACTGCGCGCGCGTGGGCAGAGCCAGTAATAGGCGGTAGTCATGGCGACGGAGAGTGACAGTCGCGCAAGCCAATCACTTGTTTCGTCCCGAATGGAATTAATGAGCTGGGTTTTTTGAAGATTAAATACACTATAGAGAGCCTAAGTCCCTCCCCTTCCGGTCGACCACTATGGGACCTTATTTCGGAAAAATATTGTATGGTAGTCAATGGCGAGAGACAACAAATATTTTGATCTCGTTTGAATTGTGCCCTGAATTACACATATGATGTTTGTCAATTTAAAAGATACATTTTAAAGTCAAGAAAGTCGCAGTTTGATGTAAAACGGTTGAGGTATAAGACTATGAAAATACGTAATTACAAAGACTACAAACCCAGAAGGCGCACATGCGACGTCATACCTTTTCTCTCAATGAATGAAGCTAACTTTACTGAAGCTAACGTCTGTCATTTTTTCTATAGTCTTACATTATAATCGTAACGTTACGCCGTCATGCCTGACTCGTGTTTTGAGCCAGAATACACACATACGAGCAACGGATCTTGTGACGTAGGCTACATAGTGCGAGACGAGAGATGTAGTTCATCGAGCGATTTTCACATACAACTAAACGTTACTCTTCTGTTTTATGACAAACTGCGACTTTCTTGACTTTCATATTTACCTTTTAAATTGACAAACATCATATGTGTAGTTCAGGGGACAGTTCAGACGGAATAAAAAGATAAGTTATCTCTCCCCATTGACTTCCATACATATTTTTTCCGAAATAAGGTCCCATGAGCCGGAAGCGGAGGGGCGGGACTTAGGCTCTCTATAGAGTCACTCAATTTGTATACTCTCTTTTTCAAAGTACTTACATTTTAATTATGTATTGGTATATAAAGACAGTTTAAGCCAATTTGAAAAAAGTTCTTTAGACAATTCTTACCTACAGAACAATTTAACCAATTAAAAGTAATGTATACCTGTATGATATTACGCTGTAGCCACATTGGACCAGCGGTTTGGGAAAGGGATGGATGGATGATTCAGCAGCAGCGCCATCTTCTGGTCAGATGTGGGAATTCATTCAGTGCGCGACTCTCACAGTGCATTATGGGTATTCTCTAGCTGTTAAGCATACATCAGTGTACACTCGTTATTGCAGTGCATTGTGGGATTGATTGAGTGCACTCTATTGCTGCGTCTTAAAGGAACACTACACTTTTTTTGGAAATAGGCTCATTTTCCAACTCTCCTAGTTTTTGAATCCATTCAGCCGATCTCCGGGTCTGGCGGTAGCACTTTTAGCATAGCTTAGCATAGATCATTGAATCTGATTAGACCGTTAGTATCTCTCTCAAAAAATGACCAACAGACCGACAGAAAATGAAAAGTTGCCATTTTCTAGGCCAATATGACTAGGAACTATACTCTCATTCCTGCGTAATAATCAAGGAACTGCTGCCGTACCAGCAGCGTAATGATATTACCGTAAAACTTCAAATAATAGCCGAGTCCCAAATAGACGCCTGTCTCTTTTACACGCCTGGTGTGGCTACAGGTTTGGATAAATAAAGGCCGGTCTCAAATAG
The DNA here is from genome assembly GCF_949152265.1 of Phoxinus phoxinus. Lineage (NCBI taxonomy): Eukaryota > Metazoa > Chordata > Actinopteri > Cypriniformes > Leuciscidae > Phoxinus > Phoxinus phoxinus. The sequence continues at coordinate 5,075,627 of NC_136895.1, forward strand.
AGGCCGGGTCTTTTTTTAGTTTCGGGTTGTATTTAATCTTCTAAAACCCGTCAGATCGTCTGTTCAAGTCAGTTATATGGTGTAGATTGGGCACGCAAGAGAGCCCTGCGCATTTGGGCGGGAGCTGTTAGCGCAAGCAAGGCAGGAGGTATCGCACACCGGACGAGATGCGCCGCGCCGCGTCTATGTATCGCACACCGGACGAGATGCGCCGCGCCGCGTCTATGTATCGCACACCGGACGAGAAGCGTCGCGCCGCGCCGCGTCTATGACAACTCGAGTTATCACACCGGACGAGAAGCACCGCGCCGCGTCTGTGACAACTCGCGTTATCGCACACCGGACGAGAAGCACCGCGCCGCGTCTGTGACAACTCGCGTTATCGCACACCGGACGAGAAGCACCGCGCCGCGTCTGTGACAACTCGCGTTATCGCACACCGGACGAGAAGCGCGCGCGTGCGGCGTTTATGACAACTCGAGTTATCACACGCGCACTTTGTCAGTTTATGGCCAGCAATATTGTTATGTTTAAGGACATTATGGAATTAAGATCATGTCTATGTTATGATTGTACTGTACAATTAAATACAATCGTTGCTTAGTCTGCAATGCAGTCTGAAATTGAATTCACTTTATCTCTGAGCGTCCGTTAACTGAATTGAGAATATCATCTGAAAATCCGATAACATCAGCAATTTTCATTCAACCAGCTGATTTCTGTAAATTAATGTAAAGCTAAATGTATATTGCAGCGCAGGGTGAAGTCTCAACACTAAATTAAAGGCCTGTCTCATATAGACGCCTGTCTCCAATACAAGCCGGTGCAGTTCGGCGATTTGGGAAAATAAAAGCCCGGGCTATTATTTGAAGTTTTACGGTACGCAGCTCCTGAAAATAGTCCCCAGCTAGGAAACTTCCAACGTGACAGGCACTAAGTTTGTAATATCATTGCGCCGGCTGGTACGGTCTGATCTATGATCCAATATTGTCACATGGAATCAATGTTGATGCAGCAGAGCGATGACATCTCAGATCATTATCTAGTCTTGTGTATAAGTCTTGTGTATACATTTAGCCAAGGCTGCAAAGCCGACTCCATGTTACAAATATGTTAGAACCATCACTTCTGCCCCTAAAGATTGCTTTATTAATAATATTCCCGATCAGTTTCATCTCCTCAGCATCCCGGATAGCTTAGAAGAACTCGATATTGCGACAGAAACTTTTGAGTCTCTCTTTTCCAGCACTTTAGACACAGTTGCTCCTTTGCGCTTAAAGAAGATGAAAGAAAACAGACCAACACCGTGGTACAACGAGCACACTCAGGCCCTTCAGAGTTAGCCTCCAGCTCGAATTAAACACATCTGAACCAGCAAATCAAGGCCTTCAGAATCACTAGATATTTCCTGTCAGGTGTGCTGGAGAGTAACTCTGCTGGAAGCAGGATTGGAGACCCCTGCCCTAGAGTAGTGTTTCCCAACCCTGTTCCTGGAGGCTCACCAACACTTCACACAAACTCTTCCTAATCAATCACGCCTGAATCAACTCATCAGCTCAATAGTAGAGACTCCAAGATCAGCAATATATGCGTCAGATAAGAGAGACATCCAAAAATGTGCACTGTTGGTGTGCCTCCAGGAACAGGTTTGGGAAACACGGCCCTAGAGACGTCAAACGTGCACTACTGCACACATATGGACCTTCCTTTTCAGAGTAATGAGTTTCATTTAGTGTCAAACAAGGATAACATTTTTAGTTTCTCCAATCCTTTTCTGGAGACTGAGTGCTACTCTGGACTTGTTAGGTCTTTCCAGAGCTGAGATACAGCCATGTCACTTGCAATTTATTCCATTGTTCCTGGATGGTCAAATAAGCTTAAAACTTGGACACCAGGAAATGTACAAAAGTGGACAAACAGCTTTATGTTGTAAAGGAATTTAAGGAAATCTCATTGTCTTAGGCGTCTTAAGATTAAAGAAGCCATGTTGACATGTACAATAAGCACAAAGAAATAATTGCTGGATTGATCAATCTCAGGGCCTCAAACCCTGAGGCACCAACACCGTCCTCCATCTTGGATCTCCAGGAGGAGGAGAGCCAACTCAATAAGCTGGAGAAGCTAAAGGACCAGCGTGTGCTCTTGAAGGGGAAGAAGATGAGCAATGACAATGCGCTACGAAGAGCTGGCCAAGGAGCTGCTGAGGAGTCAGTCCCAGAGCAAAATGCTGTCCCAGGAATTCTTGGTAAGTGTTTTTTGATCACTTACAAATGGACTGTCCACTTCCAATTTTCACACAGACTCAGGCTCAGAATGTTTTGTGTTTTTATAACTATTCTGCAGCATTTGCAAGTCAATCTCATCCATGCGATCTGCACACAAAACATTCTGAGCGTTCTGTCTGTATGAAAACAAACTGTCTTCCAAAACCTAACAATCGAGGAGGTAGAGCGGGCGAGATAAATCCTCCCAGGGTGATGTCTTCTTGAAAGGCCTGAGTGTTTTCCTCTCTTTTGCAGCTCAACAGCACCAGATTTGGCTGATATTGTTGTTGCCGTTTGTTTTACCGTGTCGGCAGATTTTATGAAGCGACAGGAAAGGCTGACCAGCTTCTCCTTCACCTTCAGAATCTGTAAGAATCAAAATACCTACTTCCAGGAGAGCCGAAAGTCCATGGAGTTACCTGGATGTTCGACATTCACCACCATTAGCGACTCACGGAAGTGGTCAAGTTTCTGTGACATTTTGTGGCCTTGTTTGTGACTATTTTGTGTTTATCCTGTCGTTTCTCTTTGGCTCTCATTCTAGGTGAGAGACGTAATCCCAAAGATGGAGGAAAATCTCCCAATTCATGACCCAGACAGCAACATAGTGTCAGCCCAGAACCGGGAGTACATGAGTACATGTAGATTCAATGCGTACCAGACGCGGGCCGGATCTGGGCCGACACGATGTTGCTGCTTACGTTGGGAAGGCCAATTCAGTCTGCTGCTCTTTGACATTTAACATTTATGCATTTGGCAGACGCTTTTATCCAAAGCGACTTTCATTGCATTTCAAGGTACACATTTTACATTCTTATCAGTTCTTGCTTTCCCTGGGAATCGAACCCATGACTTGCCGTTGTAAGCGCCAACGCTCTACTGTTTGAACTTCAGGAAAGCTCTTTGACTTCAGGCAGCACCAGTCTGGAGGAGAGGGGAGTCAAACACCAGGAGTTCACAGATGAATCAGACGAGGTAAAAATATCTCCTCCGAATGTATTTTGTACAAGTTAGCATGACTGCTGTCTCCTCTCCCTTGTCTTGATTCTACATGACTCTAAGCCAGTGTTTCCCAACCCTGGTCCTTGAGGCTCACCAAAACTATACATTTTCCAACTCTTCCTAATCAATCACACCTGAGTCAACTCATCAGCTCGTTAGTAGAGACTCCAAGTCCAGAAATATGTGGGTCAGATTAGAGAGACGAAAATGTGCACTGTTGCTGTGCCTCCAGGAGCAGGGTTGGAAAAACCTTGTCAAATTTAAGACAGCACTCGAAAAACCTTCCCTTCATGCTAAACTTGGAAGAGAGAGAGCAACTCTTTTGTTATCGGGTTTGTGGACAAACCAGTGTACAACGGGGATCATCAGAGGTCCAACCTACTATTGCCCATTCAATAAATTGGAAATGGACAGACTTACTTGAAATTTATTTACTGGGCTTCTGATAAGAGATTTATGGATGTGAACATTAAACAACTTTTTGATCTTTTTCAAATAAAATGCAAATGGACAGCCCACTCATATTTGGCATATAATGTCCACCCACCAACTATTTTGTCCCATTAGAATAAATTTACAAGTTCAGACTAACATATACTCAGATATAGTATAAAATATGCAAATGTACAGTGTTGTGCGAGGAAAGGGTTTGGCCCGTATCCAGAGCGGTTCCCCCATCCCTGGATAGGATAGTGATCATTGAGATTGAGGAGTTGTGGTTGAGGGAGAGATGCTGGAAACACAGAACAGAGGCACGTCGGCTCTATATATATAAGCTTCCTCTTGCGCTGATTGGATTAATAATCTGAACGTGCTCCTCCCGTTTCAGTTTTGATCGACTTAGCATCTTATCACTTTGACTTCCCAACAGTTACTGACGGCGTCTTTGTATTAACGGGACCTACCCCACAGCGGTTAGTCATAATTTCATCAGATTCTTTGTGATGCTTTTCAATAGACACAAAACATGGCTTACCGTTTGCATGACAGAAGTGAAGAGTAAAAAAGGGAAGCCATGTCTCTTCAAATCAGCAAAGGACATGTAGGATATTGTTGCTTGTTGTCATCGCACCCTAAAAGGCCATGCTTGGACAATAAACTGATTATCATAAACAACAAACGGATTTTTCCAGGCTAGGGGAATGGCATGAACATGGGATCAATTGTTGTTGTTTGTTAATGTGACCCTGGATCACAAAACCAGAAATGTCGCACGGGTATATTTGTGGCAATAGCTACATTGTATGGGTCAAAATTATCGTTTTTCTTTTATGCCAAAAATCATTAGGATATTAAGTAAAGATCATGTTCCATGAAGATATTTAGTAAATTTCCTACCGTAAATATATAAAACATGTATTTTTGTGAGGGAATGCAGCACAATCGTGAACATAAATGCACAACTTTAAAGGAGATTTTCTCAATGTTTCCATTTTTTTGCTCCCTCAGACTCCAGATTTACAATAGTTGTGTCTCGACCAAATATTGTCCTATCCTAACACACCACACATCAATGGAAAGATTATTTATTCAGATGATGTATAAATCTCAATCTCAAAAAATTGACCCATGTGACTGGTTTTGTGGGGTCACATTTAGCCGGATGGCTTTGAATCAGTGGCCTCAAACTCGGCTCCTGGAGGATCACGGTCCTGTTGAGTTTAAGTACACACCCCTGATCCAGCGGATCCAGGTCTTCAGGGTCTCTAGAAACTCCCGAGCAGGTGAGTTTGAGACCACTATTATTAGTATTTATTTGAATTTTGTAAAATTGTGATGGCAGCTATTCCTGCTGGGCTAATTTTAATGAGCAGCCACCTCAATAAACACTACAAGTGCGCTACTACAGTAAAAAGACTACAGTGCGCTTTTTAGGTGTAAAGATATATTTGACACAAGATGCCCTAATAAACATAGAAGTCAGATTTCATGATGAAAAGAAAGTAACTCTAAAATAATAAATGTAATTGGAAGATTGGATTCATAGAGTCAAGAGTTGCAGAGATTCTTTGTTTTAAAAGTTTACGTCATTTATATATTTATTGTTTCTAACATATGTTGACCAAAAACGGTCAAACGCTCTCCTCCAGCACACGACACCCCAGTGAATGGCATGCTGGGATACCGCGTCACACGGCGCCCCCTTAAGGCTGCATTAGGATTTAGACACACGGGTCGCCACATGCCATTTTAAAGCTTAGACTTTAATTAGCTTTCCTATCATCTTCAGATTTATATCATGATTGACTGTGAAAAAGAAAAGTCCATCCATCCATTTATCTATCAGAGAAAACCGGTTGTAATTTGTGTTAATGTTTGTTTCTCCTCACAAAAAGCTGTCCTACGGCACAGAAAAGATTATTACTGTTTATATGATATTACTGTTTTTTCAACTTCTGGATCTTTACCGTCCCAGGGTTGATTTTTATTAAAACAAACAGATAAACAGTTTTAATATTGTGAATATCACATTAAAACTGTACTGGAAATGTTTAATCAAAAGTGTTCGAATATTAGTGGTTCGAGATCAACAGAGACGTGTGATTTGAACATATTTGTGTTGTTTTATTGTGTGTTGTTTCCAATCAAGCTGTAATAAATCAAGTTTAAAAATACTATCTATAAAATACATATTAAAATATATCCATCCATCCATCTAATAGTAGCCTTTGCCCATGATGAAATATAGATATGATAAAAATGTAGGCAATTGTGGAAGACGGAGCTAATATTTGGCTAATAATAGTGCATTTGAAAACAAAATGTCATAATAATACCAATTCCAAAACACACTGGTTTAATATAATGCAATAATATAATACACACACATCATAACATGATAATAATAATGTCAGACAGAGTTGATATATGGTACCTCTTAACTTCTGTTTATTCAGGAGGGCAAAGTAGCACCAGTCCACCACAGATTCTGACTTCAAAAATCATAACCCATGAAATGTGACTCACTATAATTGTGTATAATTATTATTGTGTGGTATCATAGTAATCCCACACACAGTTTCAGAATACATAACTATATGATTGCATCAAAGTCATTTGTATTAAAAAATATAATGCATCTATGGCAAGCACAGCTATATGGTTTGAGTCTCTGAAATCATTTCATTTATTTCATCAAATTTATACCGTTTATGAATTAAAACTCTTAATAGCAGCTTCTAATTGTGCAGACAATTAAGACGTAAAAGCATATCTAAGACATTATTGAAAGAAGGAACTCCTGAGTTAATTAAAGAGAGTTCATTAAATGGGATCAGCCCGATCTTTGGTGTTACGGTCGATATGTGTGTGTGTGTGTGTGTGTGTGATCTACACTTCTCCGCTCAGAGGAGCCACGCTGGCGAGGGCCGGCACCAGACGCTCGTACACCTGGACGCCGCGCAGGAACACCTGCTCGTTCAAGAACTCGTTGTGATCGTGAAGCAGGATGGGCGTGAGGTTCATCGGGGAGAACCCGATGGCAGGAAGACCCACCTACACAAACACACAAGTCACATGTTACACAAACACACAAGTCACATGTTACACAACACCGGCCTTCGCTCGTACACACGACCGCTCGAACGCTTGGGGTCGCTACGGTTTCTAGGTTTTTGAAAGAAGTCTATTCTGCTCACCAAGGCTGCGTTTATTTGATTAAAAATACAAAAAAAAATGTATACAAACTAAAATACATAATTTTATTGTGAAATATTTTGACAAGTTTTCTATTTTAATATATTTTAAAGTGTAATTTATTCCTGTGATCAAAGCTGTATTTTCAGCATCATTACTCCAGTCTTCAGTGTCCCATGATCCTTCAGAAATCAGTGTAATATGAGGATTTGATGCCCCAAAAACATTCTTTGATAAATATAAAGTTCAAAAGAACAGCATTTATTTTTAAATATAATCTTTTGTAACATTATGAATGTCTTTACTGTAACTTTTGATAAATTTAATCCATCCTTGATGAATAAAAATATTGATTTCTTTTATTTATTCCCCCCCCCCAAAAAAAAAAACAAAATAAAAATTCTTACTGACCCCAAACTTTTTAAAAGTAGTTTATAATGTTACAAAAGCTTTACATTTCAGATAAATGCTGTTCTTTTGAACTTTCTATTCATCAAAGAATCCTGAAATAAGAATGTAAATAACAGTTTTCAACATTGATAATATTCATGAATGTTTCTTGAGCATCAGATCATCATATTACACTGATTTCTGAAGGATCATGTGACACTGAAGACTGGAGCAATGATGCTGAAAATGCAGCTTTGATCACAGGAATAAATTACACGTTACTATATATTCACATAGAAAACAGCTGTTTAAAATTGTAATAATATTTCACAATATTCCTGTTTTTTTGTGTATATCTGCCTAGGAAATCGCCTAGTCTTAATCTGCATCGCTATTTGTACTCGTTGTGAATACGCAGGCCACAATAAGTAATTCGTTTTATTTTATTTTATTTTTTTATCACTTTTACTCAGGACATGCTAGCTGGAAACAAAGGATTCCATTCATTATGCTAAGCTAAGCTAGCGGCGACCCTGCCAAACTAAAACAATGCATGCACTGAGACAAAAATGCATTTGCCCACCTATCTAAATGTAGGAAAGACGGTGAATAAGCCCTTATTTCAAAAAACGGTGGCGTGTTCCTTTAAGTATATTCAGATCATGGTTAGAGAGTGTGTGGGGCTCTTCGTTCTTGCAGACAGAAGTGAAATCACTTACTTCCCTCATGAAGCGGCTGTCTGTGGCAGCAGGGAAGATTTCCTTTTTCAGAGTCACGTTCCTGTCACGAGACAGACAGAGTCACATACAGTACGATCAGCTGAAAACACACATGCTCACACAGGCGTCAGTGTGTGTCGCTCACATGGCTGTGCAGGCGGAGCTGAACGCGTGCCACCAGGGGTCGCTCTCCTCCGTCGACGTGAAGTTCTGATCCATGTGTTTCTGAACAAGAAAAACAACAGATATGAAACCAAATCATGCGGACAAACAGCTTTTTTTCTTCATGCATATATACATAGATTTACACACACATGTATATTATATATATATATAAAATAAAAAAAATTTGACGCGATGATTTCATTAATTACTTATAAGAAAAGAAGTGTTGAAATGAACACATTTAACGCACCCGCCCCAGACCTACATAGGTCCTCAACATGAAGCAGGACAACAGCTCAATGAAGTTATAATGCCCCTAAAATACAAGAAATCAGGGCAAAAATGACCCTGTATGAGTTTGTGTCTCATATATTTATATCATAGTTGAGCAATATCACACGAGTAACAAGCGCAATATCACACAAGTTATGTTTTTGTCACAAATAGCACGAGTGCAAATGTGATGTTGATTCTATATAGTTCACTAAATAAAGATGTTAATATTGTGTTATATTTTACAGACCCAATATTGTCTGCTTTTTAGAAAATATGACCTATAAAGCCAGAGCAGAAGTGTTGTGCGTCTCTGAGCAACACAGGGGAGTTTCCTTTCTGAATGAATCTGGGATGAGCAAATCCAATTGATTCGCTCAACCCGGATTTATTCTGAAACGAGTTCATTCACGAGTTCAATTAATTTATGAACGAGTCATTGAATCATTGGATTCAATGACTCGTTCTTAAAGAGCCACCTACTGACAGTTTAAGTTTCTTATTTAGAGTATCATTTCATTAAAAAATACATACATTTCATTTACCAAGCTACTTTTTGTAGTCCATTTGATATTTTCCCCATTTAACACTTAATGACTTTAAAGGGGTGCTATAATGCCCCTTTCACAAGATGTAAAATAATGTGAAATTTTAGCTCAAAATACCCCACAGATATTTTTTATATATCATGTTAAAATTGTCACTTTTGTTTTTGTGTCTGTCCCTTTAAAAGCCAATGAGCTGCTGCTCCCGGCACAGGGGGCGGAGCTTAAACAGCTCGTGTCCTTTAACCTCTCACACGCACACACACACTGAACATTTCAAAAACTTTTAGCCTTTTATGTTCAAACCGGAGTCAGAAAGATGGAGAGAGTCAAGAAGAAGTGACAACATGTAGAAGCAACAGGACATTTCTGAATGGTTAGTTGATTAATTTATGTAGATTATGTGTAGTTATCTTCTAGTCACTGATTAGCATATTCTTTAAATTATCTTTTGGAGGCAATTTCTCAGCCAAATTTGATGTGCGATAAATTTGCGATTAATTGTATATATAATGTTATTATAAAATACAAATATTTTTCTAAATACATTAAATAAATGAATTGTTTCAAGCATATTAAAACAATGGAAAATACAGTTTCATGGGCATTAAGGAATATTTATGGCCACAACTTCTCAAATCCCCAGTCAAACCATCGCGCTTATATCACAATTGCAACTTTTGACAAGGCCAACATTTGAAGTGTCTTCACTTGTGTTTGCATTCGACGAGATATTTGGGTTCACTGATTTTTTTTTAGTGCAAGTTTATGTAATAACATAATTCTGGCTAATGTCAAAGGTAAATTATCGACACGTTTACATGACAACCATGTAATAAAAACTGAAACGTTTTGCCTTTTTCACACGGATCCGTGAAACCGACAAAAAGCGATGTATTACTCATGCCAGGCCAGTAGGTGGCGACGTCACTTTGTAAAGAAACACTATAGACTGAACATGTGATACACATGCGCATGATGTCACCGTTTTCACAAAATCTAGTTTTTGTAGTTTACAAAGCGACGATAACGGCATAGTTTTCAAAAACTTGAAACACGCACTTTTTCAGGCCCTCAAAACGCAGTTGTCGGGTAAATAAACGGCCAAAGTTTCGCGTTTTTAGTTGAAAACGTGTCACCCTCTTAGGCCGTGTGTCCACCAAAGCGTTTTTAGCCAGCTGAAAACGCCGAGCTGTGTGCGCTTGAGAGCGTTTTGGCAGCGCAGTATTTTTTTCAGTTGAGACGCTTCGTTGCTATGATACAGAATATCTGTTGGTTGGTGTGGTATTAGTCCCGCCCCTCCTCCACTGTGATTGGTCGGTCGGGTGAAAAGTGACAGTGATGAGCGCGCTAGCGCCGTATTACCCAAAGTTGAACATTCTTCAACTCTCGGCGACCTGTAAAAAACGGCAAACGCTCAGCGCTTCAGCGTGAAAAAGGCGGTCAGCACCTCGTGGCGTTTTAAAAACGCGGCGCTCCCATTGAAAACAATAGAAAAAACGCTTTGGTGGACACACGGCCTTAGTCTCCAGGCGGACACCTGAAATAACCAGACGTGAGATCAGGCCAGTGTAATCTGTGTGTGTAAAAATAAATCAGACCTGTGCAAAATCATACGTGACGTCTTCGCCAGCTTCTCTGCACCAGGCTTTTATCTTCTCTTCAAACTCCTGCAGAAAGACCAGAACTGGCAGTGACAATCAGTTCAAAGCAAATCAACTTATGAACACATGACCCGGTCCACACACACACACACACCGGCAGGTTCACAGTGGGCGGGATCCTCAGGTCGAAGCTCACGTCCATCTCCGCAGGAACCACGTTATAAGCCACGCCCCCCTTCACCATGGTCATGTTGATGGTGGTGACGTCCCCCAGAGTGAAGCACTCGCTGGTGTTCAGCCTGTAAAGCACACACACGGTGTATTTCCACGTTTACCGGCTCTCCTGTACGCATCTGTTGAAAAGCCAACCTGTATAAAGCTCACCGCTGCTTCTCTTTCTCTCTGAACTCCAGGAAGGAGTTTATAACTCGCCGCTGTGACACAGCAGAGACACATCCGTCACGAACAGTCACATCAACTTCAGGACTTTAGCTACATTTACAAGTTTCTCACAGTTTTAAACAACTTTATGCCTTCATTGGTTCATAAATCCTGCAGATTTCTTAAAAGTAAAGATATATTGTGTAGTTCTGAACATGAAAACTGCATCCGCAACTATTGCACGTTCTGAAAGTGTTGTTTAGAGACAGAATATATTACAATGACATTTGTTTCCAATATTCAACACGCATTTGATGCTTATTTTATGCTTATTGATGCTGAAAATCGTAATTTTACTGTATGTTTATGGACAATTTAAAGTATGAATGACACCGCTGTTAAAAAGTTTGGGGTCTGTAAGCCCCGTTCACACCAACTATAACGATATCAAATCGATCTGAAAGGGATTATGGCGATACGGTTCCTCTATAGTTATTGTTATAGCTGTGATGTGAACGCTGCTATTTTTCTATATTTAGAACGATTTTTAGAACCATATCTTTATCGTTATCAGTATAGCTGTCATTCTTGGTGTGAACAGGCCGTAAGACTTTACAAATATTTTCTGCTCACCAAGGCTGCATTTATTGGATCAGAAATACAGTAAAAACAGTAATATTGTGAAATATTATTCCAATTTTAAACTGCAGTTTTCTATGTGAATATACAGTAAAGTGTAATTTATTTTCAGCATCATTACTCCAGTCTTCAGTGTCACATGATCCTTCACAAATCAGTATAATATGATGATTCAATGCTCAAGAAACATTTATGATTATTATCAATGTTGCATTTTTTTCAGGATTCTTTGATAAACAGAAAGGCCAAAAGAGCAGCAATTATTTTAAATGCAAATCTTTTGTAACAAAGTTTTTCCAGCTTAAAACATCCTTGCTGAATAAAAATATTAATTTCTTTCAAGAAAAATCTTACTGACCCCAAACTTGAACAATAGTGTATATATATGAAAAGAAAAAAATACATAAAAAGAAAAAAAACCTTTTTAAATCATAGTATATATATATACACACACATTTATATACTATCATTCAAAAGTTTTTTTTTCCCATGATTCTTCTTAAAAAGAAATAGAGAAAATTGATGATTGGCATTTGTCTTTTGCATTACACGTCACATGCACTGCAACTCCAGCCTCCAGTGTTTGGTCACATGACACTCTGAACACACTCACTAGTTTCTCTGCTGCTGTGTTCTCCACAAACCTGGAGCCGTGACCTGGACTTCCTGGACAGCGAACTGTGATCCCTGCAGCACAGAGCACATGTTTACTGACACACTGACACACACACGTTTGTTTTGCTATACTTGTGAGGACGTTCCATAGGCGTAATGGTTTTTATACTGTACAAACTGTGTATTTTGTCCCCTTACACTGCCCCTATCCCTAAACCTACCCCCCCCACACACACACACACACTCGGCCCCTATCCCTAACCCTACCCCCCCCCACACACACACACACGGCCCCTATCCCTAACCCTACCCCCCCACACACACACACACACACACACTCGGCCCCTATCCCTAACCCTACCCCCCCCCCCCCCCCACACACACACACACACACACACACACACGGCCCCTATCCCTAAACCTGCCCATCACACACACACACACACACACACACCTTACACTGCCCCTATCCCTAAACCTGCCCATTACACACACACACCTTACACTGCCCCTATCCCTAAACCTGCCCATCACACACACACACACACACCTTACACTGCCCCTATCCCTAAACCTGCCCATCACACACACACACACACCTTACACACACACCTTACACTGCCCCTATCCCTAAACCTGCCCATCACACACACACACACCTTAGACACACACCTTACACTGCCCCTATCCCTAAACCTGCCCATCACAGGAAACATCCTGCATTTTTAATAAAACATTATTTTTTATGTTTTTTAAGCTATTTGAATTGAGGACTCATGAAATGTCCTCATAAATCACGTTTAAGTTGTAATACCAGTCAGTGTAACACACATGTCATTATACAGATTTGTGTTCTCATAATTCATATACACAAGAGCACACACACACACACACACAAACTCGCGTGCACACGCTCGCACACTCAAACACACGCTCTCACACTCACTCTCACACACACACGCTCTCACTCACACACACGCTCTCACACTCACTCTCACACACACACTCTCTCACACTCACACGCTCTCACACACTCACTCTCTCACACACGCTCTCACACTCACACGCTCTCTCTCACACTCATGCTCACTCTCTCATACTTACGCTCTCACTCACACACACGCTCTCACACTCACACACTCACTCTCACACACACACACTCACACACACACACACACGCTCACTCTCTCACACACGCTCACTCTATCACACTCACACACGCTCTCACACACACACGCTCTCACACTCACTCTCACACACGCACACACGCTCTCACACTCACACACACACACGCTCTCACACTCACACACTCTCTCTCACACTCATGCTCACTCTCTCATACTTACGCTCTCACTCACACACACGCTCTCACACACTCACTCTCTCACACTCACACACACACACGCTCTCACACTCACACACTCTCTCACACTCATGCTCACTCTCTCATACTTACGCTCTCACTCACACACACGCTCTCACACTCACACACTCACTCTCACACACACACACTCTCACACACACGCTCACTCTCTCACACACGCTCACTCTATCACACACACACACGCTCTCACACTCACTCTCACACACGCACACATACTCACACAATCTCTCACACTCACGCTCTCACACTCACGCTCTCACACTCACTCTCACACACGCACACACTCTCTCACACTCACCCTCACTCTCTCATACTTACGCTCTCACACTCACACTCTCACACTCACTCTCACACACTCACTCTCACACACTCTCTCACACTCTCTCACACACTCACACTCCATCTCTCACACTCACACTCACGCTCACTCTCTCACTCACACACTCACTCTCACACACGCACTCACTCTCTCACACTCACACTCTCACGCTCACTCTCTCACACTCACTCTCTCTCACACTCACTCTCACTCTCTCACGCTCACTCTCTCACACTCACTCTCACACACGCACTCACTCTCACACACTCTCTCACACACTCACACTCCATCTCTCACACTCACACTCACGCTCACTCTCTCACTCACACTCACACACTCACTCTCACACACGCACTCACTCTCTCACACTCACACTCTCACGCTCACTCTCTCACACTCACTCTCTCTCACACTCACTCTCACTCTCTCACGCTCACTCTCTCACACTCACTCTCACACACGCACTCACTCTCTCATACTTACGCTCTCACACTCACACACTCACACACTCTCTCTCACACACTCACGCTCCATCTCTCACACTCACACTCACTCTCACTCTCTCTCACGCTCACTCTCTCACTCACACACTCTCTCACACTCACCCTCACTCTCTCATACTTACGCTCTCACACTCACACACTCACTCACACACTCTCTCTCACACTCACACTCCATCTCTCACACTCACACTCACACACTCACTCTCACACACTCTCTCTCACACTCACGCTCCATCTCTCACACTCACACTCACTCTCACACTCACTCTCACTCACTCTCACACTCACGCTCCATCTCTCACTCACACACTCACTCTAACACACTCTCTCACACTCACGCTCCATCTCTCACACTCACGCTCCATCTCTCACACTCACTCTAACACACTCTCTCACACTCACGCTCCATCTCTCACACTCACTCTCTCACACTCACGCTCACTTTCTCACACTCACGCTCTCACTCTCACACACTCACTCTCACACACTCACTCTCACACACTCACTCTCACACACTCACTCTCACACACTCACTCTCACACACTCACTCTCACACACTCACTCACTCTCACACACTCACTCTCACACACTCACTCTCACACACTCACTCTCACACACTCACTCTCACACACTCTCTCTCACACACTCTCTCTCACACACTCACTCTCACACACTCACTCACACACTCACTCACACACTCACTCTCACACACTCACTCTCTCTCACACACTCACTCTCTCTCACACACTCACTCTCTCTCACACACTCACTCTCACACACTCACTCACTCTCACACACTCACTCTCTCTCACACACTCACTCTCTCTCACACACTCACTCTCTCTCACACACTCACTCTCTCTCACACACTCACTCTCTCTCACACACTCACTCACTCTCACACACTCACTCACTCTCACACACTCACTCTCTCACACTCACTCTCACACACTCACTCTCACACACTCACTCTCACACACTCACTCTCACACACTCACTCTCACACACTCACTCACACACTCACTCTCACACACTCACTCTCACACACTCACTCTCACACACTCACTCTCACACACTCACTCTCACACACTCACTCTCACACACTCACTCTCACACACTCACTCTCACACACTCACTCTCACACACTCACTCTCACACACTCACTCTCACACACTCACTCTCACACACTCACTCTCACACACTCACTCTCACACACTCACTCTCTCTCACACACTCACTCTCACACACTCACTCTCTCTCACACACTCACTCTCACACACTCACTCTCACACACTCACTCTCACACACTCACTCTCACACACTCACTCTCACACACTCACTCTCACACACTCACTCTCACACACTCACTCTCACACACTCACTCTCACACACTCACACTCTCACACTCACACTCTCACACACTCACGCTCACTCTCTCACACTTACGCTCTCACACACGCACACTCTCACACACACACACACACGATACTCACACCAGGGGTTTCTTTCTCCGTAGAAGACAGTGTAAGCATTAGTTGGGTTTGCCAAACCTGTGAACAAATCAAACAGGCAAAAAGTCTCTTAATGTCGGTGCGCTCTTGTTTACATGTAGTGTGACTGTGTGCAGATTGAATTGCACACACTGGTACAGTTGTGTGTGTGACTGCACTGTCGTCACTGTGTTTAGAGATGAGCATGAGGTTGTGTGTGTCAGAACTAAAACAGTGTAACTGTAAATAACTAATCCACATGTTTGAGTGACTACAGGAGGCAGAAGCCAGGATTACCTTCATCAAGAGCAAACCCGATGTTCAGCGCGCCAAACTCCGGCTGCTTCACAAACGTCTCCATGCCTTTGTGCCCGCCGACCTCCTCATCTGTGGAGAGCGTGACAAACACCATCGGTTAGCAGGGACACTGGCTTCTATTGAGGCACCAATGCACCGTGTCTCAGGACGGATGCCATGTTTAATGAAAATGAGTGTGTGAGGGATAAACATACATTCTGGCAGATAAGATTGTGTTGCTGTGTGTTTTGATCAGCCAATGAAGAATTGGTATTACATAAATATGCACTATTAAAAAAATAAAGGTTCCTAATTGGCATCTTTGGTTCCATGAAGGAAATATGATATTTAAAATACTATTTAGCACCTGTGTCTAAAATTGAAAAGGGGCATTAGTTTGATGACTCAGTTTGTCTGACCTGGGACGAACATTAAGTGGATAGTGCGGGAAAACCTCTTCCCAGAAGCCTTCAGTCTGCGGACCGCTTCGATGTACCTGAGGGCAAAATCAAGACAGAATCAACTCTATATGCACATTAGAGAACACATTATTATTCTGTTCAGACATTGCCTGGTCTTATCTAATTAAAACATAGCTGATGATCACCTTTTCCTGACTACATCAGTCCAAAAGCTTTTAAGCTAATCGGGGATCACATTCGGCACAGACCTCGAGACAGTTCAGACGCAGCAGGCTTTGTTTTTTTTAAAGGGTTAGTTCTCCCAAACATGTAAACTCAGTAATTCCTCTCCCTCATGTTGTTCAACCCCGTAAGACTTTCCTTCATCTTCACAACACAAATTAAGATATTTGTGATTAAATCCCTCCTCCATAGACTTCTATTGTAATTGAAACTTGCCGGCCCAGAAAGTTAGTAAAGACGATGTGTAAAACAGTCAGAATGCAGGCTCTCTATTGGCCGACACTGGTCATGTGTGTGATGCGTGTGATGCTGGCCAATAGTGAGCCTACGTTCTGACGTACAACCCAGAAGCGCTGCGCTGTTACACTACGTGAAATCACTCAGAGGAACACACAGAAGAACATCAAGAGTTGAATAATATCATTTTTTTATTTTTTATTTTTTTGCGCACAAAAAGTATTCTCGTCGCTTGATAAACTTAAAGGGATAGTTCACTTTGAAATTAAATGTTGGTATGTTTTATCGTACCTCAAGGGCATCCAAGATGTCTTTGTCTCCGCAGTAGTTTCAATTTTTATATTTTTAGGTCAAACCGTTCTTGTCTGTCAGTCATATAATGCAGGTCTATGGTCACTGTCTCAAAGAGCACGCACAGAGAAGTCCGAATTACACAATTCCCCATCGTAAGTACACATTGATGGCCTAAGACATGAAACTTTTACTTTCACGATTGGTTGCTGAAAAAAAGGAAATGACCATATTTGGATCCGACAGCATTGTGCAGGAGAGAGAGAGCTTTCTAACGTTATGACGTGTGTGTGAATGACAGGAGCAGACAGAGATTGTGGAGCAGCGGATGATTTATAACGCCAACTTTTGTTGAATTTATGAGAAATCTACAGACGCAAACAGACAAAGTTAGTAAAATAAACACCTAAATGTGGATTTCTGACTTTTTTTCAGCACACGTCTGAAAGAAGACATGTTATTGAAGACAAATATCCCAAAATCAAAAAAAAAAACCCTACTGTTTTGTGTCTCGCCTTAATCTGAAATCAATATCTCTAATCTCCATAATTATTTATGTGTCTCCGCTTCGGGGTCCTCATCACCCTGTCGGGGGTTTATTCTGAGATAACAGCCGGCTGGATGTACATTATCCCTTACATATTATTCCCTTTCTCAAAGTCTTGATGTTGTTTTTGGGCTCTGCTAGAACAGATTTTCCTGTTGATTTTTTTCCCCATTGTTGCGGCTCCTCTCTTCCCAGTCGGTCAGTAACGCTCTGTTTAGTTCCTGTCTCTGTGAAGCTCCTCCTCCTGAAAAGCACACTGTGCTCTGATTGGTCGGCTAGAGCAGTGTGTTGTGATTGGTCGAGTGTGTTTGGGAAATGTCCCGCTCCTTACCATAACCACCAGTTTCAACACACTACTAACTAACTCAACCAGGCCCCGCCCCTTTATTCGGCGTATTAATTATTAAAATGAGGAATATTGTGACGTGTTTGTTCCCGGAAGAAACTCAAGACTACAATGCAGTTCAGAAACAGTGACACTGATATAGAGAATAACTCCCGCTGGAGGGACAGCAACATTACACACTAAAGAAAGATGAACATGGAAAAAAAACACAATATTGGTTTCAAACTCACTGTATCGTGACACTTTTCATATCCTGAGAGCCTCTGCCGTAGATGTTGCCCTCCGCATCTTTCACAGCAGCAAACGGATCATGCTTCCAGTGTTCCTGAAGCACACACACACCGCACATGAGCGAGATGGACTGATGCGTGTGGCGATGGATGTGTGTTACGGCCGTACCTCATACACAGGAACAACATCAGTGTGTGAGTTCAGCACCACAGACTTCAGCTCGGGCCTGGTGCCGACCCATGTGATGATGGCCACGACCCGGCCGGGACACACCTGAGAGGCAGAGAGGCGTGCATGACGAGAAACTCACACAGATCCAGCAGGAGGTTATCAGTCCACTTCCTTCACATTAATCATTACCTCCACTCTCCTCATGGGTAGACCGAGCTCGTCTGCCACCCGCTCCAGGAATCGTAAAGCTCCATCTGACAATGATCGACGGACATGGTAAACATTCACTTTTACATGATGCTCAGCAGCTTTTCATTTCTGATCATAACCAAAGGTTGTGCTTCATTTAACCATTACATATTTAAACCAGTAATATCCTATACTAAACCTAAACTAATCTTGACAAACTATATATAATTTGAAAGCTTACAATCTCGAGTTTACATATGGTGACTGATTTTCAAAATACATTACAATTTGCAGCAAGAATATGTTCATACTCCTAAGGCGTGTTCAGACCTTTATTTTGAAATAGTGATGAACATGAAAAATCATGAAAGAATGGTAGAAACCTCAGTTTGTTTTCATGCCAAGAGTTCAGAAGATAGCATCCATTCAATTCTTTTAGAAAAAAAAGGTCTGAAAATGTTTTGAATATAAAGAAAACAATAATAGATTCAGCATTAGTGATGTGGCAGCGAGCTATAATGCACATACGGGATCTTTTGTGTTTCTTAGAGGTTGAGTTCATTTCAAAATCTGCCAAACTTCCAACACTTCTTCTGAATAGGATGTTTACTTCATAAATTGTATGAAAATTGTAAAAATAATGGTTCAGATCACTTAAACAACATATGGAGATGGAGGCGCCCTTATATGGGCAGTAATGTCCACTAGTGGAGAAGTGTGGTACTGCTCCCAAACTAAATATCACTGAACGCTGATTTTTTGAGATATCAATCTAAAATTTGAAACACAACTTGTTCAGATTTTTGGCTTTGATTTTTTTGTTGTTGCATTTTTAGAGTCCTCCAGGTTTTGAAAATATATATTTTATATAAAATACAAATAATAAAAATGTTAACATTGTACATTTTAATAAACTCAAACTTCTATAACTTTTCTTCCGTTTAACTTTCTTAATTTATTTAAATTCTACAAAAATCTGCCTAATGTCCTCTGTAAAACAAGACCAATCTCACATCTATATTCCAAAGCATTCTTGAATTTAAGTTCGGCATGTGCATTTTCATGTCTATTAAAAAAAAGGGGGGCGTCTCTGAAGGGGTTAATCATTATCCATCACTTTCAGAGACTGAGATGTTAACTTATTATCATCTTCAATTTACATTCGTCAGTAAAATATTGCACCACTTGCACAAGTCTTGGATTTTTCTTTTATTTCTGCTCTCATGCTGTGAAAAACACAGTGAGCATTTTTGCGGGTGACATCCAGTCATTTCAATAGGAATCCGTGAGAATGGGAATTTCACGTCAGGACAGGTTAAAGTTGGTTGCGTAAATGGGCACCAAATTACTAGACAACACTTTAATTTAGGTCCAATTCTCACCATTAACTAGCTGCGTATTATCATGCACATTACTAGGATATTGTCGGTTTATTAGTACTTATAAAGCACATATTAATGTCTTATTCTACATGATCATATTCTACATCCCTTAATCCACCCGATACCTAAACTTAACAACTACCTTACTGACTATTAATATTAATAAGCAGTCATTAGGAGTTTATTGAGGGAAAAGTCATAGTTAATAGTGAAAATTGGACCGTAATCTAAAGTGGGACTAAACGTAATCTAAACTTATGCACGACTAAATATTGAACTGCTGCATTATTGAATTTAGTCAAAATGTAACTGTGTAAAAACTAAATCATTACAAAAGCCGCAGTAGATGGAATTAAATAGCACAATAAAACCTATATTACACTTAATAAGTTTAATTACACAAGTACTGAGTAATATTCATTAACTACATGTACTTACTATAGGGCTTGGTTTAGAGTTAGTTGCTTAATTATGCCACATTTACAGTTATTACTATAGTACATGTGTCGTGTAACTACGTTACCTTAAAATAAATGTAAAATTAATACATTTTTACAGTTGATTGCAGTAGTTTTTACAATTAATAAGTGGCAATATACTGGAGTAGAGTTACATTCAAGCTATTTTAAGGCATAAATAAAACATTTCAAGGATTAATCTTTTACATTTTAAGGGATACAATTATTGACTACAGGGGGACTTTAAATTATTAATATGTTACAAATATATGTTATATTTCATCTGACTTTGTTGCTCACGTCGCTCCAAACCCGAGTGCCTTTCTTTCTTCTGTAGGACATAAAAGATATGTTGAGAATTGTCCGTTTTCTTTGTTTTGCTTTTTATCCGTACAATGGAAGTCAAAACTGCTCGGTCAGCAACATAGTTCAATATCTACAACATTGTTTGAATATCTTCTTTTGTGTTCAATAGAGGGAAAAACAATACAGGCTTGGAGCGACATTAGAAAGTTCATTATTTGCTGAATACTCTTCTGTATTTCAGCATAACAATTTTCGGGTGCTTCACACTTACAAGTCAGTGAGTACCACACTAGTTTATAAATATTCAGCACTGTGAGGCCGAGGTCAGAGATCAACTAATGCACTTTGGATGGATGTCATTAGTAAAGCGTTACGACACGGCCTGTCTTAAAGCTAGTTATGTGCTTACTAGACAACATTTCTCGAACAGTCTCGAAGTCCTAGGCAAAGGTTAACTGTAGTCATAAACCTAGATGGTGAAACACTCTTAATCTCCGGTTTATTTTTAGGAGAAAGTGAGGAGGTCTCTGCTCGGGTACCGTAGTCGGGCTCGGGGTGGACGGTCCTCAGCCGCAGGTACTCTCTGAACAGGGTCACTGACGGGTCTTCTGTCCCAGGCCCGTCCCGGACTCCTCCGCCTCCATTCGGTCCATCTTTATCAGGCAACATCCCGCTCCACTGGGCTGCAGGACAAGCCGCTCGTTATTAACATTTACACACACGTCAGGTCATATTTCACCACAGAAATCAAAGTACTGAAAGAAAATGAAGCCTGTTGAGGGGCCGTTTTTCTAACATTACATTCATGACTCATGAAAAAGTAATGATACCCAACGGTTCAAAATTTTGGGGTCAGTTCAGTTGACTGTTCGCAAAGACCCCCTTAGTTACTGTCGCTATGCCCGACAAGCTACGCCGCTCTCACACACACACCATGTTCCAAGGGCGTAGGTTTGGTCTCAGCTTTGGTGGGGACATCCCACCCCCACACCACCCCCTTGTTTTTTCAGCCAATCAAATGACGGCGTTTTTTCTTTTTCTTTTCGTATTTATTCTTATTTGTCGTACTGGCCATGGGAATCGATGCAAATAGCTGCAACAGGGTTTTTTTCCTGGCTCAAAACTAGGCGGAGTTGGTAAAATTCTGATGAAGTATTTTATTAAAAAGATAATTTAACTTGTATTTTTCATATACCAACATATAGCCTACTCTGTTTTCCATAGTACTTTTGTGGGTGGACCTCGGTATCTCTAGAGGGGTCCGGGGGCATGCCCACCCGTAAGACATTTTTTTACATTTTAAAGATAAATTCATTAATCGGGTGCACTTTGAGTCACCAGAATCTGCTGTTAAAAATAAATAATCCACCCGCCCAAACCTATGATATTCTCTGATTTAGATTCTGATCATCACATTACAATTATTCAAATTATCAGTGTTAAGCATGATAATATGGTAAAATGTCACACTGTAGTAGGGTGATTTAAAAATAACATGTATTTAAAATAAAAGTTCTTCTTTTGGCAAAATTACATTTCTTTAATAGCCTAAACCGAGGCTTTACTCCGTTCAACCTTAAATTGTCAATGTTTCATTAAGTCACTGTTGGAAAACAATCTTATCAGAATATATTTTTTTACCTTTATAAAGGGCATTTCCCCCTAATTTTATTAAATGTATGCTCAGCGCCAACGCTCCCACCACGCGCTGAAAAATTGCCTAATGAAAATCAATAATAATGGCGATATTATTTCAGTATAGAAACACAGACATCACGGGAGTCTCCTGCATATTGATAGCGGCTCACTGATGCCCGCGAATTTGTTAAAATCTCCCGGAATCGCGAGCGCGCCCGCGAGACAGATACTGTGCTCCAAACCGCGTAGCGCGTGCACGGCAGAGAGGAAGAGAGAGCAAGAGACAGCGGCACCGCGCGCGTGTGCCTCAAGAAGCGCATGTAATATGTTTGATGGACAAAGGACAGAATGGACACAGGGACCCAACAGAACCGTCACGGTGGAAAAAGTGTATCTGAGCATGTGACTGTCTATCCGAAATTTGTCAAGCAGAAGGCGGCACCTAATTTGACGGAGGCGGCCGCCTCGTAATTCTCTCACAAATATTGGTGGGGACAATTTTGTCATTTTAAAATATTGATTGGGACTAGTACCTAGCGTCCCCCCCTAAACCTACGCCCATGCCATGTTCTCACGCAGTGAACAACACATCGCGGAGCAGAGAGGACAACACACTGACAGACACAGACCAGCTTACTTTTCGGTTATTTTTGATATTAAACAGTCTCACCTTTCAAATTTGGTCATTTTTAAAAAGAAATTTAAACAATAAATAGCGTTTTGTGGCTCTTTAATGTGCCTAACAGATCGCTGTGTCGCCTCAGTTAAAGCCGCTCGTGAACCGATCATCTCTTCCTTCTAGTTCATTTATAGCATCAAATAAACATGAATGAACATCAGAAGGAATGTTGTTTTAACCGTGGAAAGACGTCAGTACACTCCACTTCTCAAGTTCAAATCCTCCCAATGTTAATCTACTAACTCTCCTGACGGCTTTGTCGGACAAAATGGCGGATGGCGAAGTATGATTGGTCAGATCACCTGTCAATCAAGCTCCCTGCAAAGGGTCAGTAAGGTTTGTTTGTGTAAAAGAAATTAATAGGGATACTTTTATTAAGCAAAGACGCATTAAATTGACCAAAAGTTGCAGTAAAGAGATTTATAATGTAGGCTAACTAAATATTTCTATTTCAAATAAATTTCTATTTCTGAAAAAAAAAGAAAAAAGTATCAGTTTCCACAAAAATATATAGGCCTATCTTAGATCTTCTTAAATATAAGTTTTAAATTATTTTTTACTATTTTTAATTGTTATAATATTTCACAAAATTACAGTTTTTGATCAAATAAATGCTGCAATATATAAAAAAATTAATAAAAAAAATGTATCAACCTCAAACTTTTGAACGAGTGAACATCAGCCTTCTTATTACACTATATTAAATGAAATGTATTATATAATACAAATTCTCATGTTCACAATGCTTTTGGATTTGTGTGTAATTCTTCTCATTATTCTCAAAGGTTTGAGTTAGATTCCCGTTACTGTAATGAAATTAGGGATGCACCGATATGAAAATTGACCGATTCTTAATATTTGAAGCCGATAACCGATATTTTGGCCGATAAATCTAAATTTTTACATCATTTTCGAGAGACTGATTACAAAAACAAGTCTCACCATTAAAGTCTCACCATTAAAATCCATGACCCAAGCACACAATTATACATAATATCTACATATAATATTATGTAGCCTATATGACACTTGCACTTGACTATATTTTATTTTTTAAAGTGATTTCAATTAAATTTCAAGCAAGTCAAAACCATCATGTTGAACAGTGCACATCTGCCGTAACTGGAGGAGATAATACATTATTTATCAGCTAAGTTTTCTTATTGGTCCGATAACGATAACATTAAAAATGAACATATCGGCCGATACCGATTTGGTGGTCGATATATCATGCATCCCTAAATTAAATTAAAATCAACACAAATATTACCTTGAATAAATAATTCACACTTTAAGCGGACCTATTATGCCCCTTTTTACAAGATTTTATATAAATTTCAGGTTCTCCAAAATGTGTCTGTGAAGTTTCAGCTCAAAATATCCCAAGATAATTTATTATACCAGCATTTTTGAGTGGAAGGAAAAACACGCTGTTTTCGGTCATGTATCTTTAAATGCAAATGAGTCGCTGCTGCTCCCCGCCCCTTTTCCAGAAGAGGGCGGGGCCTTTACAGCTCTCAGATACTCCGCCAAAAACTGTTCGGTTTTGATAATTCTCTCCGTAACACTTTACAATAAGGTTCATTAGTTAACATTAGTTAGCATGAACTAATAAGGCAGTTATACAGCATTTATTAATCTTTGTTAATGTTAATTTCAACATTTACTAATACTTTATTAAAATCTTGTTAACATTAGTTAATGCACTGTGAACTAACATGAACAAACAATGAACAGCTGTATTTTTATTAACTAGCATTAGCAAAGATTAATAAATAGTACAGCAACAAATGTATTGCTAATGGTTAGTTCATGTACATTAACTAATGTTAACTAATGAACCTTATTGTAAAGTGTTACCATTATCTCTATCACGGCCACGCTCATGTGACATTGCAGTTCTTCAGAAAGCTGGATGTCAGTATTGAGTATTAGCCTAAACTAAGCTCTCTTTCACGTCTTATTGCGCTTCAACTGTCAAAAACACACAAATCTCACATAAACACAGTCGTTAATGTCTGTGAACGTAAACAGCAAGTAAAGAAATTGCATGTTTATATTAGATCTGTGTATTAAAATGACAGCAGCGTCATATACAGTACCTACTGCTTAATATGCTGTTAATATGATCCAAACAACGTAAAAAAAACAGAAAATCACTCACTGCTCTTGACTGAGTAACTTTAGTAGCTTTAATAAGAATAGATGTCTTACTTGAATGCTGCTGTTAAACGCTGTTGCGAGGAGATAAACATGGCGGACTGTGTACAGCTCACTGAGGGCGGGGTCTATGCTAATCCGTCAGCCGTCGTGGGCGGGGCCTGTACAACGTGACGTCACAAACGCTACAATCTGCTTGATGATTTAAAATGATTTATCGGGATTATAAAGAGGATTGGGTTGATTTTTTACCATTATAGGGTGGTTGTGTACACACTTCCGATACACATTTATGTTAGGGTAAGTGTACCTATTAAGCCCATGTACCCTTTAAGCCCACTTTCAACTTTGAAGTCTAATATAAAAAAGAGAAAATCATATTTTTTGCTGCTCCTTATTTTAACCAATCCAGTGATTTGTAACTTACCTGACATTTTTTATTGCATGTTAAACACATTTGGCAATGTTAAGTTAGCCCCACTCATGTGCATGCGGTCTCAGGGGACCTCAAACAAAGACACCCAAAAACTTTGGTGTTTCTGGACCCTTCAGAAATCAACACATTTCTGAAATTTTCAGCCATTCTTTTGGTAACTACATTGATATTATGTCAAATAAGAGATAAATGTATTGTTTTTTGTGTATGAACAAATAATAATTCATAATTTTATATAATTTTCCTTTAAATGGAAAGATGAATTTTATTAGTTTGCGCTCAAAGCTAATCTCAAGGGCAAACCATTAGCCTTACTGGAAGATAGACTGCTGAAGAATTAAGCATGTGAATTACAAACACTAAATATTTTGTGATTTATTTTACATTAATTTACAAATAAATACATCATAAATTGTTTTGTTGGGAAGATTATTTTCATAAATTAACTTTTTTTAAAGATGGGCTTAAATGGTACAGCGCCATAAAACGCATGCAAACTAGAGTCAACACAAGCTAACCTTGAATGAAAAAAACATAACATTTCTCAATGTGGGCACAATGTAAATTACTATGATGCTTAGTCCACAGTATATTTAAGCTCCTTGCATGTCTGTGTAAACATATATTATATTTTTTAAAGGAAAACTGTCTTTTTTCACCTTTACTGACTGTGGAACCATTTAAGCCCACCTTATGTGTTTCATTGAGGAATCCCTCAAATTACAAAGTTTAATCAACTTTGTGAGAGAAATTGTTTAATGACCTATTAATTGGATACTTCATGTGGAATTTTGACTTCATGTGGAACCAAGCCGACTCAAGGCTCCATACTTAGGACATGGGAGGACCACTAGTGGACCCCCCCTAACCCCTGAGTCTGGAATCCCAACTTGGGTTCCTTCCCAGGATACACTCGGTCAAAGTTCCAGCTTTGACCAGGCATAACTCCAGAATCAAGCCAACTTAAGGCTCCATACTCCCGGCATGGGGGGCCCACTAGAATACCCCCTGAAAGCCAAGAGTATGGATCCGCAACTCGGCTAGGCTCCTGAGATGCTCCAGAGTCAAGCCGACTGAAGGCTCCAGACCACCGGCCTGGACCCCCAGCCACTAACACCTACCAATCACACCCAGGGCTCTAATCAAACATTAGCAAAATATATATTTTTTAATGCTTCCCTGTCACTGAATAAATATATCAATGTTTTACTTATTTTTATTTTTTATTTTTTATTATACTGTATAAATAAATCATGATGTGGGCTTATTTGGAACACATGCGGGCTTAAATGGTGCCAAAGTACCAATTAAGCCCATGCCAGACTTCTGACTTTATTAATAAAATATCTTAATTTTATATTCTAAAATGTACATCAACTAATAAATACATTTTCAAATGTGAGATTAATCTTGCATTTTAACAAATATTTTTTCTTATAAACCATGTCAATATCTATGAAAAAAACCTAGACTTAGATTTTGGTGGGCTTAATGGGTACGCTTACCCCTAAACACCATGTAAAAGTGAATTATGCATAATAGGTCCCCTTTAAAATATGCATTTGTTATTTTCACGGTACAGTCATCTTTTTTAGGGGTCATAAAAAGACCAATTTTGTTTAAGCAAAATATAATTATTTTCTTTTTTGGGGGTTAAATAGGACAAAAACATGTTCTTGACAGCTTGAAAACTTCCATACTTACACCACGCATTTTAAACAGGTTCAGATATTCATGTTTTACACTCAATAAAAATACTAATTAAGCACGCAGATGTTTTTAATTAAGCTGTCGCACTGCTTATTTCCTGGTTAGTTCTCCACCACATTCAATATTCACAAAAGCAAAGAAAGCTACACTTGTTTCGCCGTGAAGACGTAGTTGTGTTAAACATAACTGTCGTCTAATAACGTCACGAGACGTGTAAACTAATACAGTAAACACAAGTGTCAAAACAAGACAGCTGATCATTTCATCACTGCGCACAAACGCAGCCCGTTTCAAATCAGACACGCATTTCTATTGACTGTCGTGTGTTCAATAATAACGTTACATCTATACATCGACTCACCTGCTTTAGCTCGAGCTCGCAGTTGATATGTGTCTTAATCAGTGAAGAACAGCTTCACAGAGCCTGTCTTCTTCCGTAACAGATAAGTTATATCTGGAGGTAACTTCTGACTTACCTTTGCTCCAGGGTCCTCGGCTGAACTCGGGTCTTTACTTGTTATTATTCATATCATGACAAATAACGAGCTCAGAGTCCAGCGTGATGACGTCGGACTAAATATACGTTACGTTACGTTGCTGTGTGAACGCGCACGCGCACGTCGCAGGCTAGCGTTTTGGTGCTCAGTGGATGTACAGTGATGTTTGTCTTTCTTATCAAAATGAAAATCCCATGAATTTTCTCCACAGAGATTAAAAAAACACATAGAGAGTCCTGATAAAACACCAAGCTCAGAGATAAATCACAACAACTTCCCATACGAACCACACAATATTTTACAGTTTGTTGTTATACAATTACTCTGCTTAATTACCCATTGTTCTTTCTATTGTAAGATGATTATGTTATGTAAAAAAAAACACTTTATTTGACGAATTTATTTCATAGGTTAGATCAGTTATTTTTGGACCACGCTTGTATGTCGTCTTTATTTAACACACTTTAGACTATCAGCTTGTTATAATAAATAATAATAATATTCTATACGAGCTCATGAACTGATCTGTGTGTGTTCTTGTGTAGAGTTGTGGCTCCACACGCTCCACACGAGCGAAAACCACACAGTTTTGCGCATAATTGGCGATACTTCCCTGAATGAATCAGCGTGCTTGAAGGAATCGGTTCAGTGAATGACTCGGACTCGCTCATAAACACGGTCACTTGCCGCCACCTTCTGGTGCAACAACGACCACGTGACCCACAGAGAACATGTACACCACTACGCAGACTATGATACTGGTTTCTTTTCTCGTCGCTTTACAGGACGTTTGTGATTGTTGCTTTTTTAAATAATTGTTAGATAAATAACTATGGATCTTTCTTATCGAAGAGTGACACTGATATCAGGGACCAAGAATGACGCAGTGCACCGAAGTTAATTCACTGAAAGTCAAATCTTTATTGAAAACCTATAGCTTGTATGTGTGCGTACGAGAAAATGCGTGAATGAACCACAACCCTGATATAGATGAAGTGTGACAAAATATGTGCAAAACAATTATTTTCTTTGAACAATAATGTTACTACGTATCGCTGCAGCAGATTTGTGTGCTGCGCATATTAACTGATTGATTAGTGATTACCTAAGTACACAAGTGATTAGCCTAACAAAGAAATACACAGGTTATTTGTAAAACGAATCACTTACTCACTAGATTCAAAGTTTTCTGGGTAAAAAAAAAGAGCAAATTTCGCCAAAACTCGTTTAAAAAAAAACAAACAATTAAAATACAATGGCTAAAGTGAGCCAAGCTGAGGACCAGAGCAGCAGTGAATGATATTAAATCTATATCAAATCTATGTATTAAATATATATATAAATCTATAATTGAGAATGTTTCCTCAGTGTGTGTAACGGAGGTGCTGCGCGTGGCCGTCAGCAGGCGTTGGTGGTATAGTGGTGAGCATAGCTGCCTTCCAAGCAGTTGACCCGGGTTCGATTCCCGGCCAACGCAAGATTATTTTTTATTTGTTGAACAGCTTTGTGTACGTGTATAATATAGACGATTTCAATGTACAACTAGGCCAAAAATATTAGTATCAGGACAATGGTTTCTATGCCAGCTCTTGTATTATGTGTTTCTATTTCGTTCTTACTGACCGCCAGAGGCAGTGCTTCCCACTGAATATTATCTCTCTTGCTCATGCACAGGTCGAGTCTAATAACAACAAAGTCATCACATGACCAGGTACGTCATGGGGATCCCCTCTATTTAACCCCGTGACATCCTGTAACCTGTCTCTATAATCTTCTCGCATACGTGCAAAGATTGCAGGTCGAAAAAACTTTCATTCAGAATACTTGGATTCCGTCTTTTCACAGCCTCGTAACAATAATTTTTGTTGGAGCCGCGCGTTGTGCGTCCTCCAGAGGCTGCGGCGGATTGAAAACAAACTTTACGTGGAACACGTCTGTTTATTCCGGTCACTGCCAGAGCGCGGTAAGTTGCTTACTAGCACTGGCTATTGTTTCTTTTCTGAAACGTGTATAAATGGCATCTCAGAGTGGTTTCGCTCCAAAGAAAAGCCATTATAGTGATTAATTTTCACGAACGGTAAGAGTGTGCGCTCCGGGAACAACAATATATATTTTTTGTTACAGACCGACGGCGTGCACGCAGTTGGTTGTATTCATATTGAACATTTAAATTAGGTAAGTATTGTTATAGATTAAATAGCACATTGGCTATGTTCATACAATTTAATTGTTTTTTTGTTGTTGTTTGTTTATTTTCTTTTATATAGGCATATATTTCTCACAGTTGCGTTATATACGAGTGTTTTCGCTCTGTTTTCTGTACTGCTACCTGGTAATTCTATCAACAGTGGGATAAGTATACCAGTAGTTTGGCTGTGTTAAAAAAAAAAAAAAAAAAAAAAACAACTTTTCGGTACCTTACCGTTATAGAATTTTGTGGCACTCAAGAGTGTTCTCGCTCGGCCTTGAATAAAGCACTGCTGTGGCAGTATGGAACAGCTTAGCCTGACATGCACTGTGTGCAGGGCCATTTTACTGCAGGACGATGGACATGACTGCTGTCCATCCTGCTTAGGCTTGGAACATTTGAAGCAGGGCCTCACTGATGATGCCTGTATGAATTGTAGCACCATGTCGTGGGAGCGGAGAACTTCCAGACTAGCTGCAGTAGAGGCACTCTTGACCTCAGATGCGCCTCGGCAGGGAAAAGCGTCGGCTAAGCGGAAAAGGGTGGATACAGTGAGTGTCTCCACCAGTAAGAGACATCGAGAGGATGCTTTAGCCAATAAAGTGGAGGTTTTGACCTCAGAGTTTGCCCAGATTAAATCTTTAATACTAAATCTGCAACCAAGGGAGGCACCATCACCGATGTTGGGAAATCCCAGTAAGGAATTACCCGTTCCTGAGGAGGATATGCTGTCCATGGCAGCCTCTCAAAACCAGTTTCGTGAGGAGGGGAATGAAGAATTCTTATCAGTTACCCACTCTCAGTTCTCTCATGATGACTCTCAGAACACGGCACGGGGTTCAGCTGAAGGTGGAGAATCAGATCAGGATGTGGTGAGACAAGCCCTCCAGATTGCGTTGGCACGCTTAAGTCTGGATACTGCCCCTACAGTGGCAGCTCCATCCAGTGCCTTTTTCAGAGGATCGGCAAAGCCATCTGCTCTTAGCATTCCCCCATCCAAATATTATATTGAGGAACTACAGAGGTGCTGGGCTAATCCAAAATCACTTACTCATCATACCACAGCAAGCAGGGCCTTGGCAGCAATGCATGAACCAGACTCTTATGGCCTGGGTCAGATGCCTAAAGTGGATCCATTTATCGCCTCTTTCATTATATCACCGGAGGAGGCTTGGAGACCTAATGCTTCAGCCCAAAATCCTAAGCGATGCATCATTGCAAGCATTTGCATTCATGTCAAGAGAATTGGGTAGACTCATGTCAACACTCACTCAGGCACGCCGCCAAGTATGGCTGGCACAGTCTCCATTGTCAGATGCCTGTAGGAGAACACTTCGTGACCTCCCTGTAATCCCAGGCCAACTGTTTGGACCAGCGGCACAGCAAACTCTGGAACAGAGCATTCAGACGAATAAGACCAGACAGCAGCTGGCAGACCTAAGAGGAACTCCACCATCACAATTTAGACAAGGGTATGGGGGACGGTATCCTACTCGCTCTCAACCTTTAGTTCGTTCAGGTGCTGTTCAGAGGAGCCAGCCAAGGCAACTAGATCAGCGTGTGCAGTACCCCACAGCACGAGGACAACAATTATTTCGGGCTCCAAGGGGCAGGGCGTTAGGTCAGCGCCCCCCCAGAGATAATAAAGCCCAGGCTCGCAGAGCATGAAGTCCTGGGGCCAACCGTCGGACGATTTTCACACCAGCAGCTCAATTTCTGGAAAGAAAACACCTCAGACCCTTGGATAATAGCAACGCTATCTCAAGGGTACAGGCTGCAATTCCGACGGCGGGCCCCTGCTTTCAATGGGGTCAAGATGACTACTGTCAAAGACCCCAACAGCTCACTGGCATTGTCAAAACAAGTAGCCGAACTCCTAGAAAAGGACGCCATAGAACCAGTAAAGTGGTCAGCACGGCTAAATGGGTTTTATTCAATGTACTATATAATTCCAAAAAAAGATGGTGGCGTACGGCCCATTCTCGACCTTCGTGGCCTCAATCAGTTCCTCAAGGTTTTGCCATTCCACATGCTACGCACAACGGAGGTCCTTCAGGCAGTCAGACCACTACAGTGGTTCACCACAATAGATCTGAAGGATGCTTATTTTCATATCCCAATTGCACCACAACACAGACCGTTTCTCCGCTTCGCATTTCAAGGTCAGGTCTATCAGTTCCGAGTCCTACCATTTGGGCTGTCTCTGTCCCCTCGGGTGTTCACCAGGTGCATAGCGGCAGCGTTGTCCCCAATACAAGCCAGGGGGGTGCAGGTGCTTCCTTATCTGGACGACTGGCTCCTCTGTGCTGCATCTCAAGGGCAGGCAACAGAACACACCAGTCTGCTGATTTCCCATGTCACTCAGTTGGGTCTCAGGGTGAACTTCAGCAAAAGTCAGTTGGCTCCATGTCAGTCAGTGAAGTTCATAGGCATCACTCTAGATTCAAGATCGATGAAAGCATTCCCATCACCTCAGAGGGTGGACAGCATCTTGCTCTTACTCCAGCGTTTCCGGAAACAGATCAAGCTGTCATTCAGAATGGTGCTCAGATTGATGGGCATGCTAGCAGCAGCAGCTGCGCTGATACCACTGGGCCTTCTTTCACTGCGCCCTTATCAGCGATGGGCAAACAGTCTTCACCTGAACCCCACATGGCACAGGAGCAGGCTGGTCAAAGTTACAGAACGATGCCTCCTTACCTTGAAGCCATGGAAAAAGAGGTCATTCCTGACGAAAGGGGTAGCTCTGGGTGTGATTCCCTCTCGCCGGGAGATAATACAGACCGATGCTTCGCTAATTGGCTGGGGGGCAGTGTGGCAGCACAGGATGATCAGGGGGTCATGGAAACCCGAGCAAGCCACAAAAGACATAAATACCCTGGAGCTTCAAGCAGTGCAATTAGCTCTGAAGCACTTTGCGCCGGCCCTACAGAACCGCCATATTCTAATCAGAACGGACAATACGTCGGTGGTATATCATATCAATCATCAAGGTGGCACGAGGTCCAGCCAGTCTCTGAGAGTAGCACAAGAACTCCTGACATGGGCCTTCCCTCGGTTCACAAGTGTCAGGGCGATGCATATACCGGGAGTGTCGAATGTGGTGGCAGACTACTTGTCTCGCCACAGACCTTTGCCGGGAGAATGGAGACTCAATCCAGAAGTTGTTCAGATGGTTTGGCGACGATTTGGCAGAGCACAAGTGGATCTGTTTGCCTCCGAGACCTCGACCCACTGCCCCCTGTGGTTCTCCTGGACGGAGAAGTCCAGCCCGTTGGGTCAGGATGCTCTAGCGCATGCCTGGCCAAATCTTCTACTCTATGCCTTTCCCCCAAACCCATTAATTCTGCCAACTCTTCACAGAATTCTTCAAGGGAACCACAGGATGCTCCTAGTGGCACCGAACTGGCCAGGCAGGCCTTGGTTCCCAATGTTATGCCGGCTTCTCAATGGGGAGCCCTGGAGCCTACCCAGGAGGCAGGACCTGCTCCTTCAGTTGCAGGGGCAGATTTGGCACCCAAACCCAGATCGGTTACAGCTCTGTGTCTGGCCGCTGAGGAGCCAGAATTACTGTTGAAGTCTTGTGATGTTAAGGTGCAAAACACAATCCTGAATTCTAGAGCACCCTCCACCAGGAATATCTATGCTTGTAGGTGGAAGCTTTTCACTGATTGGTGTACACAAAGAAGTTTGGTCCCCGACCCCTGCCCGGTGCCAATGGTGTTATGTTTTCTGCAGTCTCTGCTAGACAACAACAGGGCTCCCTCTACCCTAAAGGTATATGTGGCTGCAATTTCGGCCCAGCATGTGAAAGTAAATGATCAATCACTAGGGTCACATATTCTAATCACCCGCTTTCTGAAAGGTGCTCAGCGATTGCATCCTGCTCCAACTGTTAGGGTACCCTCATGGGACCTCAGTCTGGTTTTAAGAACACTTACACAACATCCCTTTGAGCCAATGGAGCATTGTGACCTGAAGTGGCTTTCAATAAAGACTGGATTCCTTTTGGCAATAACGTCAGCCAAACGTGTGGGTGAGCTCCACGCATTGTCAACCAATACGTCTTGTATGCGTTGGAATGCGGATGGAACAATGGTGACATTATGGCCTAACCCCTCATTCCTACCCAAAAGGCTCTCAACATCATTTAGGAATCAACCAATTGAGTTGGTAGCACTTAATCGTTCTGTGTCTGACACACAAGATGGCAGTCCAAGGGAACAATTATGCCCAGTACGAGCCCTTCGGGGCTATCTGAGTGCCACAGAGAAACTGCGACAGTCAGACCAACTCTTTCTCTGCTATGGTGGGCAAAGAAAAGGGCAGCCTCTGTCAAAACAGAGGTTGTCACACTGGGTGGTGGAGGTCATTGTCCAGGCATATAAGGCCAACAACCTGACATTGCCTGCTGGCATAAAGTGCCATTCAACGAGAAGTATCTCAACATCTTGGGCAGCATTAAAAGGTGTCCCTCTAATGGACATTTGTGCAGCGGCTAATTGGTCATCCGCTGATACCTTTTCTAGATACTACAGTGTTAATGTGGCAGCGCCTGGTGCTTTGGAAGCGGCAGTCCTGTTGGGACCCTCAACTTCATCTTAAGGTTAGGAGTAGCCTCCTCGTGACCTTGTTGCTATGAGCCATCCAGTGGGAAGCACTGCCTCTGGCGGTCAGTAAGAACGAAATAGAACGAAAGTTACGAATGTAACTACGGTTCTATGAGTTCTGGATGACCGCCAGAGCACCCTGTCACTCGGAGTCTCGCGAGAAGATTCTGTAGAGACAGGTTACAGGATGTCACGGGGTTAAATAGAGGGGATCCCCATGACGTACCTGGTCATGTGATGACTTTGTTGTTATTAGACTCGACCTGTGCATGAGCAAGAGAGATAATATTCAGTGGGAAGCACTGCCTCTGGCGGTCATCCAGAACTCATAGAACCGTAGTTACATTCGTAACTTTCGTTTTATTTGCTGATGTCATCAGTCGCCTCGACTCGCCTGACAACCAGCGATTCCTAGGCTAATCTTTTTTTTTTTTTGTAGGCCTATTGTCAATTTTTACGGATGAAAAAGCAAACCTATAATGTTTTTTTTTATTCATAGGTCTTGGGAGCCAT
Source organism: Phoxinus phoxinus (assembly GCF_949152265.1). Classification (NCBI taxonomy): domain Eukaryota; kingdom Metazoa; phylum Chordata; class Actinopteri; order Cypriniformes; family Leuciscidae; genus Phoxinus; species Phoxinus phoxinus. The sequence goes on from NC_136895.1 coordinate 5,111,086, forward strand.
TCACACATTAATTGTTTTTGAAAATTAATAAAAAAAATAGAAATGTCTCGAAATGCTTTTTTTTTTCGGAAATTTGTTTCTGCCATAGATATAAAAACATATAAAAGGTGATTGTGACTTTTTCTCTCTCACAATTGCAAGTTTATATCAAAATCAAAGATTGTGAGATAAAAAGTAGTAATAACCTTTTTAATTGTTTGATTCGGTGGCAGAAACAAGCATCCATAGGTTTTAAATTCCACCACACTTTTTTTTTTTTACGCAAAAAGGCATTCTGTATAAATGCACATCAACTCTAGCTAAACAAGTGTCTTCTTCAAACAAGACTAAAACACACGAGACCCTCGTATATAACCGTATAGCCTCACAACCAACCCAAAGCTTTAGTCAACGCATTGACAATTCAAACGCATAAATACTGTAAAGAAAGTTAAAGTTTTATAAACTCCAGATCACCTCAACATTTTTTTATCAAAGAATTACAACACATTTCAATGGGACAAATCTGAGATGAACTCATTTTGGGGAATGTGGGGAATTTGCGATGTGACGTTTTTCTTCCTGAAGTGCTTTAATCTCTGTTGTCTTGGAAATACAGATTGGCATATTGCAAGATGTGATCGACAGCTTTGAGCAGCAGAACATCTGTGCTTTCGTCCAGATCCAGCTCTGAGCAGTAGTTCTTCACTGGGACAATGTAGGAAGTGGCCATTCCCAGCAGCGCTCCGGCCTTCACCATCTGCAGAGAGACAGAGAGGATCATGGGAAGCTCATGGCAGACAGTAGGAGACCCAGTTAAACCATCGAGCATGACGTACGGCCTGCTGAACACTCTGGCTCCTGTACACCTGGGTGATGTCACTTCCGGTAGTTTTACAAACTTGGTCCACGTGGGTCAGTAATGCCACTTGGTGTACGCCTGCAAATAAGAAGAGTTTCAGATTCATCACAGCTGCGGTTTCTTGAAGAGGCCACATTGCGCCCTTTAACAAAGTTCTTGTTTTTTGGCTCTTCTAGAATAGGTTTCCGTGTGTGAATGTTCAAAAAACGCATCGGATCTCATTCACTGAGCATGCGTACGCACACATTTGTATGTGAAATCTGTACAAGAATGTTTTCACAAACTAATTTATTTATTTATTTAGAAAAGGGACAGTGTACATTAATTAACATTCATAAATGTAAATGTACCCAAATTAGCCCGAAGGCTAGTTTTCATTGGTAGTCCCTTTGCCAGGTGTTATTAGGCTCTAAGCTAGAAGAAAGGGTTAAACATTACAACAATATACTACAACAATCATAAAACTGGAACTTGTAAACACCTCTGTAAAATACAATTAAACGTATTATACAATAATAATAAAAAAACTATATATATACACACACAATAAAAAATATACAGTATATATTGTTATGAGTTAAATATGACTGATTAGGTCTATAATAAAATTAATAATAAGATGAATAATAATAATAGGGGAGCAACATTAATGTTCACATTGTTGGTTATGAAGAAGCCATTTCTTAAGATTAAGCTTAAAAGAGTTAAGTGATGAACACGCTCTAATTGAGTGAGGAACAATATTCCACTGATGTGAAGCTCTATATGAGAAAACAGCTTGACCAAACCAGGTTTTCCTACGTGGAATAATACAATCCGCTCTAATTGCACCTCTTGTAATTCTGTTTTCAATAGATTTAAATTGAATAAAAACAGCCAGAGGAGAAGGAGCCAAACCATGCATAATCTTATAAACTAAACAGACATTTTTTAAATTGATTAGATTTTCCCAGTTAAACAAGTTATACTTATTTAAAATGTGACTGATGAAAACTGAATTGTTTTTATCTAAAATTTTAAGGGCTTGTTTGTATAGTGATTCTTTCAGATGAGTATTTGACCAGCTTGTCAAACAATATGTGACATGAGAAAGAATCATAGAATGGAAATATATCTTTGCTGCCTCATTTGATAAACAATTTCTAATGAACCTAAAATTAACCAAGTTAAATTTAATCTTGATTCATCAATAACTTTCCTTCTAAAATTTATTCTAAATATAAAATAAAAAAAAAGTTTCTCGATAACTCATTGTTGCTAAGGATAACACACCGTTGCCATGAAAAACAGAGCGTTGCCATGGACACGGTGTTCTTTAGCGGAAGCAATGCAATCGAACATTCCTCACATTCTTTCAACTTAAATTCAAAATAACTCACAATTTCACGCAAAACCCTTTTAATTCAGCTCAAAATATTTTACTTTGCAGAACTCTTGTGGAAAAATAATAAAAAAACATGATATTTCATGACTCTTGCCTCTAGATGGCCTTATATCTCTATATGAAGCAAATGAGCTGTTCCGCTGGGTCCTAAAGCCAGTTCTTCAGTGTGCATTCAGATACACATGTAGACATTATAAAATACTTTTTTTGATATAGTTTAAGCATTTTTAGTTTGAATTTTGAGCACTTTAGGGTTTTCTATGTGAACTGAAGCATTCCTTGCATCCCCTTCATGGGGGTCAAAGTGACCCGTGAAGGAAGGATGTGTTACTTTATTAAATTTCAACCACAAAACTCCACAAATTCATAAACAATTTTTTGTGTGTGTATTCGTGGTTCAAGTGCGACAAAACTCCTGGGGTCTTGGACCCTTCTGATGAACACTCAATTTTCTAACATTTTAATAAATGAGTTTCGAAGGATGAGGGCTGTAAACATAATCAACAGTAGTTTTATATTTCTCCATCGATTTTGCCGTTCGCAATGCCTCATGGGATTGTAGTTCTTTCCCTCAGTAAAGCCGTTAAGTTCACAGTCTTGTACCTTTGTCCGATTTTCAAACACTTTTTTGCTTCAAATCAAAGTTTGTAATGTTGTGATCCGCCTCGTTGCTGGTTGGTTTGGTTTGGCTTATAACACTTTTCTTTGGGACTGAATGTTGAACGCCTCAGCGCCTCACCTAAGTTGCTGATGTGCTCTCTGAGCTGCTGGAAGGTTGTGCCGAAGCTTTTGGCGTACGAGGCGACCTTTGAGGCGTCCACTACAAACACCACACAGTGCACTTTATCTGTGGCGCTCGGCTTCCTCACGTAGCCCACAGTCTCGACTCCAACCGGCTGCTCGGGACTAAACTACACACACAAACACAGCAATAACTGTTGACCAATACACACTTCGTCCACACTGAGCTATGTGAGCTTACACTGTTTACTTATCTAAGAAAATATTTTAACGAATTGTTTTTAGCATAATGACAATGTAAAAGCCAATTCTTTCATTTTGAAAAATAAATAAATAATTGGTGGTCTTAATAATGTAACAACTGATATTTTACTTGAAAGATTTTATACTTAAAAAAATATGTAGCTGCCTTTTTTTAACATCGTGGTCCTTTACAAGGGAGTCATCATATTTGGTGTTCAAAAAGTGAATAAATAAATTTCATAATTTAAGTATTGTGTAGTCATAAGGTGGTCTTGTATCACTGTGTAATTATGGAAGTTACCTTTGCATTTAAAAAGTACCAAGCGTATTTAAGTCATTTTAAATATTAATATTACATAACCATATATAGATGTATAAAACCTCGGTTCTCTCTAGATGAGGGAACGAGTACTGCGTAATAGAATTACGCACCGGGTAAAGTCATCTTTGCTCGAGATATGAAGCCAAAAATTTATCCTTAAATTTGTATATGTTGTCAACGCAGTGTAGCAGCGGGCAGACCTAGAGCGGGCTGTCTTGCGCGCTCATTGGCTGCCTCGTGGCAACTGCAGCAGCCTACCACTGAGCGTGTCATAGCCCGCCATAGGGGCGCGATCACGGCCGGGAACGCAGTACTCGTTCCCTCATCTAGAGTGAACTGAGGTTACGTTAGGTAACCGTGTACGTTCTCTTACGAGAGGTTTTCTCGTACTGCGTAATAGAATTACGCACCGGGAACCCCTTGTCAACGCCGTGCGCGCCAAGCAATTCACTACATGAATCCCAGGGGGGAACGCCCCGGGGGACACAGATAAGTGGGAAACAGGCGACAACAGAGTGGGCTCGCACATGCTGAACTCATCGACCCTTATAGTGCAGCTCAACCAGGGCAATCGAATAGAGACTTTAGACTGAAAGGAGTCTAGCCTGTAGGGCGGGAACTTGTACAAATGTAGAGGGGAAGGCCCAGCCTGCCGCCGTACAAATGTCATGAATAGATATCCCGCTGTACCAAGCCCACTAGGAGGCCATGCCTCTGGTGGAATGAGCCCTGATGCCCAGAGTGCACTGCAGGTCTTTAGACACATAAGCCGCAGCAATAGCAAGGCAAGGCAAGGCAAGGCAAGTTTATTTATATAGCACATTTCATACACAATGGTAATTCAAAGTGCTTTACATAGAAGAAATTAAAATAATCAAAAGAAATAAGAATAATTAAAACAGTTTAGAGTAAAAAATAAAAATAAAATAAAATACAGTGCAAACAGTCGGACGAACAGCGGCACAGTGCTCATTCAGTAAATGCAATGTTAAACAGAAGTGTTTTGAGTCTGGATTTGAATGTGGCTACAGTAGGAGCACACCTGATCTCTTCTGGAAGCTGGTTCCAGCTGCGGCTGGCATAATAGCTAAAAGCGGACTCTCCTTGCTTTGAGTGAACCCTTGGTATTTCTAGTTGATGTGATCCTAATGATCTCAGTGATCTGTTGGGTTTATATTCAGTGAGCATATCTGCAATGTATTGAGGTCCTAGGCCATTAAATGATTTATATACCAGTAATAATACTTTAAAATCAATCCTAAATGTGACTGGAAGCCAGTGTAAAGACCTGAGGACTGGTGTGATATGTTCATATTTTCTGGTTCTGCTCAGGATCCTGGCGGCAGCGTTCTGTACGAGCTGCAACTGTCTTATGGTCTTTTTGGGAAGGCCAGTGAGGAGTCCATTACAATAATCCACCCTGCTGGTGATGAAAGCATGCACAATTTTCTCTAAGTCTTGACTGGAAACAAAGCATCTAATTCTTGCAATATTTTTTAGATGATAGTATGCTGATTTAGTTATTGCTTTGACATGACTACTGAAGCTAAGGTCTGACTCTAGAGACACACCAAGATTCCTGACTTGATTTTTAGTTGTTTGACCTCTAGAGTGGAGGTATGCATTCACCTTGAGAACTTCATCTTTGTTTCCAAACGCAATGACTTCAGTTTTGTCTTTGTTTAACTGAAGAAAGTTTTGGCACATCCAGCTGTTGACTTCATCAATGCATTGGAACAGGGAGTCAATGGGGCTGTAATCGTTAGGCGATAGGGCTAAGTAGATCTGTGTGTCGTCTGCATAGCTGTGGTAAGCAATTTGGTGCTTTCTCATTATTTGGCTCATTGGGAGCATGTACAGGTTGAATAGGAGTGGCGCAAGAATTGAGCCTTGAGGAACTCCGCATGTCATGGATGTCCACTCAGACTTATGGTCTCCTATACTCACATAATAACCTCTCGCTTCTAAGTATGACCTGAACCATTTTAGGACTATCCCAGAAAGACCCACCCAGTTTTCCAGCCTGTCAAGAAGTATGTTGTGATCAACAGTGTCAAATGCAGCACTGAGGTCGAGTAGTACCAGCACTGATATTTTGCCTGTATCAGTATTTAAGCGAATATCGTTAATTATCTTTATGAGCGCTGTCTCTGTGCTGTGATGCGATCGGAAACCAGATTGAAAATTGTCAAAGTATCCATTCGAGCTTAAGAATTTGTTCAGCTGATTGAAAACAACTTTTCCAATGATCTTGCCAATGAAAGGAAGATTTGAGATCGGTCTATAATTGCTTAATATAGTCTTATCAAGATTACTCTTTTTTAGGAGGGGTTTGACAACTGCAGTTTTCAGGGAGTTTGGAAAACTTCCAGAGAGAAGTGAGGCATTTACCACTTCTAGGAGATCTGCTTCTAAGCTGTTTAACACACTTTTGAAGAAAGATGTGGGAAGAGCGTCAAGGGCGCAGGTTGATGTTTTAAGGTGCTGTACGGTTTCTTCCAAAATTTTGCCATCAATTTCTTTGAAATCAGACATAGTAACTTTCTCAGGTTGTGGTCTGATCTGTCTGACCCTAGTGCAACTCAAGGATGTGCTGATCACCTTTCTGATATTATTGATTTTCTCAGAGAAGAAAGAAGCAAACTCACTGCACTTGCTGTCTGAGAGCATTTCACTGGGAATCTGGCTCGGGGGGTTTGTTAATCTCTCTACAGTAGCAAAAAGAGTGCATGTGTTGTTTAAGTTGCTGTTAATAATATTTGAGAAGAAAGTCTGTCTAGCTTTGCCTAGTTCCATATTGAAAGCATGGATGGTGTCTTTGTAGATGTTATAATGGACTACAAGTTTTGTCTTCCGCCACATGCGCTCTGCTTTTCTGCATTGTCTTTTCATATTTTGCACTGCTGTTGAGTTTCTCCAGGGTGCCTTTTGTCTACCACTCTTCCTGACCTTCACAGGAGCAATATCATCAATTACACTTTTAACTTTTGAGTTAAAAGAATCAAGGAGAAAATCAACAGAGTCAGCAGATATGCTTGGTGTTAAAGATATAGCCTTCATAAATAGTACACTAGTGTTCTCATTTAAGCATCTCTTTTTGACAGACACAGATCTAGCTTCAATGGCAGGAGAGATCAATATATCAAAGAAAATACAGAAATGATCAGACAGTGCTACATCCTTAATAACAATCGATGAAATGTTTAGACCCTTACTGATAAGTAAATCTAGAGTGTGTCCACGATTGTGTGTCGGTCCATGTACATGCTGAGTCAGATCAAAAGTTTTTAAAACAGTTTTGATTTCTTTTGCCATATTGTTTTCTGCATTGTCTATGTGGATGTTGAAATCTCCGGCAATAGCAAAACAGTCAAACTCTGAGGAAATGGTTGATAACAGTTCTGTAAAATCCTCAGCAAAGGCTGAAGAGTATTTTGGAGGCCTGTAAACAATGATTAGTAAAATGCGTGGAGCACCTTTTAACACAATACCCAGATATTCAAAAGACGGGTAATTACCAAATGATATTTGCTTACATGGATAGACATCTTTAAAAAGAGCAGCTACTCCCCCAGCGTCCACTATCCATCTGGATAGACTGTGTTTCGAGGCGGCGAGACCCTTGGTGCGCCCACCAAACGAAAGGAAAAGCTGCTCCGAGCGCCTGAAGGTGGCGGAGCGCGTGATGTAGATTCTCAGCGCTCTGACAGGGCAAAGGAGCGCTCTGCCCCTGTCCAACAGCTCTTGAAGGAAGCAAAGCACCCCCGAAACCACACAAGTTTGTGGTTCTAAGCCTTTGCTCGTGCACCATTTAGTAAACACAGACCATTTGGACGCATAAAGCTGCCTGGTAGAGGGGGCTCTAGACTAGTGATCGTGTTCACGACCCCTTCTGGCAGAGCAACGGGTATCCGTTGATTATCCATGCATGCAGAGACCAGCGCTCTGGATGAGGAGGCCAAATCGACCCGCCGGCTTGAGAAAGGAGATCTCTCCTCACCGGGATCGGCCATGGGGCTGAGTCTGACAGCCGCATCAACTCCGAGAACCATGTCTGGTTCTCCCATCGGGGGGCTATGAGGAGCACCGAATGGCGCGTTTCCCTGATTCTCCTGATTACCTGTGGTAACATTGAGACCGGGGGGAACGCGTACAACGGGCATCTGGGCCAGGGCATCCTCGTTCTTCGAAAAGAACCTTGGGCAGTGGGCGTTGTCTTTCGACGCAAATAGGTCGACTTTCGCCCCCCGAAAAGGCGCCACAGTAATTGGACTGACTGCGGGTGCAGGGGCCATCGTTCAGGCGTCCTGGCACATGCGCGGCTCTGAGCGAGCGCAGTGAGTGCTGAGCCCAAACAAGCAGGCGTTCCGCCAGATCGCAGAGGATTCTGGATCTGACACCGCCCTGGCAGTTCACGTAAGACACCACAGACATGTTGTCCGTGCGAACCAGTACGTGGTGGCCCCGCAGAGATGGGAGGAAGTATTTCAAAGTGTTCTCGACCGCTATCATCTCCAGACAGTTTATGTGGAGGCACTTCTCCGGGTCTGACCAGAGGCCAAAGACCGGTCTGCCCTCGAAAAGACCGCCCCAACCCAGATTGGAGGCGTCCGTCGATATAACTTTTCGGTACGAGACAACTCCCATTGTCACTTCCCGCTGATACCAGTCGGCCACTATCCAGGGCTGCAGAGCTGAAACGCAGCTCTGAGTCACTCTGATTCGCGAGCCGCCGGCGGCCCAGGCTCGGTGAGGCACACGAGCATTCAGCCAGTGTTGCAGAGGGCGCATACGCAGTAGACCCAGCCGGAGCACTGCTGCGGCTGAAGCCATAAAGCCCAGCATTCTCTGAAACGTTTTCAGGGGGAAAACACTGCCTTTCTGGAAATACGCGGCCAGACGCTGAACACGGCGCGCACGCTGTGTTGACAAGCGGGCCGTCATAGCCACCGAGTCGAGCTCTATTCCCAGAAAAGAGGTTGACTGATGGGGCAGCAGTGAGCTCTTTGCCCAATTGACCGTGAGACCCAAGCTTTCCAGATGACTGAGTAGCACAGCTCTGTGAGACACGAGTTCTGCCTCTGATTGTGCTAAAATCAGCCAATCGTCCAAATAGTTCAGAATTCGCATACCCTGACTTCTCAGAGGAGCGAGAGCCGCGTCCATGCACTTCGTAAATGTATGGGGTGCTAACGACAGGCCAAAAGGTAGGACGGTGTACTGATATACCCTGACCGTCGAAGGCAAATCTCAAGAATGGGCTGTGACGGGGTATGATCAGGATCTGAAAGTATGCGTCTTTCAGATTGAGATAAATAAACCAGTCCCTCGGGCGATTTTGGGCGAGGATTTGTCTGGTCGTGAGCATTTTGAACGGTCTCCTCATGAGAGCTTTGTTCAAATGTCTCAGATCTAGTATAGGTCTGAGAGCTCCGTCCTTCTTGGGTACGAGAAAATAACGGCTGTAAAAGCCAGACTCGCTCATAGAAGGATGTACCGGCTCTATCGCCCCTTTGCACAGCAGTTTTGCTATTTCTGCGCGAAGTAGGTGTGCTACTTCATGCTCGTCACGGTCCGGGCTCGAAAGCGTGGGGGACGGCGAGCGAACTGCAGCGAATAGCCCCGCTTAACAACATTCAGCACCCATTCTGACACGCCCGGAATCGCTTCACATGCTTTTGCACGCATAGCTAGGGGCAGAATGGTCTCCGGGTTCTGATCGGCGCGTACGCTCTCGATGTCTGAATAGGGCGGCTCGCTGACAGCATTCAATGACTCGATCGCTTTGGATGGAGAACATTTTGTGGCGCGAACAGCGGGGCGCGTGAGCGGCGTTGGGGTTACAGTGTTTGTTAGTAAGTGTGAGCGCTCGTGAGCAGTCACAGAGCTTACGTTTATAACACGGCCGGTAGGCTTTAATGGTTTCGCCCCCTGGGATAACTGTGTAACCGAGCGGGCAGTGTGTAGGTGTGGGCACCAGTGTTGGGAACGTTACTTTAAAAAAGTAATTTGTTATAGTTACTCACTACTTGTTCCAAAAAGTAACTGCGTTAGTAACTGAATTACTCTATAATAAAAGTATCGTTACCAGGGAAAGTAACTATTTGCGTTACTGTTAAAAAAAAAGTTGCTATATGCCAAAGAATTTGGATTTTTGTGAGCAGTTTTCACAAGTCAGTTGAAATTAGTAGAACAGACGGGTGTTTACTGTTTATACATAACTTTTGATATTTATTGCACGTCGACAGACAGCAAGAGGTTTATCCTGCACTTCAAGTATTATCTTTGTAAGAAAAGTAAACAGTTACACCATATAAAGTGCATTTAACTCTAGCAAATTAAATGAAACTCTCTCAACCTGAGACAACTGGTCAAGAAAACAACCTGGCGAACTCGCATCTGTGGTGGAGGTATCTGTGTTTTTTTGCCACTAGCTTTGTAGATGCGCGTGTCAATGTGAGATGCTTCATTAAATTAGAGTTGCTTACAACAGATGTCGACAAAGTATTCGCTCCTGGACATAATGTACACATTACATGCACGTTCTTGCCTTTGACCACAATGAATTTGAAGTAGTGCTTATATCTCCACCTTGAAAATGCCAACTTTTCATCGGATTGCTCCTGACTCGTCATCTCTGCTGCTCCGTCGAATATGTTTAGCTGTTGTGTGTGTGTGTGGCGCCTGGCGCGTGTGTTGGCATGTGTGTAAAAACACTGGCTCTGATTGGCTACCATGAAACATGACTCTGCATTAGCCAATCATAATCGGTTACCTCGTTATTAACCCACCTCCTCACTAGCTGTGAGCCAGGGGTGCGCGTGCGTTCGGATTCGTGCTTGTTTGTAGGGGTGAACACATTGGTGTGGGCACATTTTCTACACTTATAACACAGTCGGCGTGGATCTTTTTGAGGTTTATCTGGGTCGCCGTGAAAACGCCGTTTGTGTGCAGGCGAGCGGGTTGCATAACTGGCTCGTTGGCTGCGGAATACACTACTGCAGTAGCCTTTGCTAAGGGGACTGTCAGAGCAGGTTGGCTTTGATGGCAGTCCGGCAGCGGCGGGACTCGAGCATCTCTTCCTCTCTGCGAACGCTAGGAGGATTTTGCGGGCTCGGGCTTCAGCGTGATCTTTGGCCGGGGTCCCCGGGGGGGAGGCGGCTTGTGACGGCTGTTCGAGCACGATCTAGGGCGGCCGCCCTGTCGTCGCTGCGAAGATGGTGGAGGCTGGGACGGGCCCTGTGTGGAGCTTCGTGCAGGAGGCTGAGCTTGAGAGCGGCCTGCAGAGGAGCTAGAGCGCCGTGGATGGAACAAGTTCATGGCCTGTGACGTTTTCTGAACTTCCGAAAACCGGTCCACAATCCCGCTTACCGCTGGGCCGAAGAGACCAGCGTGAGAGAGCGGGGCGTTGAGAAACACACTTCACGTTCAGATTCGCTCATGTCTGCGAGTGTCAGCCAGAGGTGCCTCTCCGTAACAGTGAGCGAAGCCATGCATCTTCCCATAGCCTGGGCTGCGGACTTAGTGGCGCGGAGGGAAAGGTCCGTCGCGCTGCGCAGATCTGTGATGACGTCCTGATCCGGGCCCTTCTCGTCCATACGGCGGAGGAGGTCGGCCTGGAGGATTTGGAGGACTGCCATCGAGTGCAGGGTGGAAGCAGCCTGTCCAGCGGTGGCGAAGGCGCGGCTGACAAGGGCTGAGGTGGTCCTGCAGGCTTTAGATGGGAGGGCAGACTTTGAGCGCCATTTTGCAGATGGCGGGCAAAGATGCACTGCGACCGACTCTTCCACTGGGGGATTCCGGCTGTAACCTTTCTCAACGGCTCCGTCCACGTGGGAGAGAGTCGAGGAGGCAGGAGAGCGGAGTCTCGTGGAGAATGGAGCGCTCCACGATTTCGAGAGCTCAAAATGGAGCTCTGGCAGGAAGGGCGCTGACCTAGAAGCGGGCGCTTGGCGGCGGCTAGGCAGAAAACACCCGTCGAGCCTGTTAGGCGTGGGCGCCTCGGGCGGAGACCACTCGAGGCCTAGTTGTTCGACGGCCATGGTGAGGAGGCGGAGCAGTTCCGCGTCCACGTTAGCCTGGGCCCGGCCAGATTCCTGTGTCGAAGAGGAGGCATGAAGGTTCCGGTGAGCTTTCGCAAACGACAACGGGCTCCGGAGGTCTCTGAGCACAGCTGAAGGTGGCGAAACGGCCTCAGACGCTTTCCTAGGTTTGCTTGGTCGCTGGTTTCAACGGCGGCGGCTTCTCTCGGAGTCCAGCGATGCGTAGAGCTCGCTAAAGGTATGAAAAAACAGTAAAGCAGCCCACGAGCCTTCCTTTTATATGCTAAGCCACCCCCATTCTGGCGGGCTATGACACGTGAGGGCGCGAGGCGTCCTCATTGGGCGTGACGTCACGCCCGGCTCAGTGGTAGGCTGCTGCAGTTGCCGCGAGACAGCCAATGGGCACGCAAGACAGCCTGCTCTAGGTCTGCCTGCTGCTACACTGCGTTGACAATATATACAATTTTAAGGATACATTTTTGGCTTCATATACATATATCGGTGCGTAATTCTATTACGCAGTACGAGAGAACCTCTCGTAAGAGAACATACCTGGTGTCCCTCTGGCGCGTGTCCTTTAATGACCGACAGCGCGTCGTGCAGAGTCAGTCCGGTGGTTTCTCCTTCCCCGACGCCCATGACGTCACACATGACCAGAGCCGTGGGCTCGTCCGCCGTCTCTCCGGTCCCGCGGATGCAGAACGAGCGGAGCTGAGGAACAGCAGCGCAAATAAACCACGACTTTCTGCAAAAACTGGGCAAAATATGGATTGAACCCTGCTAATGTTCTGGCAAGGTTTTCTCAACGTTATGAACAAACGTTCTTCCAGTAGCCTATGTTGATAAAACATTCATTCAAAGTTATCTGGTCTTTAATAATGTTAGCACAAATTTTTTTTTTAAAAATCGTTCATAAAACGTTTAGTTGGATGTTTGCCTAATGTTTGTTTAAATGTTACGACTTGTTTCAGAGAACATTCAAAAGTAACATTACTCTCTCCCCCACATCATCCAAGATGTTCATGTCTTTCTTTCTTTCTTCAGTGGAAAAGAAATTAAGGTTTTTGAGGAGAGCACTCCAGGATGTTCTCCATATAGTCACTCTAATGCGGTCCAACGGGTCGAAGGTCCAGATGTGAGATTCAGTGCAGCTTCAAAGTTTCGACATGATCCCAGCCGAGGAATAAGAGTCTTATCTCAGTCTACATTAAAAAAAAAAACATTTTTTTTAAAAAAAATATTCTCCCACCGGTTAATCGACTTGGAACAACACCGGTAATATCTGTTTCATCGGGTGGGAAGAGCGATGTAAAAAAAAAAAAAATGAATAAAACTACCGGTAAATAAAACATTTAAATAACATTCCAGGTCTCCGCACCAGTCACGTAACTGAAAACTATGAAAGCCGTGTGACCGGCCAACTGGTAAAAATAAAATAAAAATACATTACAGATTTTCTGTTTCATTAATAAAGTTTGACTACTCGCAGCAGTCTCGCATGCGCTTAGAGCTCGTGTGAATTGCACGTATAAAATGAAGTTAACGAACAACCTCGATCCATCAACATATAGGCCTATAGGCCACGTCGCTGAATTTCACTGCGCTTCATGAAGAGTTTTTCTTTTGCGTGAAGAAGCCGTTCGCCGGAGATGTGTTAAAAGATAGCGGAGTGCATTCATGATTATTAGGCTACCGGTATAATAATCCTCCTGGCGCCGGGTCTGAGTGAGTCATTTACTCTTACCTTTGTTCTTTGATTAACATTAATGACACTTTAGGCCAGCCGCTGCTGACAGACGCGATCTGACACGCATCCCATTTTCTCACAAATCTCTATACGTGCATTTTAGACTTTATTTAAATCATTTAAGACTGTTCGTATGAGGACACTTGACAAAACGGACATTTTGGCATAATTTATGTGTGTTATGGTTTGTTCAAGCCCGAAAGAGAACTCGATAGACTACTGACGCGCATGCGCGTCTTCTGTGGGTCGTGTGTAATAGACAACGGTTTAAAAGCATTCACATTAATAAGAGCGTGATCATACAGCGCTAGTCAATTGCTTTAGATATTTGTAACGCTTTAAACTTTTTTTTTTCTTTTCTTTTTTGTGGTGCCGCGGTGGGCAAGTGATGAAACCGGTGTTGTGACTAAACACCGTGTAACACCAGTAACCGACTATTGTAGCTTGTGCTTTATTAAATCCAGAGTCAATGCAGCCGTCTACCAGGACATTTTCAGAGGACTTCATGCTTCCTTCATTTTCCAGCAGTATTTGCACCTGCCCACACTGCCAAAAGAACAGAAACCTGGTTCAATGACTGTAATATTACTGACGGTAATTACTGAAATATACTGACGGTATTACTGTGTAATTACTGTGTGATTTCATGTAATATTCATATTTTCAGGGATTTTGATTTTGTGGGTTTCATAAGCTGTAAGCCATAATCATCAAAATTATAACAAATAAAGGCTTGAAATATCTCACGTTGCATGTAATTGTTAAGTTTAACTTTTTGATGATATTCTAGTTATATGAGCAGCACCTGTATATAAAATGATCAATGGTTCCTCTAGAGAAGAAATAGATAAGACTCTTATTCCTCGGCTGTGATCGTGTCGAGACTTTGAAGCTGCACTGAGACTCACATCTGGACCTTCGACCGTTGGACCCCATTGAAGTCACTATATGGAGAAACATCCTGGAGTGTTTTCCTCAAAAACCTTAATTTCTTTTCGATTGAAGAAAGAAAGAAAGGGTGAGAGTAAATTATCAAGAGATTTTAATTCTGAAGTGAATGAATCCTTTAAAGGTCCCATATTGTACACCTTTCTGAAGTTTTATTTTAGGAAGTTTTATCCTTAAGAATATATATTTGCGGTATAAGTACCAAAAACGATCTCGATATATATTTTACAGCTCCTTTCTCAGGAGCTCTGCAAAGAACAGGTCGATTTTTGCTTGTCTACTTAATATTCATGAGCCTCTCTTCTGATTGGCTTGTTGTTTTCTGAGTGACGCACCATTGGTGCAGGTGGGACTGAAGGCGGTGACTGAGTAGTTCTGACATCACATTTATACAGAAGTAACAACGGCTCATGAAAAAAGGCACAGCTACTTTATGCCGGCTGTGTGCAGTTGTCTGTGGATTGACTGTTTTGAAACTTATATGGTAGTTACACAGAACCTAGACCTCTGTTATCATGAAGAAAGACAGTAAATTTCTGAAATTTTCAGACCTTTAATGTTCGCATAACCAAGAAAAAAACAAAACATTTAAAAAATCTGGAAGTTTTGAACGTTCTGAGAACATTCAGAAACAACATTTTTATAAAATGTTCATAACATAAAACATTATCAGAACATATTTTTGTCAATATGTGTATTGTCAACCTCAGATTCACTTTGATTTGAAAGCTTCCAGCTCTAGTCATGTTTACCTTTTTGGTGAAGCTGGTAGAGGAGGACGATCCCACCATGGCTCTGTTAATGACCCGTCCAGAGAACACCGACTGGACAGAACTGATGAAGCTGGACTTCCCAGCGCCGACTGGGCCGATCAGCAGGACCCTGGCTTCAGGCACGCTCTCGCTGGCCGGCTTAAACGACCGGACCGACTCCATCAGGGTCTGCTTCGCTCTAAACACATCAATGCTGTTAGACACCTCAATCTCGTGACATAGATATGACTGTTTTCAAGCTGTGGTTCACCTACTCTTCACTCCAATCCATGTTTCTCCACTGGTTTTCCAGCAAGAGTATAAAATCTGTTAAGGTATAATAAAAAATTTGTTCTGAAGTAGTCAGCATGACTTCTCATTAACATTATTTGCTTTGTTTGTGAGGTTGTTTGAATAACTGTGTTATTTTACCTAGAGGAGAGAACTGAGGTTTTGTTGCTTTTTCAGTTTTGCGAACAGATTTGGTCTTTGGAGATGGTTCTGGAGAAGAGCCTATTACAAATAAGCTGCTGGATATGGTGCCTGGAGTTGTGGCTTGAGCAAAACTCTCTGTTTCAGGCTTGCTGCTGGATATGGTGCCTGGAGTTGTGGCTTGAGCAAAACTCTCTGTTTCAGGCTTGCTGCTGGATATGGTGCCTGGAGTTGTGGCTTGAGCAAAACTCTCTGTTTCAGGCTTGCTGCTGGATATGGTGCCTGGAGTTGTGGCTTGAGCAAAACTCTCTGTTTCAGGCTTGCTGCTGGATATGGTGCCTGGAGTTGTGGCTTGACCAAAACTAGCCACTGTTTCAGGCTTGCTGCTGGATATGGTGCCTGGAGTTGTGGCTTGAGCAAAACTAGCCACTGTTTCAGGCTTGCTGCTGGATATGGTGCCTGGAGTTGTGGCTTGAGCAAAACTCTCTGTTTCAGGCTTGCTGCTGGAATTGGTGCCTGGAGTTGTGGCTTGAGCAAAACTCTCTGTTTCAGGCTTGCTGCTGGATATGGTGCCTGGAGTTGTGGCTTGAGCAAAACTCTCTGTTTCAGGCTTGCTGCTGGATATGGTGCCTGGAGTTGTGGCTTGAGCAAAACTCTCTGTTTCAGGCTTGCTGCTGGATATGGTGCCTGGAGTTGTGGCTTGAGCAAAACTCTCTGTTTCAGGCTTGCTGCTGGATATGGTGCCTGGAGTTGTGGCTTGACCAAAACTAGCCACTGTTTCAGGCTTGCTGCTGGATATGGTGCCTGGAGTTGTGGCTTGAGCAAAACTCTCTGTTTCAGGCTTGCTGCTGGAATTGGTGCCTGGAGTTGTGGCTTGAGCAAAACTCTCTGTTTCAGGCTTGCTGCTGGATATGGTGCCTGGAGTTGTGGCTTGAGCAAAACTCTCTGTTTCAGGCTTGCTGCTGGATATGGTGCCTGGAGTTGTGGCTTGAGCAAAACTCTCTGTTTCAGGCTTGCTGCTGGATATGGTGCCTGGAGTTGTGGCTTGAGCAAAACTCTCTGTTTCAGGCTTGCTGCTGGATATGGTGCCTGGAGTTGTGGCTTGAGCAAAACTCTCTGTTTCAGGCTTGCTGCTGGATATGGTGCCTGGAGTTGTGGCTTGAGCAAAACTCTCTGTTTCAGGCTTGCTGCTGGATATGGTGCCTGGAGTTGTGGCTTGAGCAAAACTCTCTGTTTCAGGCTTGCTGCTGGATATGGTGCCTGGAGTTGTGGCTTGAGCAAAACTCTCTGTTTCAGGCTTGCTGCTGGATATGGTGCCTGGAGTTGTGGCTTGAGCAAAACTCTCTGTTTCAGGCTTGCTGCTGGATATGGTGCCTGGAGTTGTGGCTTGAGCAAAACTCTCTGTTTCAGGCTTGCTGCTGGATATGGTGCCTGGAGTTGTGGCTTGACCAAAACTAGCCACTGTTTCAGGCTTGCTGCTGGATATGGTGCCTGGAGTTGTGGCTTGAGCAAAACTCTCTGTTTCAGGCTTGCTGCTGGATATGGTGCCTGGAGTTGTGGCTTGAGCAAAACTCTCTGTTTCAGGCTTGCTGCTGGATATGGTGCCTGGAGTTGTGGCTTGAGCAAAACTCTCTGTTTCAGGCTTGCTGCTGGATATGGTGCCTGGAGTTGTGGCTTGAGCAAAACTCTCTGTTTCAGGCTTGCTGCTGGATATGGTGCCTGGAGTTGTGGCTTGAGCAAAACTCTCTGTTTCAGGCTTGCTGCTGGATATGGTGCCTGGAGTTGTGGCTTGAGCAAAACTCTCTGTTTCAGGCTTGCTGCTGGATATGGTGCCTGGAGTTGTGGCTTGAGCAAAACTCTCTGTTTCAGGCTTGCTGCTGGATATGGTGCCTGGAGTTGTGGCTTGAGCAAAACTCTCTGTTTCAGGCTTGCTGCTGGATATGGTGCCTGGAGTTGTGGCTTGAGCAAAACTCTCTGTTTCAGGCTTGCTGCTGGATATGGTGCCTGGAGTTGTGGCTTGAGCAAAACTCTCTGTTTCAGGCTTGCTGCTGGATATGGTGCCTGGAGTTGTGGCTTGAGCAAAACTCTCTGTTTCAGGCTTGCTGCTGGATATGGTGCCTGGAGTTGTGGCTTGAGCAAAACTAGCCACTGTTTCAGGCTTGCTGCTGGAATTGAAGCCAAAAGGTGAGGTTTGACCAAAACTGCCTGTTTCAAGCTTGCTGCTGGAATTGAAGCCAAAAGGTGAGGTTTGACCAAAACTGCCTGTTTCAGGCTTGCTGCTAGAATTGAAGCCAAAAGGTGAGGCTTGACCAAAACTGCCTGTTTCAAGCTTGCTGCTAGAATTGAAGCCAAAAGGTGAGGCTTGACCAAAACTGCCTGTTTCAAGCTTGCTGCTAGAATTGAAGCCAAAAGATGAGGTTTGACCAAAACTGCCTGTTTCAAGCTTGCTGCTAGAATTGAAGCCAAAAGGTGAGGTTTGACCAAAACTGCCTGTTTCAAGCTTGCTGCTAGAATTGAAGCCAAAAGGTGAGGCTTGACCAAAACTGCCTGTTTCAAGCTTGCTGCTAGAATTGAAGCCAAAAGATGAGGTTTGACCAAAACTGCCTGTTTCAAGCTTGCTGCTAGAATTGAAGCCAAAAGGTGAGGTTTGACCAAAACTGCCTGTTTCAAGCTTGCTGCTAGAATTGAAGCCAAAAGGTGAGGCTTGACCAAAACTGCCTGTTTCAGGCTTGCTGCTGGAATTGAAGCCAAAAGGTGAGGCTTGACCAAAACTGCCTGTTTCAGGCTTGCTGCTAGAATTGAAGCCAAAAGGTGAGGCTTGACCAAAACTGCCTGTTTCAGGCTTGCTGTTAGAATTGAAGCCAAAAGGTGAGGTTTGACCAAAACTGCCTGTTTCAGGCTTGCTGCTGGAATTGAAGCCAAAAGGTGAGGCTTGACCAAAACTGCCTGTTTCAGGCTTGCTGCTAGAATTGAAGCCAAAAGGTGAGGCTTGACCAAAACTGCCTGTTTCAGGCTTGCTGCTAGAATTGAAGCCAAAAGGTGAGGTTTGACCAAAACTGCCTGTTTCAAGCTTGCTGCTAGAATTGAAGCCAAAAGGTGAGGCTTGACCAAAACTGCCTGTTTCAGGCTTGCTGCTAGAATTGAAGCCAAAAGGTGAGGCTTGACCAAAACTGCCTGTTTCAGGCTTGCTGCTAGAATTGAAGCCAAAAGGTGAGGTTTGACCAAAACTGCCTGTTTCAGGCTTGCTGCTAGAATTGAAGCCAAAAGGTGAGGTTTGACCAAAACTGCCTGTTTCAAGCTTGCTGCTAGAATTGAAGCCAAAAGGTGAGGCTTGACCAAAACTGCCTGTTTCAGGCTTGCTGCTAGAATTGAAGCCAAAAGGTGAGGTTTGACCAAAACTGCCTGTTTCAGGCTTGCTGCTAGAATTGAAGCCAAAAGGTGAGGCTTGACCAAAACTGCCTGTTTCAGGCTTGCTGCTAGAATTGAAGCCAAAAGGTGAGGTTTGACCAAAACTGCCTGTTTCAAGCTTGCTGCTGGAATTGAAGCCAAAATATGAGGTTTGACCAAAACTGCCTGTTTCAGGCTTGCTGCTAGAATTGAAGCCAAAAGGTGAGGTTTGACCAAAACTGCCTGTTTCAAGCTTGCTGCTGGAATTGAAGCCAAAAGGTGAGGTTTGACCAAAACTGCCTGTTTCAGGTTTGCTGCTGGAATTGAAGCCAAAATATGAGGCTTGACCAAAACTGCCTGTTTCAGGTTTGCTGCTGGAATTGAAGCCAAAATATGAGGCTTGACCAAAACTGCCTGTTTCAAGCTTGCTGCTGGAATTGGTGCCTGAAGTTGTGGCTTCAACTGCACTTCTAAAACCGAATGACATTCTTGGTCAGAGAAGGGAATGTTTGCTGATGTGCCTAGAATCAGAGACAGCAGTAGAAGATCTTAGATTACTCAGTACACACACACACACACACACACACACACACACACACACACATGACACATGCCAGACAATCATCCACAACACCAGAAGTATAGACCTTATTCACAGCAGCACCATCTCTGATGTTTAACAGGAATGAAAGCGAGGCTGTGAGGGATAGACATACATCTCTTCAGTGGGTTGGACTGTTATTTCATGTGTTTTTGGATTGTTCTGCTGACGAATCACTGAATCATAAGTGATCTAGGAGCTTTAAGGCATAAAGACATTTTTGTTCAAGGAAAATACGTTTAAATATGTAATTTTGGTGATCAAAGATGAGTTTTAAGCGATACAATTATTGACGACAGGCCGGATTTAAACAACTCGCAGCATTACATCTTCACTTATTACAGTCCAGTTTGTCTTCATTTTATTTCATTCATGTACAAAAGTTTTGAATGAGATTAACAGAGGTTTCTAGTTTCATGACAGATTTAAATAGTTACGAAGTTGAAGCATTGACGAATAAAAAAACGTTATAAATTCAGCTGTTGTGACAGAAAGTCAAGTCAAGTCATCTTCATTTATATATCGCTTTTAACAATGTAGATTGTTTCAAAGCTGCTTTACAGAGATAAACTTATAATTTAAGGTAACAGATTGTTTTGGCTTTATAGCGGTTCTTGAATAATGTTACTTTCCATCTAAAGTTAGTTTTGATTGATTCACTTCCGTCGAAAGGATAATTAGTTATTAAATTAGAGACCGTTAAGATGCCACTGTTCTCTCTACACAGACTTTAAACTGAACCTGTGAGAAACGCTGATGGCGCTCACGTGCGCATCAATAATTCATTCTATAGTTATGTGCGTTTGAATATATGTGCGCATGTTTGTAATTCTCTACAAACCAAGCCTATATACAAACTACTTGTCCTGCCTATAAATTTGATACAGAATTTTATTTTATCACTACGGGGTAGATACGCGAATTTTCAACAATGCTTTATCTGTAGAGTGGTCAAGGGATCCTCCATAGGGAGAGGCTAGTTGGCACTTCAGCGCTGCGTTGTCATCGGGTCCAGGCGAAGGTCCTTCGTCAGATCTGGATACGGCCTGGATCCGGCAGGCTGCGGGAAAACCTCGGGATAAACAAAGACACTAAAATTAGCGTAGATGCCATTCTTCTTATGATGTAACGAGCATCAGGATTTAAGGGAAGAGTTCCCAGTTCCGGCTGACCTAATCTATGCAGCCTTGAGTTATAGAAGTCTATAATGTGTTATGTGTATGCTAGGCCGAAGAGATGTGTCTTTAATCTAGATTTGAACTGACAGAGTGTGTCGGCTTCCCGGACAATGTTAGGAAGACTGTTCCAAAGTTTTGGTGCTAAATAGGAAAAGGATCTACCGCCAGCAGTCGATTTTGATATTCTAGGTATTATTAACTGGCCAGAGTTTTGAGATCGCAATAGACGTGAAGGACTATAATGCGTTAAGAGCTCGCTCAAGTACTGCGGAGCTAAACCATTTAGTGCTTTATAAGTAATCAGCAATATTTTAAAATGTATGCGATGTTTAATAGGCAGCCAATGCAGTGTTGACAGAACAGGGCTAATATGGTCATACTTCCTGGTTCTAGTAAGAACTTGAGCTGCTGTGTTTTGAACTAGCTGTAGTTTGTTTAAGCGTGCAGGACAACCACCCAGTAGAGCATTACAATAATCTAGCCTTGAGCTCATGAACGCATGAACTAATTGTTCCGCATTTGTCAATGAGAGCATATGACGTAATTTAGATATATTTTTAAGATGGAAAAATGCAGTTTTACAGATACTAGACACATGACTTTCAAATGAAAGATTGGTATCAAAGAGCACACCCAGGTTCCTAACCGACGACGAGGACTTAACAGAGCAGCCATCAAGTGTTAGACAGTGTTCAGAAAGATCATTTGTAATACTAGTGTGATGTGTGAAATCTTCCAAAAACACTACAACCCCTGCTATGTAAGTGAGACGCACTTACACATCAGCACTCATTCAAACCTCAACAATGGTGACAATTATTCATTCTGCAATGCATGCTGGGATACATGCTGGCATGAAACATGTCACCATTGTTGCGTTTCATATGCCGCTTGTTTATGTATGTGAGTGTCTAAAGGACACTGTGGTTTGGGTTCCTGCCACTGTCGCCTTTGGCTTGAGTTCTTGCTTAGTTGAAGACACTTAATATTCAACAATATTATTGTTACGTACTCGTACGTATTATGTGTTGCAATCTGCCTGCATTGACACCATTATATGAGAACTGAACTGAACTGGACGATGATATCACTGTTTTCTCCAGAGCAGCTATATATATACATTAACTAAATTAATAACTTTTTTACAACAGAAATGAACCACCACTGAACCTAAGCTGGACTGTGATGCTATTTTCTTCTGGAAACAAACTTTATTGCATTATTTTCCTGTTTTCTCTGTAAAGCTGCTTTGAAACAACCTGTATTGTAAAAAGCGCTATATAATAAATGTGACTTGACTTGAGTTAATAATCTAATAAACTCCAGCACAGCTTCATTTTAACAGTGAGGACACATGAACACAGAGCGTGTTAATGAAACTCAGAGACTTTGATGTGTAACATCCAAACTCAGAACATTAGCCAGAGTTATAAGAAGGTTCCCTGTTAGATGGGAAGGGTCCAAATCTAATACGATTTTACTTTTTGACCAATTATTACTTATATTAAAGATGTGATAGTTTGCACTGCTCAAACCTCTCTCAAACTTTCAAAACCTTCCAGTTGAGGTTTAGCAGAGTTTTATGGTTATTTTTGTGAGGAACGCATAACTCATGTCAATACAAACAAACCAAATTAAAACATACTTACAACACTGAAGTGCAAGAGAGTCGAGGATCCAAGAAGTGCAATGTTTGTCTCGATATCGAGAAAACGAAAGTGCATGTGGGCAGTTTAATTCCCGGCCAGCAGAGGGCAGACATTTCATGCATTATGGTTGCATGACATAATATTGTTCCAATATATTCAAATAACTCAATACACAAACAAATAACAAGGTCAAACATTTTCTAGAAAAGGTTATTTTATAGTGAATTCAAAACCTAAGCTTGCACAAATTATTTTTGGTCTTTGATTAACATCTTGTTGATGGATATACTTTCATTAAGCTGCATTTAAAGAAGTTAATTCTAACATTATATTGCCACAGTACCACAGTGCACACTTGTATGTCATCTATT
Source organism: Phoxinus phoxinus (assembly GCF_949152265.1). Classification (NCBI taxonomy): domain Eukaryota; kingdom Metazoa; phylum Chordata; class Actinopteri; order Cypriniformes; family Leuciscidae; genus Phoxinus; species Phoxinus phoxinus. The sequence continues at coordinate 5,133,724 of NC_136895.1, forward strand.
TCATTTGTATCAATTTGAAAGATGAACTTTTTGTTTGTCATACAGTTTTCTGGAGGATTTTTTGTGAGCCCTCACATCACTGCAAAGAAAGAAAAAATACACTGTACTGTCATTCTTAATTTAGCAACTTTATTTGACATTTGAAAATATGCTTACATTTTGGAACCCCTTATTAAAATATTTAAGCCTGTTAGTGACATTAGCACATACATTTATATATTTAAAAAAAAATCTAAAACATAGTACTTGTACCTCATAAAAATCGTTTTATCGGCTCAGAAAGGAAAACAGTCAAAGTGCAATTTTAAAAAGGTAACGCATAAACTGTCCCACTAACGGTTTTATAACGGACCAAACTAAGAAAAACGTGTTTTAATTGTGTTCTGGAGAGGCCCTTTCCATCAAATATTTTATTTCTCAGAACGTATTGCAGCCATTGCTGTGACGATGTGCACATCGGTTGAGCTGTCTACTACATGACATTCAACAAAAACAAGGTGACCAGCAAAAAGTATTCACGTTCAAATGACATGCTGCTTTAGTGTTAGTAGAAGATGGCAGAACAATAAGGCATTCATCTTTGTATACATATAACGTTTCTCCTTCAAAAGGAGCCGAGACAAGGGACAAAAAAAGAGTATTTTCCACTCTCAATAAATGCAGAACTAATGTGTCACCTGGCTTTCACTACATACGTGTTCCCACGAAAATAATCTCTACTTTCCTACACAGTGTTTGCAATAAAATAGAACCTTACATTTAGAAACCACACTTTCCATTGAACATTTTAATCTGAAAATCAGCATTTGGTACAAAGTACTGTTCTATTATCTTAGTGAAATGTTTATCGAGATGGTGATTTATTGACGAAGGTGGTTCAGTTTTGTTACACAAACACACTAATTTCCCCCCTAAAAGAAAACAAACTTGTTTAATAAACAAAGTTTGAAGTTGCATTAAAAATACAATGGCTAAAGGGAGCCAAGCTGAGGACCAGATCAGCAGTGAATGAAGTTAAATCCTTAAAAGCACTATAATTGAGATTTGAGAAAGTTTCATGCTGTGTGAACCGTGTTAAGCTAAGCTGGAAAATAGTGGCGCTGTGCGCCCCGGCTAGTAGGCGTTGGTGGTATAGTGGTGAGCATAGCTGCCTTCCAAGCAGTTGACCCGGGTTCGATTCCCGGCCAACGCAATATTATTTTTTATTTGTTGAACAACTTTGTGTACGTGTTGTAGTATTAGGTTCTATACGGTAGCATTGGAATGCATAGGAAATGTGTGGAACATATATTGAGTGTGTTACGGTACTTGTGTTGAGGTAATAAAAGGTATCAAGAGTTATGGGTGGCTGTCGTGTCGTACTTCATAAGAAAGGTTATCGTTGTACCTATTAAACAACTGAAAATGGTGTCAGAAGTTAACAAGTTGTGAAGTTTCAGTTTCGTTTAGTTTGGTTAGCAATTACCTGGACAAGTTAGTGGCACCATCATGAATCAGTTTCTCCGCCGGAAAAATTCACGTTTAAAGCGGATGACTGGTTGAAATGGATAAAACGTTTTGAAAGATTTCGTACCACTCGCTGCTCGCATCAAGTTCAAGGCATTGACGCTTGCTTACAGATCGACCACAGGCTCAGCTCCCTCCTACTTTCACTCGCTCCTACGAGTCTACATCCCTACCAGAAGCCTGCGATTGGTCAATGAGCGACGGCTCGTGGTACCATCACAGAGAGCCACAAAATCACTCTCCAGAACATTCTCATTCACGGTTCCTTGCTGGTGGAATGATCTCCCGCCATCGTCCAGAATGCTGAATACCTGACCACATTTAAAAGACAACTGAAAACTCATCTCTTCCGTGAGCACTTGACATAAAAAAAAAAAAACCCTTCTCTTTAATCCTCCCTTGTTTTGGCTTATGCTATTCTGAGCAATGCCGGAACTTTGTATTTTGAGCACTTCTTGCGTTATTTTTGCCTCTTCACGATGATTCGCTTGCTGTAGTCCTCATTTGTAAGTCGCTTTGGATAAAAGCGTCTGCTAAATGACTAAATGTAAATGTAAATGTTTTGCGTCAGGATTGGAGACGCAGGCTGATGAAAATCAAGTTAATGCCTTGATCTGCATGATGGATGAGGAAGCTGAAGACATATTAACTTCCCTTCATTTAAGTCCTGAAGAAGCAAGTGACTATGAAGTAGTAAAGAACAGACTGAACGATCACTTTGTCGCTCGCAGGAACGTGATTTTTGGGAGGGCTAAATTTAATCAGCGGCAGCAAGAAGTGGGTGAGTCTGTCGATCGCTTCATAACGGAACTGCATTGTCTAGCCGAGCACAGCGGATACAGAGATTTGCACGATGAGATGGTGAGAGATAGACTCGTCGTGGGTCTGACAGACAAAAGGCTGTCAGAAGAGTTACAACTGGACCCTGAACTTACACTTGAGAAAGCCGTCGTACGAGTCCGACAGAGTGAACAGGTAAAAAAAAAACAAGAATTACTCAAGTCAAACTTCAAAGGGGAAATTCCAAATGAACAGTTGGATAGTGTGCAGGCTAAACAGAACAGTTATAAGTAAAAACCGTTGAAGTCACAATATGGACAGTTGGCAAAGAAAACACCTCAGGAAAGACCTAAAAGGGGGTCATTGTGTACAAGAGGTGGAGACACAAAGCGCCATAATCTGCAGCAATGCCCAGCGAGAGATGCAATATGCAATCGTTGTCATAAAAAGGGACATTATGCTGGGGTGTGCAAATCAAAGAAAGTATACAAGGTGAATATGGCCACGCTAACTGAGGGGATCAATGAGGATATAGCATTCATTGGCACAGTAACGGCTAATGTGGAAGGAAGTCCATGGATGACTGACATAAAAATTGACATTTTCGAATCAGTGTTCAAAATTGACACTGGAGCTGATGTTACAGTTGTTCCTGTGACGCTGTATAACCGAGGCCAGTTCAACAAGCAGAAACATCCGGTGAAAATTCTTCAGGGGCCAGGCTGAATATCACTGAAGGTAAAAGGGAAATTCACAGTGTGTGCATTGTGCTGATGCCAGGAGCAAAACCCTTTTCTCTTTCAACACCTAGGCGCATTTCCCTCCCTCTCCGTCAAAAAGGAGAGCTTTTGAACAGGGAGACATGCTTAAAATGAAAACAGTTCAGAAAGAGATTAGACAGATAACAAATGACTGTAAACAGAAATATAAACGGCAGATTGAGGCGGAAATGAGGGGGAATAACTTGAAACATGCATGGCTAGGGATGTATACAATGATAGGGAAGGAAGAGAAGAAAAGGCATATAGATACAAATGGAGATGATCAAGCATTTGCAAATGAACTGAATGGTTTTTACGCACGGTTCGAAACATCAGACTTTCTCCTGGAGCGTGATGCCATTAGACAGCAGCTACAGTATGGTACTCCTCCAACTATTACAGCAGATGAGGTGCGTAGAGTTTTTAATAAAATTGATTTTAAAAAAGCACCAGGCCCTGATCAAATAAGTGGAAGGGTCTTGCAGAAGTGTAGTGAACAACTTAGCCGAATTTTCTGCCAGCTTTTTCAAAAGTCATTAGATACACACTACATTCCTAAAGCCTGGAAGTCTTCGCTCATAGTACCAGTACCTAAAGTAGCAAGACCAGCCGATTTAAATGATTATCGTCCAGTTGCCCTAACATCAATCGTGATGAAGAGCTTAGAAAGAATCGTTCTGAGACATATTCTTAATGATGTGCAATGTAATATCGACCCTTTACAGTTTGCCTATAGAAACAAGCGGAGCACAGATGATGCTCTTCTGTATATGCTCCATAATATCTATTGCCATCTGGATAAGCCCAAACGATATGCCCGGGTTCTCTTTATAGATTTTTCTTCCGCCTTTAACACCATCAGGCCCCACATTATGATGGAGAGGCTAGGGCAGTTAGGGGTAAATCCTAATATAATTAGGTGGGTTGAGTCCTTTCTGACGGAGAGAACACAGTGTGTTAGGGTAAATGAAGCTGTGTCCTCCCCGATTATGACCAATACAGGATCCCCACAAGGCAGTGTCATCTCACCAGTATTGTTCACTCTTTACACTAACGAGTGTAGAAGTAATACATCTGAGCATCTCACAATAAAATTTGCAGATGACACAGCAATAGTGGGGTTAATACAGAATAGTGATGAGACCAACTACAGGGCCTGGGTGGATCAATTCGCAGACTGGTGTAGGTCCAGCTGTCTTCTTTTAAATATAAAGAAAACAAAGGAAATAATACTGGATTACAGAACTGGGAGCCAGTTTCACCAGTGTTTGGTTATACATGGAGAGGATGTTGCGATTGTAGCCGAGTACAAGTACTTAGGCACAATAATAGACAATAAGTTGCAGTGGAACAGTAATACTGACACCATCTATAAAAAGGGGCTGCAGAGGCTGCATTTTATGCGGAGACTGAGACAATTTAGAGTGGATAGAGATTTGATGATGCTTTTTTATCACTCATTTGTGGAGAGCATGCTACTTTTTTGTTGTGTTGCCTGGTATTTCTCTCTGTCAGTGACCAACAAAAATAGACTGAGCAAGATAGTCAACTTGGCCAGCAAGGTTGCGGGGGAAAAACTAGACAGTATGGCTATTACCTGTGAAAGAAGGGTGCTCAAGAAAGGTCAAGCAATCTATAAGGATATGTCACATCCCCTACACCAGGCATATGAGGTGTTGCCATCAGGGAGGAGGTTTAGGCTACCTTCTTTCCAAACAAATCGAGGCAGTAAGTCATTCATCCCAACTAGCATTACACTGATGAATAAGAATTTACCTGCAGGACAGCACTTTAAATAGCACCATGCACTTTCTCTCCAGCTGGACTGTCGCAGTATGCATACCGGTAACCACACTTTACTATTTAGTGTATGTGCGGGGGTGGTTGGGGTGAGGGAAATTTTGTTATATATTTTGTATTGTATTCCGTCTTGTCAAATTGTTTTATTGTCTTTGTATAAATGTATCAGATGTGCTGTATGTATGGCACATACCAATTTTCCGAAAGGATAAATAAATCTCTCTCTCTCTCTCTCCTCCCAAAGTGAAGGAAGAATTATACAGAATGGAACAGCAAGGGTTAATTTCAAAGATGGAGGAGCCAACGGCATGGTGTGCTCCCATGGTCGTGGTGCCAAAGCGGACGGGGAAAGTGAGAATTTGCACAGATCTCACTGAACTGAATAAGTCAGTTATGAGGGAAAAACCATCCTCTCCCTTCTGTAGAAAAGACATTAGGACAACTTGCAGGCACCAAAGTGTTTTCTAAGCTTGATGCCAATGCGGGCTTTTGGCAGATTCCACTTTCAAAGGAATCTTCTTTACTCACCACCTTTACAACTCCATTTGGCCGATACGGTTATAACCGCCTATGCTTCGGAATCTCCTCTGCACCAGAGCACTTCCAAAAACGCATGTCAAGAATTCTTGATGGTCTGGAAGAAGTTGTGTGTCAAATGGGTGATGTACTCGTTTGGGGATCAACACAGAGTGAACACGACGAGAGGCTGCGGAAGGCGCTCTCGAGACTTCAAGAATCAGGAGTCACACTCAATGAGAAATGTGAGTTTTCCAAGAAGAAAATAAAATTTCTCTGACAAATCATCAAGGCGTCAGGGGTGAGTGCAGACCCAGACAAGGTGGAAGCAATAAAAGCCATGTCACAACCACGTAATGTAAGTGAAATGAGGTAGTTTTTGGGAATGGTCAACCACTTTGGTAAATTCTTACCACATATGACTGATAAAACACAACCACTCAGAGATTTACTGAGAAAGTCAAACATGTGGGTCTGGGGATGGTCAGAAAAATTCTCCATTGACAAAGCTTTCCAGACTTACTTGTCATTCCCAGGAGAACTTTCTGTGCAAAATGGTCTATTATTAAATGGAATCAGGATTGTAATTCCAACGTCCCTCCGAGCTGAGATACTGAGGAAACTGCATGAGGGACATCTTGGTGTAACAAAGTGCAGGGAGAGAGCTAAATAGTCAGTTTGGTGGCCGGGGCTCAGTAAAGAGCTAACAAAAATGATTGAGAACTGTGACACGTGCACGTGAAAGAACAAATCTCAGAGAATCAATGCTGCCTACTGAATTTCCAACCAGGCTGTGGTCCACAGTAGGAGCAGATCTGTTTCAAAAAGACAACAAGCAGTACTTGGTCATTGTGGACTACTTTTCTAGGTTCTTTGAAGTTGCCAAACTGACGTTGACGACTTCTGAAGCAATGGTTGAACACTTCATATCCATTTTTGCACATCATGGAGTCCCAGAGGTGGTATGCTCGGACAATGGGCCACAATTTGCTTCGGAGTGTTTCCGTGTGTTTTCACAGGACTGGGGTTTCAACCAAGTAACATCGAGTCCTCATTTTCCACAAAGCAACGGAGATGCGGAGTGAGCTGTGAGGACAATCAAGAACCACCTCAAAAAGTGGTGATCCTTACATTGCACTTATGGCTTACCGAACATCTCCCCTTGCCAATGGATACAGTCCTGCCGAGCTCCTCATGGGAACGAAAAGGACACTAGTTCCTATGATTCCGTCTCAGCTTAGTTCAAAGTGTGCAGATTTGGAAATGCTGAAAAAGACTGACATATAGACGTAAACAGAAACAAAATTTCGAGCGAAGACACAAAGCAGATGACATGACGCATTTGCAACCAGGTGAACATGTCTGGGTCAAAGACACTAAGGAAAGGGGTACTGTTGTGTCTACTACTGGCACACCCAGGTCTTACCTTGTAGAAACACCCAGAGGTACATTGAGGAGAAATAGATTTCATCTCTCACCAACTCCAAAAGCTCCTGTGACATCTTCTGATCTTCCAAACCCGACAGAGTGCCTCTCTCTGCAAGTTCAACTGTCACGCCAGAAATTCAGAAGATCTGCCAAGAGACTTCACAATGTTCAAGACGTTATCCTTCCAGGGTTCGAGTTCCTCCTGGGTATCTAAAGGACTTTGAATGTAGTTAGAGATACCCTGGATAAATACTGAGTGGTCAATGGGGCAGAATAATCTCCACACTCAGTTGAAGGTTTTGGGCAATCTACCCCATCCTTCTAGTCTAGAGAGAAAAAGATATGGAACATGTTTTGCTGTCATTTGGTTGTATATAAAAAAAAGCATGGTGGTATTGTTTAAATTTTACAGAATTGTTATTTAGAGAAGATAACTATTTCTTCATTTCAAGTTTATTTATCTCCCCTAAAAGATGAAAAGAGAAGGAGCCTTATTTGGAAAGGAGGATGTAGTATTAGGTTCTATACGGTAGCATTGGAATGCATAGGAAATGTGTGGAACATATATTGAGTGTGTTACGGTACTTGTGTTGAGGTAATAAAAGTTATCAATAGTCATGGGTGGCTGTCATGTCGTGCTCCATAAGAAAGGTTATCGTTGTACCTATTAAACAACTGAACACGTGTAAAATATGGAATATTTCAATGTACAACTAGGCAAACATATTACCGTAGTATCAGGACAATGGTTTCTATGCCATCTCTTGTATTAAGTGTTTTATTAGCTGATGTCAATGTTGTACCCCTGAAAAGGGGAAGAAGATTAAAATCACAGAAAACTCGCACTCGCAGTTTCTCCACTGCAAGCTTTATGTAGAATGGAGAAATCCCGCGAGCTCCCCCCCCCCCCCTAGTGTTCACGCAGACCAGAACAATCGATCGTCCACCTTGATCGTGCCAAATAACTGATCACAGACAAACTCAGAATAACTATAAACTACATATTTATATTTTATAGACTTTTCTACATATTCAAAATAGCGAATATATATATATATATATATATATATAATTATATATTACAGTGTACACAGACTTAAGCGTTTTTAAAATACACTTTCCTTTTCAATCTGTCACACACTCCCCTACAAAAAAAATCTCTCTTTAAAGAGTCTCTCAGTTCCTTTTGTAAGTTGCATAAAATAATATTTGTAGTGCAAGAATTTTCTATTCAATCTTTTCACAGTCCATGGCTCGTCCCGAACTTAATTGTTCACTTTATGGAGAGAATCAAGAGTTTATCAGAAAGAACAGTCCATCAAATTTTAAAGAGGCATGAAACAACAGTCCATATTCCTTTTTGATTTCAAGAGTTCAACAGCCTCTCAAACCTACAGTCCATAAGTCAAACAGTCCATTGTTTTCTCAAAATTTCAAAGTTCAAAACTGTTAAAGGCAATATTCCTCAGACAAAACAGTCCATATTTTTCTCAAAATGTCGCTGTAAAAAGGTGCCCTTAGTGGGGATTGAACCCGGGCCTCTGGTGCTCTAAGTGTGAATGGTAACTCACTGAGCTAACTCCCAAATACGTAAACCCAATAGCAGAAGATCAAAAAAGCCAGGAGACTCGAGTCTTCAAAAAATAAAGGTAATCTTTACTAGAGAAATAAAAGATACAAAATACAAATAAACTAGGAGAGCCGAGCTTCCATAAAACAGAGAAAACAAAAACAGATACGAGGGTCCAAAAATATTCAACAAGAGATACACTTAACTCAAAGACAGGCAGCAGGATACACTTAACTCAAAGACAGGCAGCAGGGTACACAGGATAAATGGCTCAAGACTGAACACAGTGGCAGGGAACAAACAGACTTATAAAGGGTCAAACACAGGTGTGGGTAATCAGGATTGATGAGAAGGATTTAGAACATGTTAGGGGTAATGGCGCCTCCTTCAGGAGTGGAGAGACTAGTGTTCATGATACAAGCGCCATCCACCGTTCTGGAGGAATTATGACATGGAGAGCGACCCCTACTGGCCAGAATGAAAATAGTGCTCTGGAGACAAGACCATTACAGGAGCCCATCCCCTAAGAACGGCTCCTGACGTTCCCTAGATGGTCTTCTCGCTCTTGGTGAAACTCTGAGATGAGAGCCGGATCCAAAATATCCCGAGCTGGAACCCATGTCCGCTCCTCCGGGCCATAACCCTCCCAGTCTACCAAGTATTGTTCCCTTCCGCGTATCCGGCGGCAATCCAACAGCCTGCGACCATGCAATCCAACAGACCATGTACGCTGGCTGTCCATCAATCATGCGGGGAGCTGGGGCAGACTTCCTGCCTGGAGACAAAGTGGAACAAACAACTGGTTTTAATCAAGAAAAATTGAAAGTGGGGTGAATCTGCATAGACCTGGGCAGAATGAGTCGAAAGGAAACCGGGTTAATCTTCCTGAGGATCTTATAGGTGCCGATGTATCGTGGAGCCAGCTTACGGGATTCTACCCGTAGGGGAAGATCTCGAGTAGAGAGCCACGCTCTTTGTCCTGGATGAAACGTGGGTCCTGCCCTCCGGCGTTTGCTAGCCTGCCTCTGTTGTAGTCGAGCCGCCCTAAATAGAGCAGCACGAGCCCTCTTCCAGGAACGTCGACACCAGCGCACTAGCTGTGTGGCGGCTGGGACCTCAACCTCTGGCTCCTGTCCGGGAAATAGAGGGGGAGGGAAACCATACAGACACTCAAAAGGGGACATGCCTAGAGAAGAATGGTACAGGGTATTATAAGCAAACTCAGCCCACATAAGTCGAGAGCTCCAAGTGGATTGGTTGTCAGCGACCAGACACCTCAGTGTCTTCTCAATCTCCTGATTTACCCTCTCAGTTTGGCCATTGGACTGGGGGTGGAAGCCAGAGGACAAGCTGATAGAGGACCCGATGAGCCGACCAAACGCCTTCCAGAACCGGGACGTAAACTGTGTTCAGAAACCATATCCTGGGGAAAGCCATGAATTCTGAACACGTTTCATCATTAATTCTGCAGTCTGGTTGGCTGTGGCGAGCTAGGGTAAGGGTAAGAGGTGACAAGTCTTAGAAAATCTGTCCACCACCACCAGGATTACCATGTTTCCCTGTGAATGAGGCAAGCCCGTGACGAAATCCAGGGAGATATGAGACCAGGGACGTCTTCGGATAGGCAGTGGGTGCAGCAAGCCTTGAGGGTGGGTCCTCGGCTCCTTGTTCTGTGCGCACACGGAGCAGGCAGAGACGAAGGCCCCAACATCTCGTCGTAACTTCCTCTGGATCAGCTTGCAGGTTCTAGTGGTTCCCGGGTGTCCAGAGGGGAGGGAAGCGTGTGCCCACAGCAAGACCTCAGAGCGCATACGATTAGGAACAAAGAGTCGCCCTGCTGGGCCACCTGGATCAGGCTGTTGCCATTGGGCTCTCTTGACGGCTGTCTCTATATCCCACTGGATGGAGGCTACCACCCTGGATGTGGGGAGGATGGTTTCTGGACAGGATTCCCTCTCAGGTGGTTCAAACTGCCTCGAGAGTGCATCTGGCTTGAGATTCTTTGAACCTGGGCGATAAGAGAGGGAGAAATTTAATCAGTTAAAAAAGAGGGCCCAACGGGCCTGTCGTGAGTTTAACCTCTTAGCGTTCTGGATGTAGGTGAGGTTTTGATGGTCCGTCCAGATGAGGAAAGGGTGTTTGGCCCCCTCCAGCCAGTGCCTCCACTCCTCCAGCGCCATCTTAACGGCCAGCAATTCCCGGTTCCCAATATAATAGTTTCTCTGAGTAGGGGTTAGGCGGCGAGAGAAAAGGGCACATGGGTGAAGTTTGTGATTGCTCTTACTTCTCTGTGACAAGACAGCTCCTACCCCCACATCTGAGGCATCCACCTCCAGCACAAAAGGCAATTCTGGGTCTGGGAGCATTAGGATGGGAGCAGATGTGAAGCGTTGTTTCAGTGTTTTAAAGGCATGGTTAGCTCTGCTGGTCCATATGAATGGCCTGTTTGACTTCTTTGTCAGTGCGGAGAGAGGCTCTGCAACAGAACTAAAATTTCTTATGAACCTCCTATAGAAATTGGAGAACCCCAGAAAGCGCTGTACCTGTTTGACTGAAGTGGGTTGGGGCCAGTCCAAGACTGCTCGGATCTTGCCAGGATCCATCTGGAGGTTACCATTGGACACACAGAAGCCAAGGAATGAGACAGCTGGGACATGGAACTCGCTCTTCTCCAGCTTAACGAACAGCTTGTGCTTCAACAGCTGGGCAAGGACCTGTCTGACATGCTGAACATGATCTTCGAGGTTGCGGGAGAATATCAGAATACTATCCAAGTAAGCAAACACAAAAGGATTAAGCATCTCTCTGAGCACATCATTAATAAAAGCCTGGAAGACAGCTGGAGCGTTAACTAGGCCGAATGGCATTACCTGGTACTCGTAGTGGCCTGTAGGGGTATTAAACGCCGTCTTCCATTCATCCCCCTTCCGGATCCTGACCAGATGGTAAGCATTTCGAAGGTCCAGTTTAGTAAAGATGGTGGCCCCCTGCAGGACCTCGAAAGCTGTGGTCATAAGTGGGAGGGGGTAACGATTCTTGATGGTGATGTTATTTAAGCCCAGATAATCGATACAGGGTCGGAGACTACCATCCTTCTTTTCAACAAAGAAGAGACCGGCTCCTGCCGGTGATGTGGAGGGAAGAATGAACCCGCTATCCAGGGCTTCCTTAAGGTACTTGTCCATAGCTAATCTCTCTGGGCCCAAGAGGGAGTAGAGCCTTCCACGGGGTGGACAAGTTCCTGGCATAAGTTCAATAGCGCAGTCATAAGGTCTGTGAGGAGGTAGGGTGGCAGCTTGGACTTTACTGAAAACTTCAAAGAGGTCTGTGGATTCTGGGGGAACCTGGGGTGGCTTGGGAGGGTGAAATAGAAACTTGTTAGTGACAGGTTCCATCCTGGGAACGGCCATAATCTCCATGGACGGGGCTTTGACCATAAAGAGGGGCTTGTTCTTGGGGTTGGCTGGCAAGGGTTCTTGAAAGGTCTTAAGTAGCTCAGAGGAACAACAGAAAGCAGTACTCGAGACCTGGCAGTTGGTTCCCCACTCTCTGACGACTCCTCGGGACCAGTCAATATGTGGGTTGTGAGCAGTCAACCATGGGAAGCCAAGGATTATAGGGAGTTTAGGGGTATGAATTAAGAAAAACTGTACCCATTCCTGGTGGTCTCCCACCTGTAGCTGAAGAGGCGGAGTGCACTGGGTGACCCGACCTGATCCCAACGGGCTGCCGTCAACTGCAGTAATGTTTAGGGGTTCTTGGAGAGTCACAGGGTAAATAGCAAGACTCTGGGCCATAGTAATGTCCATAAAACTCCCAAAAGGCCCTGAGTCAACAAAGGCACATATTTGATGGTGTCGCTGGCCCTAGGTGATAGTGGTCTGGATCGTCAAGCCCGAGGTCGCAGAGCAGGGGATGATTTCTATTCTCGCCCCGGCCTCCCTACTTCAGGACGAGACTTGGCTTTTCCTGACAGCTCAGGACACTCCATATACGAAAATGGCCTGGTTTGCCACAGTAGAGGCAGCATCTCTCTCTAATCCTTCGATTGTGTTCGGTCTGGGATATCCGGGTTCCCCCGAGCTGCATAGGCTCCTCTAGGTCACCGGGGGGAAAAGACAATTGAACAGGATTGACGGCCTCAAGTAAGCTGGTCTCCCGCTGGCGTTCCAGCTGGCGTTCTCTGAGGCGATGGTCGACCTGGATGGCCACATCAATAAGGGACTCAAGATCAGGAGCGGGGTCTCGGAATGCTAACTCGTCCTTAAGCTTGGGGGACAAAGCGTGGTGAAAGGTCGCTCTTAGGGCTCGTTGATGCCAGCCACTCTCCGTTGCGAGAGTACGAAACTCTATGGCGAACTCAGCCGGGTTCCTTGAGAGAGATTCAACAGGTGGTGATCCACGTCTCCCCTACTGGCTGGGTGTTGGAACACTCTTTTCATCTCCTCAATGAACTGTTGACTGTTTATTGTAAGAGGAGACATCTGGTCCCACAGAGCTGAGGACCAGTCGAGTGCCTTGCCCGTGAGGAGGGTGATAATGTAGGCAACCCTTACTGTTCTCAGTGGGAAAACTGCTGGGTTGAAGATTAAAGGCCAGAGTACACTGGGTAATAAATCCTCTGCATCTCTCAGGGGTGCCATCGAACCGCTCTGGGGCTGGTAATCTGGGCTCAGAAGGGAGAGTCAGTGTGGATCTGGATAGAGGGCCAAGAGACTGTTGGGGTTCTTGGGGTAAAGAGGCTTGGGACTGGAGGCTCAGAAGATGGAGGATCTCAGACAGAGCCTGGTCATGTCGCTGAATAGTTGTGGCCTGCTCGGAGAGTGCAGTCAGGATGTGTTCGACGTTAGTGGGTGGTGAAGACTCTTCTGCTGGGCTTTCTTCCATGGTTCAGTCTTGCTGTAAGAAGTTACCCTTGGTGGGGATGGAACCCGGGTCTCTGGTGCTCTAAGTGTGAGTGGTTACTCACTGACTCCCGAATACGTAAACCCAATAGCAGAAGATCAAAATAGCCAGAAGATTTAGTGGATTCTATACACCAAAGGCAACTGGTAGCGGTATTGCTGAACAGGTAGCAACCATGTCGACAGACATGGATCTTTGCAAGATCCCATTTAGTTGCTTGACATCATAAGACGTTGCACCAAGTTAATCATAGGTTATTACTCTTGGTGGGTATCTTTCCCTTTTAGGCAGCTGGTAAATTTGCTCTCTTTGACTCTCTTGGTCACTTTCAGCAGGCGACATGGGAGCAGGAACTTGTTCATCGGCAGGTGAGTTAAACTCTTGTTCTGCACTGTCGGTCCCCGGAGGTGGCTCTTGTTCCCCTTGGTCATTTTCCACAGAAGTCATGGGCTCATGAACCTGTTCCAGGACCTCATTTGGATACTCATCGGACTCTGAGGTAAGTAGTGGTTCAAGGTTTTCAGGTTCAACAAAATAGTCTGATTGAAGTACTTGTGGAGACACATAATGGAAGTCCAATTCATCTTCACTCCCCTATATCACTACTTTGAGGCTTTTTACATTTTTCACTTTTGTTTTTAAAACGTTTAACTTTTACTTTACTCTTTTACTAACTCTAAATTATTTGCTAAAATAATGACAAAACTGAGAAATCAGAAACATAATAACAGCAACAACAATGACAATTATTGACGGTGTAACTGTCCTCAAACTTTATAGATTATTATTGTAACAGATTTTGCTGGATTGTACATGCATCATGGCAGAATCCAACAAAGTCTGTAATAGTGCCTTGATCATGAAATCAGAATTTTCTTGTCTTGAATTATTCATTCATTCATATTTATTCGTTCATTTATGTCACTTGTTTAAGTTATCTAATATGAAAAAAAAAGAAGAAAAACTCAATGCCCCAAGTAGCCGTTTAGTTCGCTTACGGGCCGGCCCTGGCGGATTACATAGTCGAGGCACATTCTCTTGCAAATGCAACATTATTATTCCCATGAAGTTGCGTTTTCTGTGAGGCTTCCAGATGAGATCCAGTGTGAACATCAGAGAGATAAAGACACCACACACAAGAGAAAGGTAACAAAGCGAGGAAAGAAGAGTGGAATTAGAGCCAGACTCAAAAGGGGAAAAAATCATAAATATCGCACACTTCCCTGTATTATACTAGCCAATGTGCGCTCTCTGCGCAACAAAACTGATGAACTGCAAGCCAATGTAAATTATATGTATGAATATCGGACCGCATCTGTTCTGGCATTTACTGAGACATGGCTTAATGCGAACGATGTGAATGATAAACTGCATATTGATGGCTTTGGATCCCCCATACATCTTGATCGAGATTCCACGCTCACAGACAAGCAGCTGGGAGGCGGTGTTTGCTTGTATGTCAACAAGAGCTGGTGTACGAAAACTGTTGTTAGGGAAGAATTGTGCAATGCTGACATTGAATTGCTGGCTGTTTCCCTGCGTCCCTTTTATATACCAAGGGAATTTCCACAACTTTTTTAAATTCTACACTCTTAGAAGAAAAGGTTCTATATAGAACCTTAAAAGGTTCTATTGGCGCTTCGTATTTGGAACCCCTAAAAGGTTCTATACAGAACCCAAGAAAGGGTTCTTTCTTGTCATTATAGAACCTTTTTAGCATAAAAGGTTCTTTGGAGTTGAGTAAAGAACCCTATGGTTCTATATAGAACCCCAATGAACCCTTTTTTTCTAAGAGTGTAGAACCTTTTAGGGGTTCCAAATACGAAGCGCCTATTGAACCTTTTAAGGTTCTATATAGAACCTTTTCTTCTAAGAGTGTAGTCTACATTTATCCCAGAAATAAATGTTAAAGAGTCCTTAGCCATTGACTGTATTAGAAAAACGCTAGATAAACTTGAACTTATATCCCCAGACGCCCCTAAATTCATTCTTGGTGATTTTAATCACTGCTCAATGGACAGATCTCTTAAATCTCTTAAATGTTTTTTATCAATATATCAACTGTCCCACCCGTTCAGGAAAGACACTGGATAAATGCTATGGATCAGTGTCAGAAGCATATAAAGCTGTCCCCCTGCCCCCTCTTGGTTCTGCTGACCACCTTGGCATTTTATTAGCTCCAGCATAGGGAGGAGGGACATTAAGCAGTATCAAGCATCAAGGAGCTGCAAGGATGTTTTGAGACCACTGACTGGTCCATACTGACATCCTTTTTTAGTGACTTAAATGAGCAAGTGGATACAGTATCATCTTATATCTCTTTCTGTGTGGACAGTATTATACCTACTAAGAGGGTCACAATATTCCCTAACAACAAACCCTGGGTGACTAAGGACCTAAAGGAGATTTTAAATAAAAAAAGAGGGTATTTTTTACCGGCTCTGAGTTAGAAAAGAAAGAGGTCAATAGAGGTCAAGTGTGCCATAAAAAAGGCCAAACTGAGATACAAAAATAAGGTGGAGAGAACATTCGCCCAGGGCAACCTCCGCAGTGCATGGCAGGGCCTTAAAAGTATGGCAGCAGTTAACTTCAGTCCTGGCAGTCGCAAGCACATCTAGGTTGCAGGCTGCAGCCCGACCTCACTACCTAATGACCTGAACATCTTTTTCACCAGATTCGAGAAAGATAACAGCTCTGATCTCAAAAGGTTAATTTCTTCACTCGAACCTGATGACTGTGACATCACTATCGACACTGGAGAAGTGGTCAGCGCCCTTAGGAGGACCAAAGTAAATAAGGCACCAGGCCCAGACAATATCTGTGGGCGGACACTTAGGCACTGTCCTGAGCAATTGGGGGGTGTACTCCAATACCTGTTTCAGTGCTCTATCAACAGCAGCACAGTCCCCCAGTTGTGGAAATACTCTACGGTGATTCCTATATCCAAGAAGGGTACCACCAAAATCCTGAACGACTTCAGGCCTGTGGCCCTAACCTCGCTGGTAATGAAGGCCATGGAGAGAGTCATAAAAGACTATATTACCAAGGTATCAGATCCAATGATGGATCCACTTCAATTTGCATATCAGGTGGGCAGGGGGGTCGACGATGCAAAAATTTTCATCCTAGACAAGATCCAAAACATCTGGAAACCCCCAACTCTACTGTCAGACTTCTGTTTGCGGACTTTTCGTCTGCATTCAACACCATGCAGCCATATATCCTGGCAGAGAAGCTCATCACCCGCTTTCGCTTGGATCACCAGCTTACCTTGTGGATTATAGACTTTCTGACCAACAGGACACAGAGGGTATTGGTCAACGACACCTTCTCAGAAATCCGTACTATGTCAACAGGTTCACCACAAGGGTGTGTCCTTTCTTCCCTCCTCTACATCCTCTATACATTCACCTTTGTTCAGCAGGTTAACAAATCAGCACTAAATAAACAGGATTACACCTTAAATACACAAATTATCGAACATACTCGAGCTTCGCGCTATTATATAGGCCTAACGCCATGACCAACGTGCTTAAAATGGATTCCTGAGCTCGCGCATTACTGAATTACTGAACCATTTGAACATTTCAAACACACAATCAATATAATACTCGCGTCTGCATATTCTTAAACATATTTTACCATCATATCAAAGTATTTTGACTTATCATTACACTTCATATCTGAAAAGGGGAAGAAGATTAAAATCACAGAAAACTCGCACTCGCTATATCTCCACTGCAAGCTTTATGTAGAATGGAGAAATCCCGCGAGCTCCCCCCCCCCCTAGTGTTCACGCAGACCAGAACAATCAATCGTGCCAAATAACTGATCACAGATAAACTCCGAATAACTATAAACTACATATTTATATTTTATAGACTTTTCTACATATTCAAAATAGCGAATATATATATATATATATAATCATATATTACAGTGTAAACAGACTTATGCGTTTTTAACATAGTACATGTTCCTTTTCAATCTGTCACATCGAGCAGTCACCTGACATCCAGGGATTCCTATTCATATAATCATATAATTTTTTTATATAATTGTACGTTTTTACGAATGAAAAAGCAAACCTATAATGGCGCATTTGTTGGATATATTTTTTATTAATAGGTCTTGGGAGCCATTCACACATTAAGCGTTTTTGAAAAAATAAAAGTATAAGAGTATAAAAAGTATATAAAAGTATAAAAAAAAAGATATAAAAGATAATTGTGACTTTAATCTCACAATTCTGACTTATTTTCTCTCACAAGTCCAAGTTTATATCAAAATCATTATAATAAAGATATAAAGCCTGAATGGTGTGATAAAAAGCAATTATCTTTTTAATTGTTTGATTCTGTGGCAGGAACAAGCATCCATAGTTTTTAAATACCACCACACTTTTTTTTTTATGCAAACAGGACTTCTGTATTTTGGGCACTTATAGGGTGCACATCAACTCTAGCTAAATAAGTGTCTTCATCAAACAAGAGTAAAACACACAAGACCCTCGTATATAACCGAATAACCTCACAACCAACCCAAAGCTTTAGTCAAAACTCACTGATATTTCACAGACAATTCAAACGCATAAAGAAGGTTAAAGTTTTATAAACTCCAGATCACCACACATTTTTTTTAATCAAAGAATTACAAGCTTTGGCATCAACATTTCAATGGGACAAATCTGAGATGAACTCATTTTGGGGAATGTGGGGAATTTGCGATGTGACGTTTTTCTTCCTGAAGTGCTTTAATCTCTGTTGTCTTGGAAATACAGATTGGCATATTGCAAGATGTGATCGACAGCTTTGAGCAGCAGAACATCTGTGCTTTCGTCCAGATCCAGCTCTGAGCAGTAGTTCTTCACTGGGACAATGTAGGAAGTGGCCATTCCCAGCAGCGCTCCGGCCTTCACCATCTGCAGAGAGACAGAGAGGATCATGGGAAGCTCATGGCAGACAGTAGGAGACACAGTTAAACCATCGAGCATGACGTACGGCCTGCTGAACACTCTGGCTCCTGTACACCTGGGTGATGTCACTTCCGGTAGTTTTACAAACTTGGTCCACGTGGGTCAGTAATGCCACTTGGTGTACGCCTGCAAATAAGAAGAGTTTCAGATTCATCACAGCTGCGGTTTCTTGAAGAGGCCACATTGCGCCCTTTAACAAAGTTCTTGTTTTTTGGCTCTTCTAGAATAGGTTTCCGTGTGTGAATGTTCAAAAAACGCATCGGATCTCATTCACTGAGCATGCGTACGCAGTACTACGCACACATTTGTATGTGAAATCTGTACAAGAATGTTTTCACAAACTAATCATGATTCATCAGTAACTTTCCTTCTAAAATGTATTTTAAATATATATAAAAAAAAAAATGTAGGGACAACTGAAACCACTCGTAAGCAAAAATCAACTATTTCAGTTTATTTCTTAAAATAATTGTTTTATAGTGGAATTTGTGGCGAAAAACTACATTACCCATGATGCAGTGCAGCAATTCCACCAATCAGAAAGCAGCAACAAGCAAAATGCGCCAAAATATATCTTTAGCTCCGCCCACTCCTATGAAGCACTGCGAATTACGGAATTGAGACCGCCTCCTTACGCTCTCGAAATATATATTTTGCAATAAACTTATATTGTTTTTATATCCCTCATCCTTCCCTCGCACTTTGTAACACATCTTTCCCTCAACGGTCAAAATGACCCGAAGCCCTAAAATTATACTTTTTTTTTTTTTTTGTCCAGAAAGCTTATGTTATTTCCTTTTGATCATATTTTCTTCTATTTTTAATGCAATTTTCTTGGAGATTTTTTTGGTATTTTTTATTTGATTTATCTTTAAATTACTAGATTAGATCAATAAAGAATAAATAAATAGTAATGTTAGCACATTCCTCACATTCTTTCAACTTAAATTCAAAATAACTCACAATTTCACGCATAACCCTTTTAATTCAGCTCAAAATATCTTACTTTGCCGACGTCTTGTGGAACAAAAATAAAATAACATGATATTTCATGACTCTTGCCTCTAGATGGCCTTATATCTCTATATGAAGCAAATGAGCTGTTCCGCTGGGTCCTAAAGCCAGTTCTCTTCAGTGTGCATTCAGATACACTTGTAGACATTATAAAATATTTTTTTGGTAAAGTTTAAGCATTTCTATTTTTAGGTTTTTCTACGTGAACTGAAGCATTCCTCGCATCCCATTCATTCCTATGGGGGTCAAAGTGACCCGTGAAGGAAGGATGTGTTACTTTTTAAAATTTTCAACCACAAATTCATCAAATCCTTGAATTCATTAAATTTTTTGTGTGTGTATTCGTGGTTCAAGTGCGACAAAACTCCTGGGGTCTTGGACCCTTCTGATGAACACTCAATTTTCTAACATTTTAATAAATGAGTTTCGGGTCAAAATGACCCGAGGGAAGGATGAGGGCTGTAAACATAATCAACAGTAGTTTTATATTTCTCCATCGATTATGCCGTTCGCAATGCCTCATGGGATTGTAGTTCTTTCCCTCAGTAAAGCCGTTAAGTTCACAGTCTTGTACCTTTGTCCGATTTTCAAACACTTTTTTGCTTCAAATCAAAGTTTGTAATGTTGTGATCCGCCTCGTTGCTGGTTGGTTTGGTTTGGCTTATAACACTTTTCTGTGGGACTGAATGTTGAATGCCTCAGCGCCTCACCTAAGTTGCTGATGTGCTCTCTGAGCTGCTGGAAGGTTGTGCCGAAGCTTTTGGCGTACGAGGCGACCTTTGAGGCGTCCACTACAAACACCACACAGTGCACTTTATCTGTGGCGCTCGGCTTCCTCACGTAGCCCACAGTCTCGGCTCCAACCGGCTGCTCGGGACTAAACTACACACACAAACACAGCAATAACTGTTGACCAATACACACTTCGTCCACACTGAGCTATGTGAGCTTACACTGTTTACTTATCTAAGATAATATTTTAACGATTTGTTTTTAGCATAATGACAATGTAAAAGCCAATTCTTTCATTTGGAAAAATAAATAAATAATTTGGTTGTCTTAATAATATTACAATTCATATTTTACTTGAAAGATTTTATACTTTTTTAACATCGGGGTCCTTTACAAGGGAGTCATCATATTTGGTGCTCAAAAAGTTAAGAAAACCCCTGATTGAAATAATATTTAATATTTAAATAGAATTTAGTACATAATTTAAGTATTATGTGGTCATAAGGTGGTCTTTCACGGTATCACCTGTGTAGTTATGGAGGTTACCTTTGCATTTAAAAAGTACCAAGCGTATTTAAGTCATTTAAAATATTAATATTACATAACCATATATAGATGTATAAAGCATACCTGGTGTCCCTCTGGCGCGTGTCCTTTAATGACCGACAGCGCGTCGTGCAGAGTCAGGCCGGTGGTTTCTCCTTCCCCGACGCCCATGACGTCACACATGACCAGAGCCGTGGGCTCGTCCGCCGTCTCTCCGGCCCCGCGGATGCAGAACGAGCGGAGCTGAGGAACACCAACGCAAATAAACCACGACTTTCTGCAAAAACTGGACAAAATATGGACTGAACCCTGCTAATTTTCTCAGGACTTCTGCTAACGTTACGGAAAGGTTCTCTCAACGTTACGAACAAACGTTCTTCCAGTAGCCTATGTTGATAAAACATTCATTCAAAGTTATCTGGTCTTTAATAACGTTAGCACTAAAACATTATTTATAAATCGTTCATGAAACGTTTAGTTGGATGTTTGCCTAACGTTTGTTTAAATGTTACGAATTCAAAAGTAACATTACCATAATGTTAGAAGAATGATAAAAGGTAATGCTCTCTTAAAGGTGCATTAAGCAACTTTTCATGTTAAAAATACCCGTTTTCTAACCCATACATGCTTAAACAATTGCCTGATGGGCTGAATGAGCCCTTCTCTGATCACTGAGATTGTCTCTATAATCCTGTAAAGTAAAATAAATAAGAGGGATTCGGGCCGGAGTTTGAGACTGGGCGTGACGTCATGCGCGTTCACGGCACGCTCACATAGCGATGTCTGGCAGGTTTGTGTATTCGCCGGCATTCTCCGTAGAAGATGGATTGTAAGAGACCTGCTTGTAGTTCATTTCAAACACCAACGCAAACTCCACGTAAGATAAAAAAAAGAAAACTTTTGTCTAGTGCGTGCACATCTCTGGCTGCAGTTTCACTTGCCGCCAGAGGTGGCATAGTTCTGCAAACACTCAGAATCTTGCGCTATGCAGCTTTAAAGGATTAGTTCACTTCAGAATTAACATTAAATGTACTCTCCCCCACATCATCCAAGATGTTCATGACTTTCTTTCTTCAGTGGAAAGGAAATTAAGGTTTTTGAGGAGAGCACTCCAGGATGTTTCTCCATATAGTGACTCCAATGGGGTTGAAGGTCAAAATGTGAGTCTCAGTGCAGCTTCAAAGTCTCGACACGACCCCAGCCGAGGAATAAGAGTCTTATCTAGACAAACCAGCGGCCATTTTATAACAAAATAAACATTTATATACTTCTGTCAGGACCACTATCGTCAAATATGATTGACAATTAGCATACAGTTTGGATTGGCGGTATGGTTCTGTTCTGGGCAAGAACTCCCTGCGCATCCATGAAGTCTAGCATGGAAAAGAGCCGCAATAACACCCCTTAGGGTGAACAGAACAGAACCAACATGAATGTATGCAAAATATATTTAATTCAAGATTTTAAAGTACAACATAATTCGAGAATTTATTCTGATTCAAGGGGAATGCCAAATCCTGACTGAGACAGGAGGAGCTGGGGAGGGAGGAGGGTAATTCGTCCTGAGAAACGCGATAGCTGGGGATTATACTGAAGGAGATTATATACAGTGATAGTGTCGTATTCCTATAGGTAGACGTGGATCAGCTGAGAGTCACTGATGCGAGCTTGACTAACGTGACCTGCCAGAACTGACGCTACGCTTGATTTTTAACCACAAATGCTCGGCAAAGGAGAAGTGCTCACTAACACAGATTTAGACAGATTTGTGAACAATATTTGAGAGAAATAGGCCTTTTGTGTACATAGAAAAAGTCTAAGATCTTTGAGTTCAGCTCATGAAAAATGGGGGCAAAAACAAGTGTTTCGTTTATAATTTTGTTCAGTGTATAAGTAAGCAATAAGGTACGAGAGGCTGTGCTGTATCGTGAATAAGTCACGGCTGAAGGGCGTTGTCAGGCACGACGCGAAGCGGAGTTACCACGGTTACCACACAATGCAAATATTAAAGCCGAAAAATATTTATCTATGTAACTTTCATGAAGTGAAATCACTAAAAGCCTTCCGCTGAAAAAATAGTCTCTGACCGTGAACAGCAGCAGATGTACATGCATTATTTCGCCAGTAGATGGCGGCAAAGACTGTGTTTATGAGTGAGTGAGTCAGCAGAGAAGACTTTTACATTGAAAGGACTCAAACTTGTGATCACGGAGAAGGAAGACGCAACTGACAGATGACTATGGGCACGGGAAAACCTCTTAACTGTTAAAAAGACAAGATATCGCAGCGGACATTCAAACTGATTTTTATTATTATGAATATAGGACTGACCTGATGGAAAATGCTAAATCTACTGTAAATGCAGGTACACTCGCTTACTCGATCCCTCACAATACTCTACTATAGCATCAATGAATGTGTTTACGTTGCTAAGAGCGGTTGCTAGGGGTGTTGTGTAGTGATACACAGAACCGTTGGGTGAAGCGAATAAAATGAATAAAACACAGCTATTGACCAATCAGAATCAAGGATTTGAAGTTTGGAACTAACCGTTTTATAAATATATATATAAAATGGCCGCTGGTGTGTCTAGATAAGACTCTTATTCCTCGGCTGGGATCGTGTCGAGACTTTGAAGCTGCACTGAAACTCACATCTGGACCTTCGACCCGTTGATAACCATTGAAGTCACTATATGGAGAAAATCCTGCAGTGTTTTCCTCAAAAACCTTCATTTCTTTTCCACTGAAGAAAGAAAGACATGAACATCTTGGATGATGTGGGGGAGGGTAAATAATCAGGAGATTTTAATTCTGAAGTGAACTAATCCTTTAATGTTCATATTAACAAGAACAACCAAGAAAAAAACATTTAAAAAACCTGGAAGTTTTGACCGCTCCGAGAACATTCAGAAACAAACAACATTTTTATAACATAAAACATTCTCAGAACATATTTTGTTAGCTCGAAACGACGTCAAATATGTGTATTGCCAACCTCAGATTCACTTTGATTTGAAAGCTTCCAGCTCTAGTCATGTTTACCTTCTTGGTGAAGCTGGTAGAGGAGGACGATCCCACCATGGCTCTGTTAATGACCCGTCCAGAGAACACCGACTGGACAGAACTGATGAAGCTGGACTTCCCAGCACCGACTGGGCCGATCAGCAGGACCCTGGCTTCAGGCACGCTCTCGCTGGCCGGCTTAAACGACCGGACCGACTCCATCAGGGTCTGCTTCGCTCTAAACACATCAATGCTGTTAGACGCCTCAATCTCGTGACATAGATATGACTGTTTCCAAGCTGTGGTTCACCTACTCTTCACTCCAATCCATGTTTCTCCACTGGTTTTCCAGCAAGGGTATGAAATCTGTTAAGGTATAAAAAAAATAATAGTCTGAAATAGACAGCGAGACGACTTCTTATAATTATTTGTGAGGTTGTTTGAATTACTGTGTTATTTTACCTAGAGGAGTGATCTGAGGTTGTGTTGTTTTTTCAGTTTTGCGAACAGTCTTTGAAGGTGGTGCTGAAAAAGAGTCCGAAATGCTTGGACCAAAACTGACGGTTTCAGGCTTGCTGCTGAAATTGTCACAGCCAAAAGTGTATGACATTGTTGATCAGAGAAGGTAATGTTTGCTGACGATGTGCCTAGAATCATAGACAGCAATGCAAGATCTTAGATTACTCTGTACACACACACACACACACACACACACACACACACACACACACACACACACACACACACACACACACACACACACACACACACACACACACACACACACACACACACACACACACACCCTGACAATCAGAAGACCTTATTCACAGCAGCGCCATCTCTGATGTGTAACGGGAATGAAAGTGAGGCTGTGAGGGACAGACATGCATCTCTTCAGTTTTAAAGTGTTTTTGGATTGTTCTGCTGACGAATCACTACAAAAATATCTTTCCAAGGAATTTCAGTAGACAAAAAACCCAGACAACATGTGACCCTGGACCACAAAACCAGTCTGGAGTCGCACGGGTATATCTGTGGCAATAGCCAACTATACATCGTATGGGTCAAAATTATCCATTTTTCTTATAAGATCATGTTCCATGAAGATATTTAGTAAATTTCCTACTGTAAATATACAGTGCTATGCATAAGTTTAGACACACATGCTAAAGTTGACTAAAAAGAGGAATAAAAAAATCATCTTTTGGAAATTGAACTTAATGCCTTAATTTAAAAAAATAGGAAAACTCCAACCTTTAAGGACACCAATTTTCTTTGTGAATGAATAATGTATCGTAAATAAATAAATGTTCTTCATTAAAATACAGGGTGCATAAGTTTGGACACCCCTATGTTAAATTCCCATAGAGGCAGGCAGATTTTTATTTTTAAAGAGGCTGGAATTAAAATATCCCCACATCATCACACACCCTTCACCATACCTGGAGATTGGCATGGTTTTATTTCAGTTAGCCTAACAGCTGGTTTGATTTGCATTGAGAGATGATCTTATGGAAAGTACTCCATGCCAATCTCCAGGTATGGTGAAGGGTGTGTGATGATGTGGGGATATTTTAATTCCAGAGGCCAAGGGAACTTTATCAGGATGCAGAGTATCCTGGATCCATGAAGTAACTGGCCTTTAAAAATAAAAATCTGCCTGCCTCTATGGGAATTTAACATAGGGGTGTCCAAACTTATGCACCCTGTATTTTAATGAAGAACATTTATTTATTTACGATACATTATTCATTCACAAAGAAAATTGGTGTCCTTAAAGGTTGGATTTTTCCTATTTTTTTTTAATTAAGGCATTAAGTTCAATTTCCAAAAGATGATTTTTTATTCCTCTTTTTAGTCAACTTTAGAATGGGTGTCTAAACTTATGCATAGCACTGTATAAAACATGTATGTTTGTGAGTGAGTGCAGCACAATCGTGAACATAAATGCACAACTTTAAAGGAGATTTTCTCAATGTTCATATTGTTTTGCTCCCTCAGATTCCAGATTTACAATAGTTGTATCTCGGCCAGATATACATCCTAACAAACCACACATCAATGGAAAGCTTATTTATTCAGATTTCATATGATGTATAAATCTCAATTTCAACAAATTAACCCTTGTGACTGGTTTTGTGGTCCAGGGTCACATGAGCTGTGGAAAATCATAAGTGATCTAGGAGCTTTAAGGCATGAAGACATTTTTTTAAATATGTAATTTTGGTGATCAAAGATGAGATAAAATGATTGACGACAGGGGGACTTTAAACAACTCACAGCATCACATCTTCACTTATTACAGTCCAGTTTGTCTTCATTTCTTTTATTAATTTTTAATGAGATCAACAGAGGTTTAAATGTTGATGTTTAGTTTTTTGGTGATCAGTGTTGTTTTAGTTGTGCTGGTAACACTTTACAATAAGGTTCATTAGTTAATGTATTAACTAACATGAACTAACCATGAGCAATACATTTGTTACTGTATTTGTTAATCTTTGTTAACGTTAGTTAATAGAAATACAGCTGTTCATTGTTAGTTCATGTTAGTTCACATGCATGAACTAATGTGCACAAGATTGTCATAAAGTATTAGTAAATGTTGAATTTAACATTAACAAAGATTAATAAATGCTGTAGACGTGCAATTCATTATTAGTTCATGTTAACTAATGTAGTTAACTAATGTTAACTAACGAACCTTATTGTAAAGTGTTACCGTTGTGCTCTTAAGTCTTAACTTTGACCTTACACATCATGCACTTACACATCAGCACTCATTCAAACCTCAACAATGGTGACGATTATTCATTCTGCAATGCATGCTGGGATACATGCTGTCATGAAACATGTCACCATTGTTGCGTTTCATATGCCGCTTGTTTATGTATGCGAGTGTCTAAATGACACTGGTTAATAACTTCCTGCTCACACAATACATTCTCATAATTTCATGATAGTCGCATATCACATGATTAGCAGCAAAACCACTTCACGATGACCTTGATGAACAGCCAACATCAACTTCTGCCACAGCACAAGAGTCTTCTGAACGCAGTTAAACGAGCCAGAGATAAACAAATAAAACAATCAAGAGCCCAACTACAGGACACACTGATCACCATTCCTCGTTCCTTCAGTGCTAATGCTCAATCATAATTTAATGGATAAATATTATGTATGTTCTGATCCAATCTGACCTGTAATGCTCCTGAATCATAATCACACACTGTTGGCTCGTTGGCCAGAGGAGAAGTGAGCGACTGAGTCTGGTTTCTCCAGAGCTTTATATTTTCCATTCAGTCTCTGATGGAGTTTGGGTTCCTGACACTGTCGCCTTTATCTTTTGTCTTGCTTAGTTGGGAACATTTAATATTCAACAATATTATTGATCTGCCTGCATTGACACCATTATATATAATTCTAATTCCTGTCTTGTGTGGACTTTTTGTAATTTCCTGTCCTGCGCCATGTTTTGTAGTCCTTTGTAGTTTTTCTTCTTTATTAGTCTTCGCAGGCGTTTCTAATAAGCCACGCCCCTTGTTTAGCTTGTTTGCCTGTGTATTTAAAGCTGCAGTCCGTCGTTTTTCCTCTTTGTCGCCATCTCTGTTAGAAATCTGCAATTGCAGTTATTCGCGGAATTATTAACTGTGCGTGGGTAGTAAATCGGCATGAAACAGCGCGGATGAACACAATGTATTGAGGAGAACCTGTCTGTCGCTGTGGATACTGTACTGTCATCAGCAATGTCAGAGTATACCTTTTGAAAGTGTCAACATTAGAATTTTCATCGGAAAATGTCATCTGAACAAGTAAGTAACATTCACGTTTGTTCTGACCAAATTCGGGGGGTGGGGGGAAGCATTGCAGTAGCTATATCATGCTGATTAAATCTAACGATTGCTTATATCACGTCAAAACGTGAAAAATATTTTTTTTTCTGTAGCCACTCTGAAGTCTGAAGTCTTTGGGTTTTACAACTGGTGAATCTCCAGTTGTCACTGGTGATTGTCGCTTTAAACTTTCGGGATCCGCCATACCAAGTGCTAAGCTAAATCTCCACCATCATCCACACACGCTAGCCGGGGACTCATTCTCTATCTGTACAGAAGTGACGTAATGACGCAAAGATGCTCGAAATTCCCGCGGAAATCCACCAGTACCACTGGAATTTAAATCATTATAGGGATGTTCGGCGTGACGTCACGACGCGCTCTGGTTGGCAGAAGAAAAGTAATGACCGCTTAAAGCGCAGCGCAAACACAGAAGAAAATGGTTGTATCGTGCTTTGTGATCGGCTGTGTTAACAGGTTCGATAAGAGTAATAACCCCAAGAGCTTCTATCGTGTACCTAAACAGCCTGAATCAAGAAAGAAAGCTTTGAATTTCTGCAATTAGGCGTCTATACCCAGCGGAAAACAATGGGAGCCAGCGGACCACGATCTACATGCTGCTACCTACATTTTGCGTTAAAAATTAAAACTAATTTTGTAAATAAATGTTACTAGTAGGTTCTATCGCATTGATGGGTTAATGAATGAATGAATAACTGTACAAAATACCGCGGAAGACGTGTCAAAGTGTTTGTTTACATAACTTTTTGTGCATGCTGTGACTGAGCAATGGAAGTATAATAACACTGACATACCCTTATAAATTAATGGCAAATTATTGTATTTTCATTCATACATTTTACGTATATCTTAACCAATGTTATATATCAGAGGTAAGATAATTTTGAATATAGCCCATGGATAAATTACACCTGTATTTTTACTCTAGTTGTAACATATTTACCAGTTATCCTTAGTTACAACCAAGGGCGAAATTGTCAATCACACATTGGGGGGGACAGCTGTGGGACTTTTTGTGTTGGCGCATGCACACATTTTTTTAATCAAAATAAAATAAACGTCAGAGTCCGAATGTTTGTAATTGTATAACACAACAAGGAATTTTATTTCATCGGATCGTCAAACCAACGTATACTCACCCTATAATGATTACAGCATCGGCATCAATTACAAGCCTGAATTGACAACAAAGCGGCCATGATCTCTCTCTTATATTCTTCTATAAACATATAGTGGCTATAAACATTTTGATTAAATTACTGTTACAGGATAACAATTTTCGAATATCAAGTCTTGAGCAATGATAGTAAAACAGTTATGTACTAATCAGGGTATCTGCACATTTTTTTAATTCAAATTTAAGGCTTTTTAAGACCTTTTTAAGACCTGAAGAAATCAAAATTAATACTATACATTAGGGGTGTGCAATATTAACAAAAATATATCTCTATATTTTCAAAGTTTTGTTGATAATACCATTAGATGATATTTTACTGATTTTGTACTGGTACCATGGCTGGTTTAGGCCTGTTGTTGACAGCAGACTCACAAAGATATTCATATTTAAAGGGGGGGTAAAATACTTAGTTTCAGTCAATCTCATGTTAATCTTGAGTACCTATAGAGTAATAGTGCGTCCTTCATATCTCCAAAAAGTCTTTAGTTTCATCATATTTATAAAATAAAAATACAGTTTTCCGATTCTATCCGGAAAAAGCCGAGGTCCTTGATTCTGGGCGTGGGCGGAGCTATAGAGTCAAGCGGGAGCATCCACAACATACAAACTGCATCCACTGTTCCAGTAACACTGGGTTCTTTGGGAAGCTGAACAAGGTAAACTTTCCCTCACATCCCAAAACACACTTTTTTGGAGACATTCTTGACATCAACCATTCCTATTTAGCGCTGATGATGATGATTTCCGGTAGTAGCGCGTCGATGAGCGCGGTCTTTCTCTCCTCTGGTCGACGTGTGCGTGAACGCGCTTTTCCGAGAGCAATGCTCATATAAGGAGTTCCACTCTGGTCTACGTCATTAGATCTACGATAGAAAAAAACCAGCCGAAACGTGTTGCAACCCGGAAGTATGATTTTCAGCACAGAAATTCTCTGTTATTCGTTCAAAATAACTTTTCAAACTTTGGCCATTATTAGCATGAGAATCCATCTCTTTAACACTGTAAACAACTCTGAATACATGAAACACCATTGTACCCCCCCTTTAACATATTCTATCCAGTGGTCAGTTCACAGTAGTGACTGAAATTAACATTTTTATTAAGGGGCAATATTTGCCACCTTAAATTGATTTCCAGGGACATTTTCACCTAAATATGGAAATTATTTCTAAACGTATTTAGAGGTATGCATCACCTTTTATGTCAAATTCTAACATAAATTCTATTAGAATAACACAGCACCACTGTCAAATTAAATAATTAGATAAAAATCCATCCTTGCAGTGCAGAGGTGACACAGAAGCGGCATCCGAACTGGCATTAGCCTACTATATATTTACACTTAATGTGCAATTGCATAAATAAAGCTATTCATTAAATATGAAACTAAACCCGCCAGTAGGTGGCAGTAAGTCACTGTCTTAATAAGCGAGTTGTTGGAGTCATTTATTCAACCGATTTGCCGATTCATTCATTGAATCAAATGATTCCTTCAAAACGCGGATTTCAGTTTTTTTTTTTTAAATCGCTGTCTGTTGGACTACAGTTTCATTATGAAATTCTCGTCGGCGAAATAAAGGGGGAAACAAACAATATTGTGTCTAAAAAGTAACACACAAATGTTAACTTTATTGTTAATTTAACCGTTGTATAAAATAAATACAGGTTGTAGGCCAATGTAGGCTCATACAGTAGGTCCTATTTTCAAAATGCTGTATTTAAAAAAAAAAAAAATAGGAAGAATATTTTTGCATCACAATTAAATTCTTGACACATCTTGACAGGGCGCTTGACAGGGCAGAGAGAGAGAGAGAGAGAGAGAGAGAGAGAGAGAGAGAGAGAGAGAGAGAGAGAGAGAGAGAGAGAGCGCGAGCCCCGGCCGCGCGCGCGCACTCACCCGAGCTGTCTGCTCTCTCTCTCTCCCTCGCGCATATTAATCAAAATCAATTGATACGATGGTATCGAGAGAGAGAAAACGTACAGTTACGTTAGCTATCTGTCGGCTATAGTTTGTCAATAGTCCCTCCCATTCATACAAGCTGTGTATAGTATTACAGTCGAAATTCACAAATTCTACAATTCGAAATTCTAGTGAAATTCACCTGGTCGTTATCTAAGGGATTATGTCAGCCAAATACAGGATATTTACCATTCCGATATATGTGCCTAATGTCTTTCAGATTTCGCGCTCCTAGCTCTTCTTCTGTTTGGTTTTTCCTAACTCACGGACGGTGCACGAGCTAAAGGTATAGGGAAAACATGACATGGATTTCAGGAGAAATAGGTTTTTGTTCATGCAGCCTACTATACATTAACAAAAACCTATTTCTCCTGAAATCCATGTCATGTTTTCCCATTACCTTTAGTAGCTCGTGCACCGTCAGTGAGTTAGGAGAAACCAAACAGAAGAAGAGTTAGGATCTGTAATCTGTAAGTAAGGCCAGTCGAATGGATTTGGGAAATAGACCGGCCGGGATTTTATATTTTCGGACATCGATATTGCCCGCATAATCAATCATACAGTATGATCAAATATTGGGGGGGACAAATTGTCCTTCTTTGAATATTGGGGGGGACGTGTCCCCCTGTCCCCCCATACAATTACGCCTATGGTTACAACAAGTCATATTCGTAATTATTACTTAATTTATAGGCATCTAAAGATTTGTACGCCTTCATCGACTCTCTGGTAAACATAGATGGCGTGTCGATGAGATACAGATAGATGTCGCCGAATGTCAAATCTGGCCATGTGTTCGGGCTTTTGCTCCAATTCTCACTCAGGTGATATTGATCAGGCAGAGAACATGAACCCTGGTTATATAAAAGCTTAACCTTATATCTCTTTTTTGGTTCTTCGGACAAATAATTAGCATATGCTGACAAAACCAGGGGCGTAATTTGTGGGGGGGTTGGGGGGGATATAACCCCCCCAATATTTAAATCTATGCATTACAACCCCCCCACAATATTTATACCATGATCACATGAAACCCCCCCCAATGTTTAAACCAAATCTACGCCCTTGGACAAAACACAGGTAGACTGCTGCGAGTCTGCGACATGTTTTGGTTCTTTCTGCCAACCAGTTCGCGACCACGCCCATATCGTGACGTCACATTTGACTCCGGCGAACATCCCTATTACAAGATTACCGTTTTGAATCGAGGTAAGGCAAGCAGATCGTTTTGAACACTGGCTGGTTACGTTTTTTTTCAAAAATGTCTTTTTTGATATTTTTAAACCCAAAAAAGTGCCGGACTGCAGCTTTAAGACACGTGTCTAGTTTCAGTCTTTGTGAGTAGCCTACTTAACGGTGTATGTTGGCGGTTCCCGAGTCTATGTTTAAAGTTGTTAACGTTTAGAAGAGTTTATTTAATAAAAACTGATGCACTTGGATCCTGCTTCTGCTTCAGCCGCATCGTTACAATGTGAGAACTGAACTGAGTTTTCTCCAGAGCGGCTATATATATATATATATATATATATATATATATATATATATATATATATATATATATATAAACCAAATGAATAACTTTTTTTATAACAGAAATGAACCATCACTAAACTTACTTAAGCTGGACTGTGACGCTATTTTCTTCTATTATATTAATATATAATTAATATATATATACAATTATATTAATAATTTACATAATATGCATTATTTTCCTGTTCTGTGAAGCTGCTTTGAAACAGTATTGTAAAAGCGCTATATAAATACAGGTGACTTAACTTGACTTAATAATCGAATAAACTCAGTTTAACTCTGTCGTGTGGACACATGAACACTGAGCCGTGTTAATGAAACACATGGACTTCTTTATCACTGTGTGTAGCGTCAAAACTTGCCTATTAGCCAAAGTTATGACAAGTTAGATGAGAAGGGTCCATTTGCTAATCGAATAAGATTTTACTTTTTGACCAATTATTACATATATTAAAGATGTGATAGTTTGCATCGCTGAATAAATGTCAGACCTCTCTCAAACTTTCAAAACCTTCCAATTGAGCTTTAGTTTTTTTTAGCTATGGTTATTTTTGTGAGGAACGCATAACTCAGTATGTCAATGCAAACCAAATTAAAACATACTTACAACACTGAAGTGCAAGAGAGTCGAGGATGCAAGAAGTGCAATGTTCGTCTCGATATCGAGAAAACGAAAGTGCATGTGGTCTGTTTAATTCCCGGCCAGCAGGGGGCAGAAATGTCATGCATTATGGTTGCATGACATAATATTGTTCCAATATATTCAAATAACTCGATACACAAACAAATAACAAGGTCAAACATGTTCTTTAAAAGGTTATTTTATAGTGAATTCGCTAAATCGCATTCTTCTGCCACAATCCTTGATTAATCGTTGACCCATGCAACTACCATGATACAGAAATCACAATTATACGAAATTAAATATTTTTGTCTCCATTCAGTTTCGCATGACCTCGAAACCTAAGCTTCCACAAATTTATTTTTGGTCTTTGAATAATATCTTGATGATGGATATATTTTCATTAAGCTGCATTTAAAGACGTTAAGTGTAACATAAGGATTCATTTTAGTCAATATTTCGTATTATCATTCCACCCCACACACACTTGACAGAAATAAGTAGCCTACCATAAAATCACTGTATCTGATCATGTAAGTAGATTATTTTAAGTAGGCCTACAATTTATTGGCATGATATATTGATATAATTCAGGTGCCATCTGATATGACAGCCATTATATTGCCACAGTACCACAGTGCACACTTGTATTTCATTTGTATCAATTTGAAAGATTTAACTTTTTATTTGTCTGTTTTTTTGAGGATTTTTTTTGAGCCCTCACATCACTGCAAAGAAAAAAGAAAAACACACACACACAAAGTAGTCATTTATAATTTATCAACTTTATTTGACATTTGAAAATATGCTTACATTTTGGAATCCCTTAATGAAATATTTAAGCCTGTTAGTGACATTAGCACACACTTGCTATATTTATTTTTGGCTGTTTTTTTCCTTTCAAGGAAAAAAAAAAAAATCTAAAACATAGTACTTGTACCTCATAAAAATCGTTTTATCGGCTCAGAAAGGAAAACAGTCAAAGTGCAATTTTAAAAAGGTAACGCATAAACTGTCCCACTAACGGCTTTATAAAGAACCAAACTAAGAAAAACGTGTTTTAATTGTGTTCTGGAGAGGCCCTTTCCATCAAATATTTTATTTCTCAGAAAGTATTGCAGCCATTGCTGTGACAATGTGCACATCGGTTGAGCTGTCTACTACATGACATTCAACAAAAACAAGGTGAACAGCAAAAAGTATTCACGATTCAAATGACATGCTGCTTTAGTGTTAGTAGAAGATGGCAGAACAAGGCATTCATCTTTGTATACATATAACGTTTCTCCTTCAAAAGGAGCCGAGACAAGGGACAAAAAAGCAGAGTATTTTCCACTCTCAATAAATGCAGAACTAATATGTCACCTGGCTTTCACTACATATGTGTTCCCACGAAAATAATCTCTACTTTCCTACATAGTGTTTGCAATAAAATAGAACCTTACATTTAGAAACCACACTTTCCATTGAACATTTTAATCTGAAAATCAGCATTTGGTACAAAGTACTGCTCTATTATCTTAGTGAAATGTTTATCGAGATGGTATAGCTTCATTTTTGTTCATTTATTGACGAAGGTGGTTCAGTTTTGTTACACAAAACAGATTTTAATTGCCCTAATTCCAACAAACTTGTTAAAGGTCCCACGGATACACGTCGCCCCTGCTGTGCACGATTCAGCGCAGACATATCAAGTTTTAACCTGGATATTTAACTCTATTCTACCATAGTTTTCCAAGGGGCATCTAAACTGTGCAAAATATATGTAGGACCATGAGCTGGTAACATCTAGATTTCAACATGCAAGATATCCACACGATGCAATGAATTACATAAAATAACATAACTGCTAAAAATAGCCATAACAAATAAATGGCGATATTGTATACCCTGTTTACACAGAATCCATAACACTTTAATAAGCAGCAAGTGTATATGTTAAATTACAGATAAAACTTCATTGCTGATGAACTGAACCGAAACGCTTCATGGTAAACAAGGTAAAATGTGTGAGGAAATTAAGAGGCATCATTTTGCACATTATTTTGAGTGAACGAGAAGTGCTCTAGTGACAGGCATGGGGTGTGACTCTTTAGGTGTCTTTAAAACTCCACTTTGCATGCTGGGAAGGTCTCGTCCTGCATGGCGACAGTGCTGTTGCTTCCAAGTACTGTGATTGACAGATCTCGCTGCCGTTCATGGGTTTCCTGGTACCAGCTGTGCATCGTCACTGAATCAAACGTGGGGATCAAAGTCACCTGTAAGTGAACGGAAAAACGATTCATTAGTAAAACAGTAAATCTGACTCAAACTTTGCCAAAACTATCCCTTTAAACCAGCCATACACCTGGATAAACAATGCTAGAGATTATTCAGAAGGTTCTGGTTTTTCTGCACCTTGAGCTTGGGTAAGACGATGAATAAATAAAACATCAAGTTACCTGAACATCTGGCCAGGATGCTTTGCCCTCTAAAAGAGAGTCGAGAATAGATCTCATGACTGTTTTCTTGTGCGGCTCATCTCCACTAATTATATAGCAGGAGGAACGGAGGCGCCGGAAAAACTCCACATCGACAGTGGAAGCTGCTGGGCCAGAGGGCAAATATGCCAAGTCCAAACAGACTGCATTGGCAGAACCTGCAAGGAGAGGCAATAACATTACGCACAACTGGACGTGTATAACCGTATGGTTGCAGCAGTGGTATATAGAGACACAACCTATTAGGGAATCCAAGGGTATTGCTAAAAATCACACAATTAATCAAACAATTATTCATCCCTCACTAATTGACTAATCCAGGGGTCCTCAACTCTAGCCCTCAATATCCACTTTCCTGCTCCAACCTTGATCAAACTCACATACCTGCAACTTTCTACTAATCCTGAAGACATTGATTAGCCTGTTCATGCGTGTTTGATTAGGTTGGAGCTAAACTCTGCAGGAAAGTGGACTTCGAGGGCCATTGTCGAGAATCCCTGGATTGGTCAAATGTCCCGCCCGATCCCCAATACATGAACAATTAATTTATTTCTGGAAGAAACCATGAGCACTCACTGGATGAGGACTTAGAAAGCCCTGGTCTAGATCCGCTGGTAGCATTGCGGGATGCAGGCCTGGTGTCCAGACTGGACATGGCCCGAAAAGTTCCACTGGTAGACACCGGAGCACCCGTCTTTGCCTTCCCACTTTGTGCCATGTTTGCAGAGGCAGTCTTTGAGGACACAGTTGCTATCTTTTTGGTCTTCGACGTAACATTCTTGGAAGGTCTACCCTGAGCCTCAGCCTCTGGGTCGGCCATGCAGGCACCAGGCTGGGGTGGCAGCGGTGGTAAATCCTTCATTGGGGCAGGCGGAGGGTCTTCAGAGACACGCTGGGAATTGTGGTGTATCGAATGAGTGCTAGGATGGTCATGAGGATGGTGGGGTGGAAAGATGTCACTAGCTTCCTCCTCAGAGTCCAAGTCCTCAGTAATAGAGGGACACTCTTCAGTGGCTGGTGGCGCATCAGAATCAGAAACCGAGATGAGAGAGACACTGACGGAGGACGTCGTCGTCTCCTGACCTTCCACTGACTGATGATCACTACTACTGCACTGGTTCGGCTCTTGAGAGTGGTCAGGACTTGGGGCAACAACCTCACAGGACAGTCCCTGCTGGTTCTCTGGAGATTTGTGATGCTGAAACTCACAAGGTGAAACCAGACATAGATCAACATCATGTGGAAGGATGTCAATCTGTGGCCCAAAGAGGTGATTCTCCGATTCATCATATGTGTGGTGACTATTATGAGATGTTTTTAAATCCATTTTTGGGTCGCGGTCTGCTAAATGTCCATTAGTGTATGCCAAATTACCAATCTCCTCCTGTGAATGACAAACAGGCACTTGTTCAAAGGATAACGAATCATCTACTTCAGTGGAGTGTGGAGAGCCAACTTCCGCAGGGAAGGAAGTGAAGCTAGGAGAGGCATCGGGTAGAGTATCTTTAAGTGAAGTAGAGGAGAGAAAGCTTGGTTGTCTATCTTGTGATGATATGGAGCTGTTTTCAAGATTGCTTCTCGAACAACCGGTCATCGAGTTCTTGCAGAATACCATCTGACTGTCTTCAAAACCGAGACCGGACGCCCGGATACCTGCCTTACAATCTTCGCCAGAGACCTGAGAAGCATTATTCTTCACAGAGTTCGTGGGAGAAACTAACTCGAGGGTTTTTTCGTCCAAGCTTGTACAGACATCCTCTTTGGGACGTCCATCAAGCTCTGTCGGAGTGAGATCCAAGTTTACACTTCTCTCACTCTTCGGAGTCTGTGTAAGTGGGGAGGAGGGTCCAATAGAAATGTTTGAGCCGCCATCCATACTCCGAAACTTCTCTGGACTTTCGTCAGTACCTTTTTTAGAGCCATTCACCTGCACATTGTCGCCAGAGGCACATTCAGTTCTTGAGCTTAGATTATTGCCTTCAACATCCTGCAATTGTTCGTTCTCCATTTTCAACTTTTCCAATTGTGCTGTAACATCCTCAGGTGTAGATGTCTTTGGCCGGTCTGCACTTACTGCACTTGAGGATTTCAGATTGTCAGGCTCTTTTTTGTCTGGCTTTGGCTTCCCTTTGGGTAAAGGATCCTTTTTAGGGACCATCAAATCTTTCTTTAGTGAGCCATTCTTGACAACTGACTTTCTAGACTCCGCATTGCCTGGCAAATGTCCAGTGACTTTCTTAACATCCTTACCAAGAGGTTTTGTAGTTTTTTTGTCTTCTGGTTTGACCTCTTTCTTAACGTCTTTTTTCACCTCAGGTTTAATATCTTTCTTGAGCTTTGCACCGAGATCTTTTTTCAAGGGTTCTTTCTTTTTCTCTACATTCTCATCCTTCTTTGCAATACTTGTCGGTGGCCGTTCCTCTTTCTTCCTAACTTCCCTCTTTTCATCTTTAGCAGGTTCTTTCTTAGTCACTTGCTTTTCAGGTTTAGATGGTCTTTGTTTCACATCATCTTTTGGCTTTGCTTTTTCCTCACCCTCTTTCCCTTCTTTTGGAACGGTGTCATTAGTGGATTTGGTCTTTGTTTTAGTGTCTTGCTTTTTCAACTCTACTCTGCTTACCTTGTCTTTGAGTAAGGCACTACCAGGTCGAGATTCTTTGGAAATACTCTTAAGACTTTCCTTGCTCCCAGCATGCTTTGGCTGTTTATCCAACTTTGGTGTCTCAAGGTCCTTCAAACTAACTACTGGGTGTTTGAGAAACTCTAGATGCTTTAGTCTCTCTAAACCTTCAAATATCTTGGATTCTGGAGTGCACCCGGGAAACAGAACCCGAATTATCTTTTCTTGAGGATTAGCTGGATGCCAAACCAACAGGGCACATATCGAGACCATACAGTCTAGCGGGATTTCTGAGGTTTTTATGTTTGGAGTGCTAGCAGGCCAAGTTTGCAAAAACGCATCAAGTTCTTTGCTACCTTTGACTGGATTGAGTACATAAAGATCTAGGCGACCTACACCCATCTTCTGGAAAAGAATCACCGGCTCGATAGCCGGCCCAGCAGAGCGACTGAGCTGCTCTGGAAAAATTGACAACCTTTCTAAATGCTGTAATGTTAGGGCAACTTGATCACAACTTCGAAGGACCCTGGGGTCAGTCTGCAATGTTTTGAGTCTTTCAGAAGCATTAAAAAATACAACTCCTATTTCTGGCGATATCAGATTCTTCTGCCAGTCTTCATTGCTCTGCGATCCAGCGGACTCCTCTTCTTCTTGTTGCTCAGCCAATTTTCTGTGAAGTAGGCTGTTCATGCCAGGAAGATTATCCACACCAACATGGGTGAGCAATACAGAGTCGACTCGGTCTAGATGTCTCACCAGTTTCCAAAAACAGGATCGAGTATCAGACCCCCCATTGACCAAGACATTGAAACCATTGACCGCAAAGAAGGCACAGTCACCTCTTCCTCCTGGAAACACATAGCAGCAGGGACGGGACAGTTTCAGGAAGCCCACTGTACTGGGCGGCACAAGGAGATCAAAAGGCGACTGAGCTTCAAGAGACTCTGACAGATACTCTGTGAACTCCTGAAGGCCCTCCATCTCTGGTAGCACTAATGGAGGGTTGGTTTTAATTTCTATATAATCTTGCAAATTATGCTTTTCTAATTGAGAAGTTTTCCACATCCCAGATTCTGGACAGCTCAGAGTTAGGCTGGCTTTCTGAGTAGGGTCTGCAGAGCTCAGAAGATCTCCAATCTGTGTAGGAAAAAAACCAAAAAACAATTAGAAGACAGTATAATAATATTAATTGGAGGGAATTCATTTGTTTTTGTGTATTTTAATAGCAAAAGAGTACAATAACTACACAACTAGCTTGTTTGACAAACCGCTGACTGACCTCTTCATCTGTAAATATCTGGATAAAGTCATTTAGTGAAAAAGACCCAATTTGCAACTCAAGGTCTCCAGTATCTTCAACACATTGTCCAGCAAGAATTAGCAGCTTATGAAGAGACGTATCAGAAACGAGCCGACGGACCTATGAAAATAAAGACCAGCATTAAAATGGGCAACAAAATGATGGTTAAACTTAAATATTATTGGGGTATAAGCAAGCTAACGTTAAAAGAAGAGGCATTAAAAGAAGACACTTGGCTGCTGCTCTGGATAGCAAATATCAAGAGCAAATATAACTGGACAAGGTAATTCAAGAAATGCATCAACATCTCCCTGTGTTTACAAGGTCTAACGTTGGGTAAACACCAGTCAAATAGCTTTCGTACATTTATCAGGAAATAACTGCAGTGGCCAGTGGACAGGAACTGAGGGTTTATACTGAGGAATTATACAGCAAAACCAATATTTAACCGTTTAAATGTAAGAAAATCAATTATATCATAAAAGCAAACATTACCCTGTCTTTGATTTAGGGTTGGGTAATTTAGCTTTAAAAAAAAATCTTTATATTTGCACTTACATTTATTTACTAAACAAACGATTTTATCCAAAGAGATAATCAAATGAGGAATACAAAAAGCAATTAATCTTAAGGGGGAAATAAAGTGAGAAGTGTTGAAAGTTTCAAACATCTAGAATAGTACAAACAGTACTAGTGATTTAGCAGTATTTTGATGCCATTCAACATATATTTTTTTTATTCAGAAGCAAAAAATTTAACAGTGCAGCATAATACATTAATATTTTTTGTTAAATATTGCTGTTTATGAAAATTATCTGGCAGGGACTTCCATGCACATGATTTCAACAACAAATTATTGAATCAATGTTTTGGCTTCTGAGGTTTATATCAAAGAATCTCTCTCAATGTTAACAACTTCAAACTCTAAAATATTTGCGATTCCTTCACAGTCTTGCGACTCACATGTCCTTTTTGAGAATTGATTTGCCCAATAAAAAGATTAACATCAAAGCGATATTCACAATGTTGCTAAGTTTTATATTAGCAGCCCTACTTCAGGTAAACTAGTTATTAGGGCTGATGAATACAAATTAGAATATTCTTTGAATTAAAAATTAAAATTTTCGGTGCGTCAAGAGGCGTGCGAGACATGATGACGTAACTGACACGGTTTGTTTTTGTTAGCTTATCCAGTATACAGCGCGGTGCGGCTGCGTTGTTCAGTTGAAAAATGCCGGAAAAAGGCTCCCATCTGATGAAAACCTTCTCAGTTGGTGTCAAAAATCATGAAACGACAAACTTGACCAAACCTGCACATCAGTCAGAGCTGAGCGTGTGTTTTCATCGGCTTAAACATTGCCAACAAAAAGCACTCACTGCAGAACATGGAGCATATTTTTATCCCAAATAAAAGTTTGTGTTTACATAATATATGTGTGTGTACTGTGTAAAATTATTTTGCATGTATATATTTAACAAAAATGTGTTCTTTATATATAAAATATTTATATTTATATATCATAGAAATTATATAAAAATATATATGCAGTATATAAATGCCAATATTTCTCAAATATATACATGCATGTGTGTGTATTTATATACAAAATAACTGTGCACACACACATATTATGTAAACAAACGTTTATTTTGGATGCGATTAATCGTTTCACAGCGCTAGCAGAACAAGTTGAGCGTCTGGTGTTTTTGACGAACAATATGTAGAAGTGGACTGTTTCTGAATGGCAGTTTGCTATTTTGTATTCATGTAGTAACGTTACATTACGCAGTGTGTTGAAGCGTGTTTTCTCAGTGTTACTGATGCACATACACTGTTTTATGCACTATTGTAACCTAATTTCCCTTGCATGGACATTAAGGAAATTATATTTTATTTAAGAACACGTTTCAAAAGTTAAGGCACTTTAAAAAGTGAATGTCATTTAATTTCAATAAAAGATGTGATGCTTGATTTGGTTTACATTTGCTTATTGCGCTCACTTGCACCCTCTTGTGGGCATAGGAGACAATACAGTACTTTTTCCTCTTAAAAGGTACACTGTGTAGGAATTTCTCCCATCTA
Source organism: Phoxinus phoxinus (assembly GCF_949152265.1). NCBI lineage: Eukaryota > Metazoa > Chordata > Actinopteri > Cypriniformes > Leuciscidae > Phoxinus > Phoxinus phoxinus. Next base: position 5,174,894 of record NC_136895.1, read on the forward strand.
GCGGTTAAATTATATTTTGCACTCAAACGAATAGTGCTCTCTAGCGCCTCGCTATTTTAAATGCGTGTTGCAACTACGGTAGCCGTTATGTGCCAAGAAGCTCTGACAACAAGTCTTCCAATAGCACTGCATCGAGTTTTCTTTCGGGTGATGAGGTTCGTTACTTCAAACAAACTGCAACTCGCCACACAACGAACAAACGAATGTCACAGTGAATCACAGACTGTAAAACGCATCTCCTGTGGCTCGGCATGAGTATGATCCTGTGTTATGAAGTACCGTGCAGTGCGTCCGGGACAGTGACAAGCGCCTCTCGCTGATCTACTTGTCCATCTCGGCTGGTTTCAGTCACGTGACGCTGGCTCTGAACGAAAACGCGTTGAGGTAGGCTAGTGCTTTTTGTCCACCTCTGCTATTATAGTTTTTGAAAATGGCGGAACGACATGGAAGCCTCTGTGGACTTACCCGTCCAATGTAAATAAAGATACGAAATTCTTCACTTATGAGGATAATCAGATCATTGGCAGAGGTAATTTTACACCAATGAGGACATATTTATGAAAAAAAACATTGATTTCAGCTAATAAAATACTTAAACTACACAGTGTACCTTTAATATAGAATTTTTCTAATATTTAAGAAAGAAATTTGAATTTAGCTTTTCAGCCACTTTGACAACCCTACTAGTTATGCGAAGTGTGTGATGATATATTAGTGTGTTGCAAACCACACAAAGCACTTAGACACTCACCTCTGAACAAACCAAATCATGAGATGGGTTAACGATCACCTGGGTCTCGAGCACATCCCCGCTGTGCTGCAGTGTCTTCTGGCCTGCGGATGGAGACAGAGATCTTTTAAAACCTTAGTCCATGAACAACACTAGGTCATTATTTTAATTTAGTAAGTACAGATACAGACAGTGGCCACAGCACAGTGACAAAAATGGCTTTTTTCAAACACTATTTGCAATTTAATGTAAATATCAGACAGTCTATGAGCTCGTACACATTGATCTATGGTGCTGGTAACACAAGTTTGAAGATTTCCTGATCCGAATAGTGCAAAGTCCACAAACACAGCAGCGTATGCGGTATCATCATGCGGATTTATTGCTCTAGATGAAAGGTTCTACTTCACTTCCTCAAACTTTAGTTTTTCATGCCAACAAAATCATTTGGAGGCTGTGGATTAGGAAGTACAGGACAGTACAGGGGTCAGAAAAAGGATGTTTAAGACTTCAGCTGCATGACATGTTCCTGTCTTTTCCACAAACAATGAGCAAACGTGAGCCGAAGGTAATTCTAGCCTTGTGCTCGGCACCATGACGAATCGAAAACACATGGTAGGAAGCTTCTCCTTCCTTCCTGTAGCAGACGCTGAGCTATGACAACATCTTTGCAGCCTCTATCAGTCAACAGACAAATTGAGAAAGCATATCTAGGTCTGCAGAATAATAACAAATGAAAGCGGAGGCGCTGGGGCCGCTCAACACTACAGGTGTGGGTGCTTTAAATTAAAAGTTAAAGGATGCAACCAGGGCTATTATCAGGAGCTAAACATATTAAAAACATTTGTGTGAACTGAAAGAATGCAGACAATACAATCTAAATACAAATAAACCCCAAATTTAGAAATGTTGCCTTGGCAATAAACTGAAATAAGTTGAAGCACTAAAATTATTACCTGGAAATAAATTAAAACCGAAATAAAAAATGTATCCCATTCCCAATTAGCAAAATTAAATACAATGACAAAAAGCCCATAACGAAATGACTAAATATTAGATTTTCTTAAATAGATAGATATTGAGCCGCTCGGTACGAGGCTTTCGGTTCGGTACACGTTACAAACCGAACAATTCGTTGGACCATTTTTCCTGCTGGTGCGACCACATTTTTGTCCAAATTTAAATACTTATTTTTAAATACTATATATATTAAATATTTATATATAATAACACATTATACATACAGTATATACATGCAAATATTTCTTAGATGGCATGTATATATAATTTATATTATAAATATTTAATATATATATAAAAAAAAAATTCTTAAATATATGCATGCGCGTGTGTGTGTGTGTGTATTTATAAATACAAATTAATAATAATTTCACAGCCCTAATATGTTGTAAACTTATTACTCATCTCTTTTTTTACAGTGTAAAATTAGTAGTTTGAAAACTTCAATTTTAAAATATTAAAACGTATTCTTGAAACGTATTCTTGAATACTTCTAGGCTTATTCAAAGTTTGAATTCTGGTGCAAAGTGCCAAAGCAAATCCATATTTCAGTTAGAAATCAAGGTTATGAATATGGATCTGCAGAAGTCGTGTCTCACTACTGTGTTTGTTGTTGTTTACCGGAATGATAAAACTCCAGCGAAGCTTTCCTCGACTACCTTCACCATATCTTTGGTCTTATCTTACAGCGATTATGCTGTGGCTGCCCTTCCCCCGTCATTACAAACGACCGCAGCGCAGACCGCCGCATCTGCGACTGTGACTGCTCTTCACAACAGACACATGTGGCCGATGACAGCAAATGGAAATAACAGCACTATTCATGTTGTGTATGGGACGTGATCAGAAGTATTGGGGCTCGGATAAGAACATGCCTCCAGCTGGTCCTGTTCTCTGTCATTTGTGTAAATAGGGGTGAGGGGTTTAATCTGATCCATCTGGTGCTGGCTTTCACAACATACCGGTGGGACCGGCTGCTCTACAGTGGAACTAGTCAAACTATTGAGAGAGGAAAAAAAAAAAGTAGTTACTAATGGGGTTGTTAATACACTACATGTACAAAAGTATTGGGACACACCTCTAAATTATTGAATTCATGCGTTTCACGTAGGGCTGTAAACCCAAAATAAAAGTTTGTGTTTACATAATAATAATATATACGTGTGTGTGTATTGTGTATAATTATTTTGTATATATAAATAAACACAAATGCATGTATATATTTGAGAAATATTTGCATTTATATACTGCATATATATTTTTATATAATTTATATTATATATAAATTAGGGCTGTCAAAAGATTAATCGCGATTAATCACATCCAAAATAAAAGTTTGTGTTTACATAATATGTGTGTATACTGTGTAGAATTATTATGTATAAATACACACACATTCATGTATATATTTAAGGAATAATTGCATTTACTGTAAATGTATACTGTATATACATTTATATAATTTATATTATATATAAATATAACCAATTTTTCTTTAATATATACATGATTGTGTGCGTTTTTATATATATAAATAATTCTACACAGTACACACACGTATATTATGTAAACACAAACTTTTATTTTGGATGCGATTAATCGCGATTAATCTTTTGACAGCCCTAATATAAATATAACTTTTATATATAAATAAATAAATTTTTCTTAAATATATACATGCATGTGTGTATATTTATATATACAAAATAATTATACACAGTACACACACATATATTATGTAAACACAAACTTTTATTTTGGATGCGATTAATCGCGATTAATCGTTTACAGCCCTAGCCTCAAGTCTATAAAATCGAACACCTAGCCATGCAGTCTGCATTTACAAACATTTGTGAAAAAAATGGGTCGTTCTGAAGAGCTCAGTGACCTCAAGCGTGAGCTGTCAAGTGTGATTGGATGCCAGCTTTGCAATAAGTCATCCTTGACATTTCATCCCTGCTAGATATTTCTCGCTCAACTGTTAGTGATTTTATTGGAAAGTGGAAGCGTTAAAGAACAGCAGCAACTCGGCCACAATGCAGAAGACCATTTAAAGAAGTCACCGAGCGAAAGACACTGAGAGCCGACTCGTTTACACCGTCAGTGAAATGTGACCCGGTTCAGATTTTTTGCTCATATGTGACACAGATCTGATGTATTCTATGACCCTGTAAACAGGAAAAAAACGCATAAATTCGGATATTTCGAGATCCGTTTCAGGCCTCGTTCATATGTGGAAGTAAATCAGATATGTGCCAGTAAATCAGATATGTGCCATGTGACTCATGTAAACAGGCAGATCGGATTTTCTGAGGCATTACGTCTCCGCGGTTTAATGACGAGAGAAACCCCGACTCGCATCTGCAAAGGGACGGATGGCCCGGCGACACAAGGAGAGGAATGTGGACAACCGTGGACAACATATCAAAGGTTGGCTTGCTCATCCTAAAATTTCGGACCCACTGCTCCTCGTTAAAGCCCGCCACGATACGCTCCCGCCAGTCCTGAGATCTCTCTCGCACACAATAACTGAAGCATGCGCAGGCTGCAATGATGACGGCCCTCCTCCTCCGCCTCAAAATCATATCGCAAAGCTAGCATCAGGCATATTTCGCGTTCGTCCATCTGTGCCAGAACCCCTTTAAAGGACAATTCGACGAAAAATTAACCTAAGGGTAATTAACACATGGTTACCGATTCGATCGTTCTCTGGGATGTGTTTTCATGATAATCGAATTTAAAGAGTTTTATCTCTAAAAACTGATTAGCTTATAACGCTAGTATATGGGGCATTGAATACAAGTAAAAAGAAATCTCTAGTTAATACCACCAAATTCTCAAAACAGCCTCACACGTTGCGTATACAGGCAGGAGCCATCTTTGGAAAACAGTCTCGACCAGTCGAGCCACGAACGCCGGGCTACGTGAGTTTAACTGTGATTTAAACCTATCGACCAGCTCACGTAGCACGGCGTTCGTGGCTCGACTGGTCGAGACCGTTTTCCAAAGATGGCTCCTGCCTTTATACGCGACGTCTTTATAAAGTATCTTCTTATTAAACTGTCTGTACACTTACACCGTTCTCAATGCTTCGGTTTGCATGTAGGGACCCTCATTATGCTACCGTGTTAGTGTGAGGCTATTTTGAGCCGTGTTAGTGGTATTAACTAGCGATTTCTTTTTACTTACTCTATGCCCCATATACTAGCGTTATAAGCTAATCAGTTTAATAAAACGCTTTACATTCGATTATCATGAAAACACGATCGACTCGGTAACCATGTGTTAATTACCCAAGGTTAATTTTTCGTCAGAATTGTCCTTTAAGCATGAGTTTCAGATACAGTAGTATGCCAAGTGTAAACACGATTCGGATATGGGTCACAATTGAAAGAACGTGTTAACGGACAGTAAAAAACAAAAAACAGATATTAGGCAACAAATCAGAATTGGGCATCAAGACCTGCAGTGTAAACAAGGCCATAGTGTGTAAAAGTCTCCAACAGACTCCACAGCTGTTACACACATCCACTGGCATTAATATCAGCACATAAACTGCGCGGCGGGAGCTTCACGGAGTGGGTTTCTATGGCCGAGCAGCTACATGCAAGCCTCACATCACAAAGCATGGGATGCAGTGGTGTAAAGCACAGCGCTTCGGGACTCGAGCAGTGAAAACCCATTCTGTAGAGTGACGAATAATGCGTCCCTGTGTGACAGTCTGACGGACGAGTCTGGGTTTGACTGCATTGTGCCAACTGTAATGCTTGATGGAGGGGGGGTTATGGTGCGGGGCTGTTTCTCAGGGACTGGGCTCGGCTTCAGCATACCAAGACATATTGGATAATGCTATGCTTCCAACTTTTTGTGAACAGTTTGGGGAAGGCCATTTTCTATTCCGCTCCAGTGCACAAAACAAGGTCCATAAAGACATGTGTGGGTGGTAGGGGTGTAACGGTACGTGTATTCGTACCGGACCATTTCGGTACAGCACTTTCGGTACGGTGCACATGTGCACCGAATGCAATCTTTCACGTAAATTAGGCTAGTTTTGTGTGCGGAACATGCGTCAATTCCGAGTTTCCACACGAACATATTAAGTGTCGGAAGTCTCCGCGTTGCACTGATTAAATCTGATTAATCGTTTTTTGTGATTCAAATACATGTAAAATATTACCATAACATCTGTCTTCCTGTGTGCGGAAATTTGTTTATGTTGCTGTGACAACGAAACACGTGCAAGCGCGCCTGTGTTAAGAGTGCTGATGCGCTCATCTGTGGACATTTCCGAATGCCTTTCTGTTAAAAGTGGGCTTTCCACACAAACAAACGTACATGTGTCATTAGTATGAGAAAAAAAAATAGGATTTTAACTCGGGTCGGCTCGGACATAAATATCGCATAAATAAAGATCACCTCATACACAGCACACTCGCTTTAGCCCAGCCTCTCGCTAGCTAGCGTCACGGCCAATATTGGTTTGAGAGTATGTTATTTAGTGGAGAACTTTGCAGCAGTATTTTATTTCTTATTCTTTTTTTATTTTATATATTTTCTATTTATTAGCCTATATTTTATTAAAAAAAGTGTGTTTAAAAAAGTGTAAACAAATTGTTAAAAAAAAGTTTATAGTAAACAACCAGCAGTTTAATGTTTTGCATTTCTTTCCCTTACTGTACCGAAAATTAACCGAACCGTGACTTTAAAACCGAGGTATGTACCGAACCGTGATTTTTGCGTACCGTTACACCCCTAGTGGGTGAGTTTGGTGTGGAGGAACTGACTGGCCTGCACTGAGCCCTGACCTCAACCCCATCCAACAGCTTTGGGATGAACTGCAACGGAGATTACGAGACAGGCCACACATGCTCTACTGGATTAAATGAAGAAAAAAGAAATCCCTTGTGGAAAGCCTTCCCAGAAGAGTGGGAGCTGTTATAGCTAAAAAGGGGGAACAGCTCCATATAAATGCCTGTGTATTTTGAATGCAATGCCCTGTTGCTGTAATCATCAGGTGTCCCCTAAAACTGTGGTTCCCAACAGGGGGGTCGCGGCCCACAAGGGGGCCTCAGCGAGCTCTGTGGGGGGTTGCGTCATATTTTGAAAAGTCCTTAACTTTTTTCTGTTCAAAATTTACAAAATGTATATAATGAGCGAGTTCATCATGAATCCATTTTCCAATCCGTGGTTTTGTCTTATCCTGAACCACTATGGTACTCCTATAATAAGTGTTTACATTGGGACTATTTTACACGGGTTCGGATGCGGAGTAACCCAGTGCCTGCGTGACTCCTCATAGACGTACACAGAGAGAGAAGTAGTTCCGGCTACAATGTTCTTCCAAAAGACGCATTATTCTGTTAATAAACGCACATTTATTATCGCTCGCTATAGCGCCAAAAGCGTCAAAAATAAAGCCTCACAAATAACATGCAAGTATTGAGGCCCCAGACAGCAGTCATTTAGTAATAGCCTACTCTTTTTTTTTTTTTTACCTACACACCAGTGTGAATATTTTTGTTAATAGGGACAATTTATAGGCTACTCCTAGGCTTATGTTTTTAAATTACAAAGCGCCTACTGATGTTTTTGTTATTGTATTTTCAATATTATAGGCTATTATTTGTGCATAAACATATCTGGTTATAATAAACATACCGTTTGTTTGAAAACAACATATTTTAACATATATTTAATCCTTGCTGCAAGCTTACAAGAGCGATAATATCATTAAATGTGAAGGGGGGTCCTAAAATATTTTCTTGGGAAAAAGGGGGTCTCAGACAAAAAAAGGTTGGGAACCACTGGACTAAAAGGTGTCTTTTAGACAATCAAATAATATAGTTAAAGGAAGATCTCAATCAGCATGGCAGCATTAAACTTGAACACAAACTAATAAAAGTAAAAACACAACCTACATACAAAAAAAAAAAAAAAGTGGTTTATTTTTCTCCAAAGAACACATGAACAATACCATAAAATAAAGACAGTAAAACGCTACAATCGGACTTTGAGCACTAAGTATATTGATTTCTGTTAAATGTTACTTAGTTAACAAAAATACAACTTGAAAATAAATATTTTCTCTAGATTGAGAGTTTTGTCTCTTTGGTCTTGGGTAAAAAGAACCCAAATATCTATCAGATGGGAACTCACGAGGGACAAAAACACTCACTAATGGGGTCCAATATAAACATGTTTTATAATTCAATACCATATAGACAGCACTGTGGATATAAATCCGTTTCCAGGCACAGGATAAAACAGCTCGAGAAGAGATAGACTGACATTCCTGAACAGCTGCTCAATGATTCGTCAGGATTAGTCAGCATATGTGCCTGGAAATGACTGGGACAGTTCATGTACCAGTCCCATTCAGCAGGGACGCAAGAATATAAAACATTGTGTGAGAGATGCTGCCAATGTCTTCAGGGACGTACAGACAGGAGACGGTGGTAATGAAGTGTCCCGAACGCTTCAACAGTGCCTTCATTGTACAAGCCCAATCAAAACACTGAAAGCTCGAGCTCCCTGTGATCTAGAAGGCACAAACGAATTATTATTAATTCTTAAACGACACAAAGACAAATGTTTCGGTGTATTTGTGCATCAGTGAAAGGCTGTGTTGTTCTGGGCACAGATATAGACGGGTCCCTCGAGCGGATTCCTCTGTGAGGTGACGTTCACGAAAGAACAGTTCGAGCCGGAGGGGAAGTTCAGATCAGGGAGACTCTTTTACATGCGGTATAACATCCAACACAGGGTACGAACACACGTCTCATCTCAGGGGCTGTTTACACAACACCGTTTTCAGCAAAAAACTGAAAACTTGATGCGTTTTGGTCGTTCATTTACACGACAGCAGCGTTTTGGAGACCTGAACCTGCAAACTTTGAAAACGTGTTTTCAAATGATACCGTTATCGTCTCTGTGTAAACTACAAACACATGAATCTGTGAAAACGCTGACGTCATGCGCATGTGTATCACGTGTTCAGTCACACATAATACAACAAAGTAACATCGCCACCTACTGGCCTGGCATGAATAATACAGCCTTTTCAGTCGTTTTCACGGATCCGTGTGAACGGGGATAGTTGACGACGTTGTCGTCTGTAGCCTACGTGAAAAATGCAAAGGAAAGACGTTCCCATTTTTAGTACATTGATGTAAAATAAGGCTACGGTATGTTTAAAGGGGGGGTTGATTATGATTTCACTTTTCTAACTGTAGTTAGTGTGTAATGTTGCTGTTTGATCATAAACAACATCTGCAAAGTTACAACATTAAAAGCAAATATCTCCCTTTGCTTTGAACTTTGAAAGAAAAGGACTACAACAAACGGCTGGTAGGAACTACACGACATTCCTCCGGGGTTAGTGACATCACCAACCATAAAATTTACATAAGCCCCGCCCCCTGAACACGCAGTCCATGTTGAGAAGAGGGAGAGTTGTTGTAGTCGAGCACATTTGTGAGTCAGCTCAAACTTTAGCATCCGTCTTTTCACATGCAATAGAAAGTCACTGTGTGCATCTCACAACAGTTCCTATACGAGCGATTTATAGATTGCCGTGACTGAATATGCTAATTGAAGATAGTTAACTCCACATCAGCAACATAAATTCATCAACTAACCATTCAGAGACGTCCTGTTGCTTCTACATGTTGTCACTTCTTGAGTCTCTCCATCTTTGTCTGACTCCGTTTTAACATTAAAGGCAAAACAGTTTCTGTCATTTTAGTGTGTGTGTGTGTGAGTGGTAATCGCAGCTGCTAACACACACAAGCTCTTGAAGCTCCGGGCTTGAAGCTGTGCCGGGAGAAGCAGCTCATTTGCATTTAAAGGGCCAGGCACAAAACGGTGCGTTTTTGCAAACCCTCAAAAAGTGACAACTTTAACATGCTTTATAAAAATATCTGTGGGGTATTTTGTGCTAAAACTTCACACACACACTCTGGGGACATCAGAGACTTATTTTACATCTTGTGAAAATGGCATTTTACCATTTAATTTTTGTTGTTTTTAGTTTCATTGCATTTTCGTTAATTAAAAGCTCAAATAAAATAAATATTAGATGCAAAACATAAACAAAATATAGAAATGTTGTCTTCGCAACTAAATAAGTATTAAAATGACTAAAACTAAAATATTTTACTACATAAATTATATATAACATTTGATTGTTCAAATTATAATACTAAAATATAAAACATGAACAGATTTCACACAAAAACCCCCCACAAAATTAAAACAAAGCTAATATTTAAAATGAAAGCTGAAACTATAAAATATTAATACGTGCTATAATAGTACAATAAATAAAATACTGTTGCACTGTGTCATGTAAATCATGTAAAGCAGTTGTTGCCCATCGACAGCTGTGTGAACACAGGCCATTTGCAGTTTAAAAGAGCAAAATCTCCAGCAGTTGACATGCGTTTTCTCCATTACACACGATAAACCGTCACACATCGCTCAGCCAAGCCCAAACTACACTCATAAAGTGAGGAATTATGAGGAATCTCAATCAAAATGGCAGAAAGAGAACATTGTGCTGTAACCTCAACCAAGACACTACTACACAGAAAAATAAACAATATAATCTCATTTGTAAATAAATCAGATTATTGGAATATGTTTAACAAGAAAACACTACCATCTTTCTACTTCAAAATCTTATTTAAAGGTACAATATGCAAGATTTTCTGCCGCTAGAGAGCGCTACATTCCAGACAACAACAGCGGCGTAGCTTGATGACGATGTGAAGGAGCGAGGAATGATGGGAACTGTAGTTTTTAACTCCACCGTGGATGTAAATCAGTCAGACGGGAATCGAAAAATCATGTTCATGGATGAGGTAAAGTTCTATTTTTATAAATGTTGCGTTTAATGGCATGCTACTAAATTGGTTATCATGTTACTGTATTTGTCGAATTCATTGTTTTGATAACGTGCGCAGTTTTACGTCTTCTAAACAATTGTTGTAAAAGTGCATTCGAACACCCACATCATTTGCCAAAAGACGGATTAATCTTTATGTATAAAACATGCTATATTTATATACATGGCCATAAACACCAGACGTGATAAACAATGTCAATAAACTAAACACAAGCCTAAAGCAATAATACTTTCTTACATAAACATAACTATTACCGTTTATAGGACTTGTGTTTGTCGACAGAACCGGCTGCAATCGCTAAAGAATAACTGTGCTCCATAACTGTACGTTCACACCGCCGCCGACTTGAGCTTCCAAAGTTACCGGAAGTCATAGCTCAACTTTATGGTAATGAGCTATGACGCGGTTCAGCGGCAAGCCGCCAGCAACCAATCGGAATATAGACGTCCTTTCCGGAGAAACATACAATGTAAACTTTCGTTCCTACCAAAACAAAATCTCAGAGTCCGACGTCTTCTCCGCAAATACAATACAGCAGCACCAAACACAACAACTTCGCGATGATCCATAATGATCCAGTGATACACATTTGAGGATGAGCGCAACTTTTATTGGAAATATTTACGAACGCTCGTTTTAAGCGGGAATTGCACTAGATGCAAATAATAATAATAGCTAATTATTATTTTTCCCGCCGACCAAATGAGACCAAAACGGTTATAAAAATGCTGTCATTATAAAAGGTTTCTAGGGCCAATGTATTGCTTGTTTTCTTCTGTTTACATTTAAATGTTGTGAACTTCTCTCCGCTGTTACGTCAGAGCGGCCAAAGCATCAACAAGCTTCCCCGTAGTTTTTGACAAGCGTCCTTGACAGGGCGGCCAGAGCTTCTTTGCAGCTCAAGTCGGCGGCGTTGTGTACGTACAGTAACGACTGCGCGAAACAAGCTAACGTTTGTAGCTAGATAGACGCTACAACTACAACTTCCGCATTTGTCCAGGACTCCGCGCAGTACGAGCGGGAATCGAGAGTAACGCGGATATGACGCCATTGACTGGCGACTTCCAGCTCACCCCCGCTCACACGCCCGCTTCCTCGGTTAAAATCGCAATTTTCTCACGATTGAAAAATAGTTGGAAACATTTGGGATATTGTAAGTAATCAACTTAACAAAATATATAACACTGGCCTTTTGGGATATTTTAATGCAATAATTTTACATATTGTACCTTTAATTACAACTTGCCAATTCTTTTTAAATGTTTGTGACATTTACTAGCAATTTCCAAGTGAAACTGGTTTCTACACCATCCCCCCCCCCCCCCGCACTCCCCCCCCCGCCCCCCACCCCACCCCCACCCCCAGTTAGCTAACAATCAGCAGTTAGCGGCTCACAGCCAGGATGGCGGCAGCTGGTCACTAAAAAAAGGAGTCAATTTGTGACATTGCTGATTTAATCCTCACTGTAAAGACATCATTGTCCATCCTGACCCACTTCAGCAAAGCTGTCAAACTTCACATGCAGGTGACAGGAGAAACGCAAACTGGCTTCATCGGTGTGTTAACCACATTTCACCAACACAAGATCATTAAACGGTCATGACAGGATCTGTAAATCAAGACAGGGCTGAAAATCCACTGGACATGTATATACACCCATGAGAAAGAATAGGAAGTCAGATTTCATTGCTGAGGTCAAAGCAAAAGAACCAATCACCAGACGATCCCAGAACAGAGCTTCACTGATGCAGAATCACATCACACGCCTTGAGAATATACAGCACACACTGAACAGGGCTATGAAGGATTCCCTGCAGCACGGCTTGAATAAAAGTATTAAAGATGACTTGGGCCTGGAGAATTTCAGCGGTTCGATCAACCTGACTGGAGGGACTTTTACACCGTTTCAAGGACATGTTGGTTTCCTCATTTTTCGCTGATTCATGATAAAAAGTTTCAGGCCAACATATCTGCACACATAAAATCTTGTGTGAAGTTCTCTCTTTACAAACTTCTATTCACTACTGATCAAAAAAGGAGGAGTAATATAATTACATTCAATAATTATTTTATACATACTCGCTCACAAAAACCTTTGCGTTCCTTCATGAAACTTTGCGTTCCCCCACGAAAAGTGGCGTTCATTTGCAGAAAGTTTTTAGTTAAACCAAAAACCTCTGCGCTCGCTCGCAAAAACCTCTGCTCTCATTTGCAAAAAGTTTTTAGTTCCCCCATGAAACTCTGCTTGCAAATCTTTTGCATTGCCCCGAGAATTACCGTCCAAACGCAAAGGTTCTTAGCACAGTGAAAAAAACAAAACCACAAAATCATTGGAATATTATTTCTTCCGATGTCATATCCTTCTCCATCCCACAATATTCCACAGCTCTCCCCCCAAATTGAAACTGCCAAAACAAGACAAGGGAGAATACTTCATGTGCTGTTAGCTTCTTACCTTTGAGGTCCTCGGAGAGGCAAGCGGAGTGTCTTGAAATAAACAGCTTGAGCTGCTCGTCTATGTTGCAGGCGGTCAGGTCGACGTCCCACGAGCGGATACCTGTGCAGAGACAAATCCAGTCAGACCTCAGTCAACACAAGCGAACGCTCAATTATTCACCGTCCACATCATCCTGTGGTCCACGGGACAAGAGACAGTGACACAGACTATTAATAAACCTCCTGGTGAGATTGTCTTTGTCTGCTGTGAAATAAAATGGAGTAGGTCAACCACAGACTTGTGAAAACATGAGACCTAGCAACTTTCTTCTTCCAATATGTACAGATGAAACTCGAAAAATTAGAATATGGTGCTAAAGTTCAGTAATTCAACTTAAAAGGTGAAACTAATATATTATATAGACTCATTACATGCAAAGTGAGATATTTCAAGCCTTTATTTGTTATAATTGTGATGATTATGGCTTACAGCTTATGAAAACCTTTTAATAATATTCTATCACAGTTTCCATAAGCTGTAAGCCATAATCATATAACAAATAAAGGCTTGAAATATCTCACTTTGCATGTAATGAGTCTATATAATATATTAGTTTCATCTTTTAAGTTGAATTACTGAAATAAATGAACTTTTGCACAATATTCAATTTTCACCTGTGTAACTAAAGTTATAAAATGAGGTTAAAGTCAAACTTTGTTTGCGATTTTTGTTCTTTGGACAGAAATAACCTAAAGACAAAGAGCCACAGAAGATATTACAGAATTCAAAAATCAGAATTTCCCTGAACCAAAATAAGATGACCTCTTTCCAGCACTGACTCATTTAAGAAAACTACTGCAATGACTTCAGGTTTCTCATGCACTGCCAAACACCAGCTCGGGTTTAGAGTAAGAGACACCAATAGTTGGGTTTCCAGCAGTGGTGGACCATGACTCGGGGCGGGCGATATACCGGTAGACACTATTAACTGCTAGTTTTGGACTATCGTCTCTATCGCGGTCACGCTCATGTGACGTTGATGTGCTGCGCGGTCCCGAGAGATTATCGTTTGCATGTGTTTTTGCTATTGCGGTTTAAAAACAAGTGATTTTAAACTATTTAAGCACAGTAAGCAGTAAAAGACAACTGTGTCTCAGTCTCAGCGCTGTCTTAAAAACGTGCGTCATGAAGAGCAAGTGAAAACTGTGCTTTTCGCCGCCTAATTGGTCTTGGACGGTTAAATACACACATCTGTGTCAAAGTGACCATGTCTTTTGCAAGTAAGCGTTCATTTATGTCTTGAAGGTCCCGTTTTTCCTGTGTTTTTGAAGCTTTGATTGTGTGTACAGTGTACACTATAACACGTGTTCATGTTTCGCGTGTAAAAAAAACCTGTATTTTTCACAAACTGTACTTATCTGTATACCGCTGTTTTCACTGTGCTAAAAACGGGCTGATGACTTCCTTGTTCTATGAAGTCCCTCCTTCAGAAATACGTAACGAGTTCTGATTGTGCCAGCGGTTCCTGTGTTGTGATTGGACAGCAGCTTAGCGCACGTTGCCCAGAAAGGTCACGCCTCTTACCATAGTGGAGATGCATGCGCTCAGTGTTATTGTAAACATGGCCAAACAAAGCTGATTTGAATCTGGGATGAAAATAACAGCGTCTCGACGACAAACACACTCTACAGACGCAACTCTTCCTCTTCTCTGTAGGAGCGCAACAAGACCACGCCCCCTTTGTGTATTCCTGTGTGCGGAGGTTAGTCAAAAAACTGTTCTAGTGACGTCATTAAAGCAGGAAGTAGAGATGTAGTCCAAACCGTCCGCTCGCTGTAGGCTTTGAAAGGGGACTTCTGTTAAATAAAATATCTCGCTTGGCATTGAACTTTGAGCTTTATAATTTATGCTCTAACAGCAACATTACACACTAGCTAAAGTTAAAAAAATGGGATCACGAAGAACGGGACCTTTAAGTGTATGTAAACAGTTGAGGAAGAAAACCTACAAGTATATTGGATCTGTGCAGCCGGTCTTATTATTAATGCTAATCGAACAACAAAAATAGAAAATCTCTCACTGCTCTTGAATCAAACCATGTGTAAGTTCATAAGTCGACAGCATTGCTGAGTATTTCCTCCTTAAAACTGCAGTGAACCAAAGACAGTCTCAAAAACACGGTTTGAAATCGCTGGAGTTTCTGACGTCACACACTACCTTGTAACCAATCAGATCAACGTGTGATCGTCAACCAGTGGATCTCTGAGTGAGTGAGTGAGTGAGTGGAGGCGGGGCTCATTTGCATGTTCATAGAACCGCGTATACTAAATGAGGCAAGGGTGTCGAGTTACATTCGAGCTATTTTAAGGCATGATGAATTTATTTCAAGGAAAGAACGCTTAAATATGTCATTTTGCTGATCAAAGATGAGTTTTAAGGCATAAAATGATTGACTACAGCGGGACTTTAACAACTTTAACAAAAGTAGCTTGTCCAACACTGGTTGCTATAGCCTAGGTGTTGATATGCAGCTGCCGAGGAGTGTTTGTTGAACAAACGGGCTCAAACTCAGACTGGTGTCCTTTAGAAGAATAAAGGCGGCAGCTGATCGTGTTTTAATGAAAGTGGTGCAAAAAAATTGGGCCTACTGACTTGAGGGCCAAACTGAAGAATTTCAACAGTGCTGACAGCATCTAAACCAGAACAAATCTTATTCCTGTCAGATTATTGTGGTGGAAGCGGCACGTCTGACCAGGAAGAGAAGGAAACGCTGGCCACAGTCAGAAAGAGGATGTGTGTGTATCAGTCACACGGCCCTTGTGTATAGTCACAGATAAAGAGACTGAAAATCAAAGGAGAGCAGATGATAAAAGGAAAATAACTCCACTGCACACACGATCATGTCTAACCAGTGTTTTCTCCCGGTCTGACCAACCAAACGGTTTTCTTTCAACGCAGCAGATGCACCTCACACTTACTAAAGACGAACTTTGAGCTGTGCAAACCAGCACAATGAGGAAGGAGAGGCTGCAAACACAAGATTCGCTATATATAACCCTGCTGTCCATCGACAAAAGATTTGCTTCGCCTTTTCAGGGACTTTCAGCCGAGAGAAAACAAGTCATCGACGCGCATCTGCTGCGCTTATCTTTGATAAGAGTGTGCGTTCAGATTCGAGGATCGCAGGCCCGCAGAGATCTCTAGCAGACAGGCAAGCCATGCTGAAGTAAATGAGCTGCATTATTTATGTTCTGCAGAGCTGCATGTGCTTCGGGATCCGGACTGAGGCCAAGAATCTGGCAAAAAAAACAAACACCTGAAATACTGGGAAACCAATAGCATATAGCCTCACTGAGGTAGGAATTAAGACAAATATATTGTTGCACAGAAAGCCAAGGCTCTGAATGGACATGAACAGAAGGCTTGAAATTAAACAGCATACTGTTATTTAGGCTGTACATTCATTCTCAGAAAAAAAAAAAAAGTGCAAAAATTGCACCTTTTATTTGGCACAACAGATTTTCACTGTGGCAGTTCCCTAAAGGTTAATAGTTCACCCAAAAAGGAAAATTAGCCCATGATTTACTCACCCTCAAGCTAGGTGTATATGACATACTTATTTCAGACGATTACAATCAGAGTTATGTTAAAAAATGCCCTGGCTCTTCATAGCTTTATAATGGCAGTGAATGGAGGATGAGATTTTGAAACCCCCAAAAAGTGCATCTAGGGCCTATCCATCATAAAAGTGCATCTATCCATCATAAAAGTGCATCTATCCATCATAAAAGTGCATCTATCCATGATAAAAGTGCATCTATCATCATAAAAGTGCATCTATCCATCATAAAAGTGCATCTGTCCATCATAAAAGTGCATCTATCCATCATAAGTGCATCTATCCATGATAAAAGTGCATCTATCCATGATAAAAGTGCATCTATCCATGATAAAAGTGCATCTATCCATGAAAAAAGTGCATCATCCATGATAAAAGTGCATCATCCATGATAAAAGTGCATCTATCCATGATAAAAGTGCATCTATCCATCATAAAAGTGCATCTATCCATGATAAAAGTGCATCTATCCATGATAAAAGTGCATCTATCCATGATAAAAGTGCATCTGTCCATCATAAAAGTGCATCATCCATGATAAAAGTGCATCATCCATGATAAAAGTGCATCTATCCATGATAAAAGTGCATCTATCCATCATAAAAGTGCATCTATCCATGATAAAAGTGCATCTATCCATGATAAAAGTGCATCTATCCATGATAAAAGTGCATCTATCCATCATAAGTGCATCTATCCATCATAAAAGTGCATCTATCCATGATAAAAGTGCATCTATCCATGATAAAAGTGCATCTATCCATGAAAAAAGTGCATCATTCATGATAAAAGTGCATCATCCATGATAAAAGTGCATCTATCCATGATAAAAGTGCATCTATCCATCATAAAAGTGCATCTATCCATGATAAAAGTGCATCTGTCCATCATAAAAGTGCATCATCCATGATAAAAGTGCATCATCCATGATAAAAGTGCATCTATCCATGATAAAAGTGCATCTATCCATCATAAAAGTGCATCTATCCATGATAAAAGTGCATCTATCCATGATAAAAGTGCATCTATCCATGATAAAAGTGCATCTGTCCATCATAAAAGTGCATCATCCATGATAAAAGTGCATCATCCATGATAAAAGTGCATCTATCCATGATAAAAGTGCATCTATCCATCATAAAAGTGCATCTATCCATGATAAAAGTGCATCTATCCATGATAAAAGTGCATCTATCCATGATAAAAGTGCATCATCCATGATAAAAGTGCATCTATCCTAGGGCTGGGCGATAAATCGATTTTATCGATTAACTCGAGTGTGTATAGTGTACATCGATGTGTTTGAATGAAAATCGGTTTTCTCTATAATATCCGCCGACACTCCCCTCTGGGCTTCCGTAGTTCCGAACGCGCTCAGCGCGTTTGCCATAGAGCTACACAAATGTGCCAACATGGCAAATGAACAAGACCGCGGCTGCACAAGCACACCCGCCAAAAACATTTACTAACTGAATCGCAGGGCTGCCAACTCTCACGCATTCACCGTGACTCCGGCCCATATCGCCCAGCCTTAATCTATCCATGATAAAAGTGCATCTGTCCATCATAAAAGTGCATCTATCCATCATAAAAGTGCATCCATCCATCATAAAAGTGCATCTATCCATCATAAAAGTGGATCATCCATGATAAAAGTGCATCTATCCATGATAAAAGTGCATCTGTCCATCATAAAAGTGCATCTATCCATCATAAAAGTGCATCTATCCATCATAAAAGTGCATCCATCCATCATAAAAGTGCATCTATCCATCATAAAAGTGGATCATCCATGATAAAAGTGCATCTATCCATGATAAAAGTGCATCTGTCCATCATAAAAGTGCATCTATCCATCATAAAAGTGCATCCATCCATGATAAAAGTGCATCTATCCATGATAAAAGTGGATCTATCCATGACGCATGCTGAATTGACAAACGCGAAAGCGCAGAAGAAAGAGCAAAACAAAACTGGTCTAAAATGTGATTGTCAGAAATGTCAGAGGATTTCAATATAAGAGAAGCTTCTTAAGTTTGTTGCACAGCCCAATTGGTTTGAACTGCGAGGCATCAAAGCTACGGTAGCCTACATCATACATCGCGTCAGTGGTTACTCTGTAGGTGGACTTGGCCATCTGCCGTAAGCTAGTTATTTTAGTTTTATAAGTTATAAATATGGATATTTTTCTTAAACGCATCGCTTCTTATTAACCCCCTGGAGCCTGTGGAGCACTTTAATCATAGATAGGCCTAGATGCACTTTTATGATGGATGGATGCACTTTTTTGGGCTTCAAAACCTCATCTCTATTCACTGCCATTATAAAGCTAGGAAGGGCCAGGACAGTTTTTTTTATATAACTCCGATTGTATTCGTCTGAAAGAAGAATGTCACCTAGGATGACTTAAGAGAGAGAAAATCAAGGGGTAACTTGCATTTTTGGGTGAAGTAACCCTATAAAGCGACATCTTTGTACTTCATTTACCCCTGAAATGTTCAAAGGTACTATTATGCACCTTTTAGGGGTGCATTCGAATAACATTCAAAAGTAACGGCACCAAAATGTTTGCAAAAGGATAAAATGAAATGTTCACTTCACTTAACTTTTTCATAACCAATAAAAAAACGTTTGTAAATTTTTTTTTTTAAACGTTCAGAGAACATTCCAAAATAACATTTTTAGAACTTATTGGGAATGTTCTTAGAACACATCTTGTTTGCTGGGTTACAGGAGTCTTGGCATCGCTGAGCGCCCAGTTCAACAGTAAATATGCGTATATGAGCCCTCAGTGGGCATTCATCTCTTTTAGTTCCTTCTCAGCAGACAAAATGAAAGGAGGTCAAGGTCATAAATGAACAAAAGGGAGTCTCTGGAGTTAGTATATGGTTACATCCATGCCATGTGACAGCTTTCAAGAGACTTTCAATGAAAATTCTCCAAACCTCCCCATTCATATCACCCAGCCTTTTATATAGAAAGTCCTCAATATCGAGGTACATTTTAAAGTTATAATAGGATTAAACAGGCATCAGAAATTTAATGAAACTACAAAATTAGTCTTTCCTCGTTACATTCCAACATATTTGTACTACAAATAATAATAATTTTCCAGCAAGAAGCGCTACAAGAAGACACTGACGTCTTTTTCTGAAGACGCTGCAGTGATAAATTAGTTATGTTGTTTTCAGCGATTTTTCTCTTCATGACGTAGACTCGGAGTGATGGGCGAGGGAAGCGCGCGCTGGCTCATTCAGTCACCATCCCACACAGTAAGACAAATGTTTACCTCTTTCAATCTCGGACACTAGTAAATCCACAAATCCAGCCGGACCGGGCTGTCCGACAATGACGAGCAAGGAGTATTTATCGCTGCAGAAACCGGGACGAGCGCTTCGGTCGGAGTTTTCCATGCTTGCCAACTCGCCGATGTGGTCCGCCGCCATGTTGCAAAGTTTATCAAATTCGCGATGTCCGATTCGCAAACGAACTGTTCATTTGAATCGGCTCTTTTTAATGATTCAGTCGAACCGATTCTCTCCAGATCCATTACGGGGAACTGAGAGGAAAACAGGAGCGACAAACAACACTGAATTTGACACAAAGATGATTTATTTTTTCAAATATGTAGAAAGGTTGAATAACTGATAAGCCAATTATTATTATTTTTTCTTTTTTTTGTATTAAACATTACAAAGCATTAAAGCAATACAGATAAGCATGGAAAAAAACAAAACAAAAAAGATACACAGTCACAAATAAAATGCCAGGGTGACAACAACAAAAAAAAGAGAGAGAGAAAAGAAACTGAATTTACCTTAAGAGGACAACAATGATGAATATAGAGATACAGTTTTCAATGATTTGGGATTAACAGAGCTTTAGTTTCCAAGTATTTGTCTAGATCATCTTTGAATAGAGAAAAGAGAGGTTTAGAGTCAGTACATTTTTGCCTATGTGTGTGCAATTTAGCTAGAAGGAAACAAATTAATTATGTAATATTGTCCTGTTTTCTCTTTTGGATAGTCAAACAAACCAAAGAAAACAATAACAACTGATAAGCCAAATCAGTCACTCAGTTAAAGCAAATTAATCTGGTACACATTTACATTGAATACAACCAATAACACACACTATAGCCTATATAACTTAATCGAAAAGATTGTGATAACAGCCTAATATTAATATAAGTGCAAAACAAAGAAACGCGAAATGCTGCGTGTTGACTTCTGGTAACAATTTAGACTCGAAAGAACCGGTTCATTGAAATGATTCGTTCGAACGAACCGATCCCCTGTAATGAATTGGACTACCCAATGGTACTCAAGAGATGCGCTCAGGGAAACACCCACAATTTACATGTGAGGGGCGGGGAATAGAGCTTGACGTCATTTGTGTCCTATCAGCTGATAAAGAGATTGCAATTTGTCATTTTGGAACCATATTAACAGAAAACTTGTGCATTTGATGTGCTTTTTAGCTTTCAGAATGTCACCTTAAATAAAATAAAATAAAAAATACATTGTGAAGTTATTTACTTTATTAGGCAAATTCCATGCATTAGAAGACGTGGGCTCTTTTTAACCAATTTTCTTATTTTAGAAATTATTTTTAAGCTGTATATAATTATTTTCAACAAACTAAAAACAAAAAAGCGCCGAAAATAGTGTCACTTTTTTTAAAGTCCATAAAATCAAAATGGACAGTTCTTGTTTTATTAGAGAATATTGCTGTATATATTATAAATGCTGGTGCACATCATTCTTATTTTAAAAGCATGTCCCTCATCATCTTGAATCAGAATATCTTCCTCTTGCAGCATCTCTTCTCTTCTCTGATGATGAGGGCGGGGCTATAACCTGTCAATCACATGAGATCAGCCAATAGCAAACCACCACCATCCAATCAATGTTCTTGTGGCATTGAATAAAAAAAGAGAGGTTACAAATTGGCATTAAAAATGAGGTTAAAGGTAAAAACAGGAATATGGGACATTGTATTTTATTGTGGCTGGTCACAATTTCTTGCTAAAATTGCTTATAATCACCCTTTTGTAGTTTGCTGCAGGGTGGCACTTTTTTTTTTTTTTTTTTAAGTACAAATATTTTATGTAGACTCTCAATTAATATGAGGTACAAAAGTGCATGCAATATATATATATATATATATATATATATATATATATATATATATATATATATATATATATATTCACTTTCATATCAACCAGGCCTATCTTCAGTCCACTATTTATCAAAACTTATTTGAATAAACTACTCCATCTAGTTATAGAAAAAAATTATAAATGTCTTATTTACTATTTACCTTTTATTAGTAATTTCTTTGTGGGAGCCGTTTGCATCTGATAAAACACAAACTACTCATTCTATGTCCACGTCCTCTTTGATCCTTAAACATTTCCCTACTTCTACTAACCAATTTAAAATATATTTAAACTGATTTGACAGCTCTGATATGACACCAACTCCCGATTCATTTAGGTTTTATATACCATTTGCGCCACCTTGTGGCCGGTCATGAAGTTGCAAGCTCTTATAAAAGTCAACTAGAATATGAAGCAGTAGTACGACATTTAATGTTTTACATGCTCAGGGTAATCAGACTTTGAATAAAAATAGAGATTTATACAAAAATGCATGCATTTATTTTATGCGTCAGTTTGATAAAACATGTTACAACTGTGACAGGAGACAACACATAGCATGGACACAACACACGGCTGGTTATGACAGAATGAGGGATGTTTTCACAAGCACTTGAGGATGGAGAAACTGCAGCTGGTTCCTCCTGGACAACTGCACAGCTTCCCGAAGCGAGAGCCCTTCCGCACCGCACACTGCTCGCCTGCATCACACTGACACAACACTGGTCAACTCAACACTGTTCTTACAGCACTTATATCAGTCTGTGCTGAATACAACTTCATCAATCTCTTTATTGAGCCATTTATTTTTGACATATAATCACAGTATCTTCCGCATTTTGTCTTTTCTATAAACAAAATGTCTCAACCATCTTCTTATGTTCACAATATTGCTTCCCATTCTGTTAAAGTGATATTTCACCAAAAAAAAAAAAAAAAAAAATCAACATTTGATATTAGATTGACAATCAAACAGTTGACGGTAGCCGTTGACTTTCATAGTAGAAAAAAAAAAAAAATACTATGGAAGTTAATGCAGTCCATCCACTGTCTGGTTACTGACATTCTTCAAAATATCTTCTTTTGTGTTCAGCAGAAAGAAACTTGTTAAAAAAAGTGTAAAGGTGTGTCGGACTTGAACAGCTGCGCTGTGACATTCATGACATTAATTAAAAGAACGCATTTTTTCAGTAAAGTGAAGTAGATTGTATATTTTGTATAATTTCTGGATTTAATTTGTTACATGAGAACATTTCCTGAAGTGTCCAGCGTTTGCAAATGCATATATGACCTGTACTGCAGCCGGACACCAGGGGGCGATCGACATATTTTGCTTCACTTTTCAGGAGTTGTGCAGCACACTTTTGTGTCCGACTCATGCATAGACAGTATATAAACTGGACACAGCGACCCCATAGGTTTCAACGGAGAGAAATGAAGTCAATTAGAAGCACTCACTTCCTGATCGCCAGGCGAACTGCGCAGACTCAAACTGAGCTTGACGACGTAGATGTGACGTGAGCAACCTGTAGCTCTTCTAGTAGCTGTGCGGAGAGAAATCTGAATCATTCCCTTCCGAATCTCGCAGAGATGGAGAGCATGAGCATTAGCTGTCCATGAGCTAGCAACGGGAGCAACTTTATCACTCTCTATGGGCTTCTCCCTTGACTTTATGCCGCCGCGTCCTCCCGATTGCTTGCGAGCTTCTCTGCCGGTCCATACGGTAATTTTTCGACTTGTGCGACAGAGTCGCGCGGGTATGACGCAATCGTTAGCCTATTTTTACAAAAACTGCTTCTACAGGGCCATAACGTAAGATACAAGGTAATGGAGCCTTTTATACATTTTCGTGTTTCTTTAGAAATAAACAATGGACAAACGGTGTCTTTAAACGCCTCAGATGTAAAGTTACTCGCTGTCAAAGTGACGCCAAAATGAATGGGAGTCAATGGAGTGCTAACAGCAGGTGGGGGTCCGCTAGCCAATGGCGGCGCCCGGGGATGCTTCAGTGTCTTCCGAAACACTGCCCCCCTGGACTCATGCCACAAATCCTGAAAAGTAAAGTAAACCAAAATATATCGCCCCCTGGTGTCCGGCTGCAGTACCGGTCTTAAACCCCGCCCTCTCCATGTAATCTAATGGGACGCGAGCAAAATCAAATCACCTCAAATACTTCTTTTCCAAAGATGGTTTATGTAATTTTAGGTCATTTTTATCACGTAAGTAAGTTCAAGTGTTGGAAACATCAAAGATGGCGCGGCTGTGAATAAGGGCGTTTTCATAGTCGCACCAAAGTTCATGTTTTGATACATTTTATACATTCGGTGAGTTTTGGTTTGGTTTCACATTGCAATTATGCGAGCGCACTAAAGAACTGTACATGACGTACTAGCGTCCTGTCGTCATCATCTCTGTGCGCTGCATCTCGACATTGATTGGTTTGTAAACGGACGTGCGTCTGACGTCAGCGTGTTGGCAATTCGGCGGGTAACTTTGACAAGAATGAATGATCAGACGCATATCGTTGCCAGTGCACTGTTATTATTTACGGCATTACTGCCTGCAGCACCGACTATACGCGAGGCTAAATTCGCCAAATGAACGTCCTCGTCGTGCGAACATTTGATTGGCGCCGGCAGGAAAGGAGGAGAAGACTGCAAGCGTTTTTCCCAGTTCACTTCTTACTATGTCAACAGATCATTTCAATTAAAAACCTCGTCTCCTCCTCTCCCCGTGTGCTCCCACGGCTCATCTCTCCTGCTATCTTCTGTCTTCTTCGGCTACGCGGGAAACTGGGGATCTTCCTATAAATGCTCTGAAAGTCCAAATCACAGAAAATGCGTTCACACTAGAAACGAACCAAACCTTTGTTTAGTTTGATCCGGACCGAGACTACCTCTTTTGGTCGGGACCGTGATCCGGGGGAGGTTTCACACCTGTAATTTTGATTCGGATCAAACTGAAAAGTCAGAAAATCCGGACCAAACAGGGCAGGTGTGAAAGGGCCCTATAAAGGTGCTCACACTACAAGCGACAAAGCGACACGATACCATTCATTTCAATGGGGAGCGGGCGATTTCCGGCAACACGCGCGATGGGGCGTGTCTCGACGCAACAAAGTGGAGATCTGTTTAACTTTATGCAAATGAAGAGCGACTTTCGGGAGCGACAACCAATAGGAGGGAAGTCAGTGGAGCGCGTGATCATCCGTCACTCTCTGACAGAAGCAAGTTGAACGCGAAGCTCAGAAGCTAGCCGTCAGAAACTGTGCTATAAGTTGTGAAATATCTCCGTGTACATACAGTGTTCACAGTATTGACTCAGAGTCTGATTGGTTTCGTGAACACATATAGACCGGTATTTGCCCGTTTGCTGCAGTTAAATAGCCGCGATGGCACGCACCTGAAGGTCTATGGACCGACGCTATGGAAATTTTGATTGTTCAAACTAGTCTAGACTCTAGAGTGACGTGACCGCGCTCCCGGCTTTAGTCGATCCCTTCAGCTCGGAAAAGCAAGTTTCTTAAACCTCGGGATTGGAAATGGATTTGATTAAGTATTGATGTTTTGATGTGTTAGTTGGGTTGTTCCCCTTTAAACGTTCATAAAGAAAAGAAATTAAAGAAATTGGTATGATAACAAAAAAAATAAAACTCAAAAGGAAATCCTGTAATTCCTCACTGAACAAAAACTTTAGCTCTTTATTTCCATCCTGTTTATTTTCATGTCATTGTGTAAATGATCAAGTTATAATGAATAAAGTTGCCTAACCCAATTACACATTGCTATTGCTAATATGTAATTAATTATATTTATGTGTAAAAATGACCAGTGGACACTTACCGACGGAACCCAGCCAAACTTCTTCTCCACAGTGGGAATCTGTTTGTTTCTCAGTTTCTCCAGAACTTCTTGAAGAGCCTCGATCTGTAAAATGTTTTTTTTTTTTTTTTTTTTTTTTTTTAAAGCCTTTATAGTTTAACCGTTAATGCTATAAGTGTTTAAGAAAAGATGCCTCACCAGTTCTTTCTCCTCTTGAGCCTTCATGTTATCTCCTGGCGAGCGGATCTCTAGAAAATCATCGCAGCGGACTAGCAACATCAAGACGGAGCAGGTCACGGTTAGAAGGAAGATCCGGTCGCTGACCATCGTGTCGAGTAGCAGGATTGATTCGAGACGGACGACTATTGTGAGCGACTCTTCTCGTGTGACAGGAGGAGGACCATCTCGAGCGTTTATATGCAGTCACACGTGTCGTTTCCAAACGCATCAACACGAAGCGCGGGTCGGGACCTCGAAAGGCAATGCAAACGACCGAAGAACGTCAGCAAGATGATTCATATCTGACCCATGAACCGCAAACATCAAACCATTCATGTACACCTAACCTCATCTTTGACTACAATTACCAACCGCTTTTATTTCCGGAGACCATCATTTCATCACCGGAACATCCATGACAAGAAATAGACATTTTAGGGAATTGCAAACAAAAGTAAACCTCTCAGCGTCGATGAATAACTGAACAATTAGATCAGCACATAATTAGCAGGATTGACTGAAGTGGATTTAGTCTCCACCACAGAAAAAGCATCTCAACTTTTTAAAGACAATTACGCCAATGGTTCACCATTACTTTAATACACAGAAGATCGTCTCTGATTAGTTACAAACCTGTTTGAAATTCTTTCTTCTGACACTAAAAGAGAAATTTAAAAGAATGTTCACGCTGCTCTTTTCCATATAAAAGTAGAGAAAGGAAATAAGGATCATGTAAGCAGACTGATTAATGCACTTGGGTCTTCTGGAGTCATACACACAACAGATATGAGTTCAACACATTCATACGTGACTTATGTGACCCTGGACCACAAAACCAGTCTGGAGCCGCACGGGTATATCGGTGGCAATAGCCAACTAATCATTGTATGGGTCAAAATTATCGATTTTTCTTTTATGCCAAAAATCATTAGGATATTAAGTAAAGATCATGATCCGTGAAGATATTTAGTACATTTTCTACTGTAAATATGGAAAAAAATATTTTTTTGTGAGTGAATGCAGCACAATCGTGAACATAAATGCACAACTTTAAAGGAGATTTTCTCAATGTTTCGATTTTTTTGCACCCTCAGATTCCAGATTTTCAATAGTTGTGTCTCGACCAAATATTGTCCTATCCTAACAAACCACACATCAATGGAAAGCTTATTTATTCAGATTCCAGATGATGTATAAATCATAATTTTAAAAAACTGGTTTAGTGGTCCAGGGTCACATATGAGAGAAACACTGGCATTTGATGTCAACCCTGCGTGTCAAATGTGGGTCTGTTTCTAACCAACTTTAACTGTGCCCTACTTTTACAACCACATGAGTTTAAAACAAAAATGTCTCATGCGTCTCAGAACCACCAACATTCGAGAGGCATCCAGCGTTTTTTTATGCGATATCCCAATATGCACATACAATTAGGTGGATGGAAACATAGCTAATTAGCTTTAGCTGTTTATTTCCCTCTTGTGCATTTTCTTGTCAATAAAAGTTATAATTAATAAAGTTTTATAGTGCCTGACCATACAAGCATAAAGTAGTTTGACCCCTGGAGGAAGTATTTATCTCACAATTTGGAGAAAAAAGTCAGTATTACAAGATATAAACACGCAATTGTGATAAAAAAAAAGTCAGAACTACGAGTTTATAATTCACAATTCTGACTTTTTCAAAAATGTGAGAAAGTCGCCGTTACTAGTTGCACAGTGTTTTTTTTTTTCATACAAATCTTCTTGGAATTTTTATTTTTATTTTAGACAAGCAATACAATTAAAAAAAATTCATCAAATAGCATATTTGTATATTTCTCTTTATTGTGAAATATGAGACAACTGTGAATTATTGTAATCCACAAATAAATGAATGACAAAACTCGATAAAACACATTATAAGAATGTTAGTTACATTTTCTTTCATCTTTGCCTTCTTTTTTTATTTTAGACAATCATTTAACCCCAGAGCGCATAAAGACAAGCGAACACGGCTGCTCATCACATCAGATCCAGATCGCTGAGAGCAGTGTCTGTTGGGATCGGGTTTGGCAGTGTGGACTCTGTAGTGTTTGGAGCAATGCTGTCAGTGACGGGCTTGAACTCTTTCCAGGGTTTGGTGGGACAGTTCAGCGGTGCGCGTTGGGTTGGACTAATGCGCTCCTTGGATTCCTCGGAGGACTCTTTGGGTTTAGGAACAGGACTCGATGGTTTCATCGGCATGGCCCTAAGAGGAGACCAGCCTGGGGGGCGTTTGAATCTTATGAACCCCTGAAAGCAAGATGTTGGTTCATTGAAAATCGATCGCAACACTTAATGATCTATATAATTGAATATAAATCATTTATGAGTAAATATATTGATGGGTGGCTCACCCCCAAGACACCTGTCTGACATTCAACATGCACTTCTGGGACCTCGTGTCTCCAAGGAGCCACATCCACAGTGGAGTTACACTGCAAAACCTCCTAAACAACAACTGTACGTGTGAGGATACACGTGCACATCACAAGTACACTTTCTTTGAATTTGTATGAATTTCAAGATAATAGTGAGAAAAAAGTCAGAATTGCAAGATTTAAACTCACAAGTGCGAGAAAAAGATCAGAATTGCGAGATGTAAACTCACAAGTGGGAGAAAAACATCAGAATTGCGAGATATAAACAAGCAATTGCAAGAAAGCATCAGAATTGCGAAATATTAAACTCACAATTGTGAGAAAAAAGTCAGAATTGCAAGATATAACTCGCAATCGCGAGAAAAGTATCAGAATTGCGAGGTATAAACACAATTACGAGAAAAAGTCAGAATTGCAAGATATAAACTAGCAATTGTGAGAAAAGCGTCCAAATTTCGAGATATAAACTCAATTGCGAGAAAGTCTGAATTTCATTATATAAACTCGCAATTGCGAGAAAAGTGTCAGAATTTCGAGATATAAACACGCAATTGCGAGAAAACCGTCCGAATTGCGAGACATAAACAGCGTCAGAATTTCTAAATATAAATCAGCAAATGTGAGAAAAGCATCCGAATTGCGAGATATAAACTCTCAATTGCAAGAAAAGCGTCAGAATTTCTAAATATAAACTCGCAATCGCGAGAAAAGCGTCAGAATTGGGAGATATAAACTCGCAATCGCGAGAAAAGCGTCAGAATTGGGAGATATAAACTCGCAATCGCGAGAAAAGCGTCAGAATTTCTAAATAGAAATTCGCAATCGCCAGAAAAGTGTCCGAATTGCGAGATATAAACTCTCAATTGCGAGAAAGTCAAAATTTCATTATATATACTCGCAATCGCGAGAACTATAGAAACTAGCAATTGTGAGAAAAGAATTGTTATATAAACTCGGAAATACGACAAAAAAGTTAGAATTAATTATCTATTGTTAATTGTCTTTATCATTTTTCAACTATATTTGAATTATTATTAAGTATATTTTCACACATTTTTACATAGAACTTTCCTTGAACGGTTCGTAATAACACATTTATATATTAATATAACAATTTTCAACATTCTGTCAGGCAAAGAACATCTTTGAGTGTTACTAAAGTGCATTGTGCCATCTCAGACTAAATTAACAGATAATAATGTTTAATATTATAAGTTTTTTTGTTTTTATTTTAAAGAAATGAATACTTTCATTCAGCAAGGATGCATTTAAGACATTTGTATTGTTATAAAAGATTTCTGTTTAAAATAAATGAGATTCAAAGAAACTTGAAAATAAGTGTCACGGTTTCCACTAACATACAAAAAGTGGTTTGAATCTTACGGTTTTCTCCTGCATTGGGTGACACTCCTCAGTAACGAATTTGAAATCCAACCTGGTGCAGTTGCTCTTCTCAATTTTAAACTGCAATTTGTACCTGAATCCAGCAACCACCTACATGTACACATCGAGAAGAGCCACAACACCACAACATTAACACCGCAGCCCAATTCAACAATAAAATAGGGTTCTGTACAGAAGCCCATTGAACCTTTGTGTCTCGTGCCAAGCTCTGCCAGCTGAGCTACAGGATCATGGAAAGAAAAAGTGTACCTGTTTTGTTGCTGATGTCAAGTCCTTAAAGATGTAGAAATGCAGATGATTGACCTCGCTGTTGGCTTTGGTCAAAGAATGAATGAGCGGTTCTCTCAGTTCTTCTGTATGTACGTCCATCTTTTCAGGGCAGCCCAGACAATGGGCAACTTTAGAGGAAATAGCTGGCTCAGCTGTCAGAGAAATGTAGGAAAGAGAGAGTCAAATTGGATGTACTCCACCATCCAGAGTGATTTCAACTTCCTTGTAGTTTGGAAAAACTACACTACCCAAAATCATCAACACAGATCCACCAATCAAGCCAGTGTTAGCATTAAAATGGAAAATCTACTGATATAAGTATTTGTAAATGTTTAAATGTTTTATGTAAGGACTACACATAAATAGTTTTATAACATGGCATTTTTAACCCAATTTCATAATTCGCAGTGCATTATGGGAAGAGTACACAGTTTACAGTTGTCTTCTGATTTTTACTGATTAAATACTTTGAATCAGATGCTGTGATGTCCGGGATGAATCTGAGGATAGTTGAGCAACTCTTGTCTGTCATAAGACATATTAACTCTGGTGCTGTTCGTCCATTATTGATCGAAACATTTTACGTTTTGTTTTTTACTTAATCGGAATGGTACGAAACTTGGTAAAGGTTTTGGCACTTACTGTATGAACACAAAATAAATCATGGACATGATTCAAAAAGGTTAAATGGCCCTGAAAAAAAAAATAACCACACTTTTATTGTACGCGGTCAAAATGAGCACATTTGAAATGAATGGGAGACAAATTTCCTCTAGTGGAACCATTTGGTACTGCGCACAAACACATTTTTTTTTTTAGATATCAACCTCAAATTTGGAAAACAACTTGTTTAGATTTATGGTTTTAGAGTTAAAAATGTTTTGGGAAAATGTATTTCATATAAAATTTGATAACAATAAATGTAAAACTTTATAAACTTTTTTCACTTCAGCAATAATCTGACGGGTCGTCTGTAAAAAGGGACAAAACTTCAGCCTGTGCTCCAAAGCATTCAAGATTTATGACAGTTTAAGTTGGACATTTCATTTTCAGGTTTATGCTCAAAAAAGTGAATAAATTGATTATAACTACTGCATAAATATTATTTAGTATCATAAAATCCCCTAAAAATTTAAAATATTAAATAAAATGCATAATTGAACTAAAATATAGTACAATCATTTCATTGAGAGAGAAAAAAAAGGTTATTTTTGACCGACACAAGAACATCACCAGAGTTGTTTTGCGTTTAAGGCATATTAATTTCCTTTTAATATGGAAAAATGACTATGTGTCATTAGCTGTAAAGTAAAAAAGAAATGAGACATGAGATATTATTATAACATTCAGCTGGCAGCCATAGTACAACATACCTGAACAGTCGTGCACCAGTAACTCTTGACCTGCTTCTGTAAACTGGACTTTTGCATGACAGATTCTGAGTGCCTGAGGAACCACAAAAAAAAATGTCTTGTTACCCCAAGACAAGAAAGACAGTTATTTCAGAAATAAGAAGCCATGCTATAATGTAGGGGTGTAGCTGTACATGTATTCGTCCCAAACCGTCACAGTACGGACATCACGGTTCAGTGCATACAGTCAGACGAATATCCACACTCCAATACAGAAGGGGGCGCTCACGGTAATGCAACGCTGTTTGCTAACCACCACAACAGGAAAAAGAGCAGAAGAAAAGACGATCTATGCACCAACCCAAAACAAGAGTTCAGAAGGCATGCAAGCGCTTGATAGTCTATGCGCTGAGTTTCGAATGATTTTTGTGACACGCTCAAGAAACTTCAGGGATAGGAAACCGAAAAGAGGCATTCTGTTTCTTTACTTTAAAAACGCACAATGTTTTGCTTTTATTGTGAGTGTACATAAAAGTAAACCTTTACAGTTTCTTACTGATAAGAATCTATGTATTTTAAGTGTTTTCCTCTGTTATAGGGAGACAAAATCATTTTGTCAGGGTTGGAGGTGGTGAAAGGAGCGAGGACTCAAGTGCAGAGTTGATGGGCTTTTAATAATAATAATAAAAATAATACAAAACAAAACAGACAACAAAACTACCCAGAGGGGGATGAAATGACTTGACTTGACAGTAGGGAAACACACAGTGTACATACGACAACAAACCAGCACACTGAAAACACAATGAGAATAAATAGGGAGCAATCAAGGCAGGTAACGAGGGAGGACAGGTGGAGCAAATGAACCAATAATCAGGTAACAAGGTGGGCGGGGTTAGACAATCGACAGGAGAGCACATGACACAAGGAAAACACATGACAAGCCATGTGCTCACACCAAACATGACAAAAAACTCAAGCACATGGCCAGTAAAACAAAATCACAAGCCATGTGCTCACACAAAACGAGACATGAACACGCAGCTAATGAAAACACTCATAGGCCGCGTGTTCACACAAAACATGACAACATGAAAGCACATAGCCAGTGTAAAACACAACCTGTGTGCTACACAGTACAAGACAAAACATGACATGAAAGCATGCGGCCGATGTAAACACGAACCGCGTGCTACACAGGACGCAACAACACACGCAGGCGGAAGAACGTGCGGCTCGAGCGCACGAGAACGAGCGAAACGGGCAACGGGCTCTGGGACAGCCTTCGGGAGCTTGGGCGGAGTCGGCATGACTGGCAGCTTGTCCGCACAAGCTGCCAGTCATGCCGACTCCGCCCAAGCTGGCGACAAGGCGAGGTGCTGGGGTGTCGTCAGCAGGGCCAGCCGTGTGAGACCCAGACCCACCGTGGATTCAGCAGTTCAACTTGTCCGTTTACAGCAAGGTAACAAATCACTCAAGGACCACACCCGAGATTTCCTAGACTTGCGCATCTCACCGACTTTCCTGATTTTGCCCTTATTGACTTTTATTGTTATGGACATAATGATCGCTACCAATCCAAACTCCTCATGGATTGTCTTCCTTGAGGATCACTGGTTGAGTTTTTGGACTATGCACTGTTGCTGGCCGGTTCCTCTTTTACTGTGAGTTTTGCCAACGAGAAGCCCTGCTGTCACATGTCTGTCCTGTGATGCACATGGGTGTTTTGTTATTTTGGGCCATGTGCTCTGGTCATTGTCTGGTCCCTCCCCCTTGTTATCTGATTATTGGTTTATTTGTCCCACCTGTCCTCCTCGTTACCCTCCTTTGTTTGCCTCCCTATTTAGTCTCCCTGTGTTTGCTGTCCTGTGCTGGATCGTCATTGTTGGTCATGGTATGTGTTTGTATGTTGCGTCCCTTCATGTTTTCCCTGCGTCAAGTCAAGTCTGTTCGGTTCTGTTTTTCCCCCTCGGGGTAGTTTTTGTTGTGTTTGTTTCATTTTTTTATTATTTAATAAAGAAATTAAACCCTGACCTGCATTTAAGTCCTCGCTCCACCACCGTATCGTGACAGAACGATCCAGCCACAAAGGAGGACTTAGCAGAGATGGGTATCTTCCTCTTCCCGTCTCCCAGTTCCAGGGGTGCGGAGGATGATACTGCAAATACAGGGACTCAGCGTAGAAGGGGCTCACACCATCTGCCAGCCTCCACTGCCTGCAACCCCATATACCAGCGCATGTTCCAGGTCACAGCACTAAGGTCCCTCCGTCAACGGGGGACTGACCTGAGGGAGTTTGCCCGTGAGTTCAGGAGTGTTGCTGAGGGGCTGGAATACAATGACGCGGCTCTCAAGGACTTATTTAGTTTGGCCCTTGATGAACCCCTCAGCCTGGAGAGGATGTTTGGCAAGGAGCACCTTTCTCTTGAGGGGTTGGTGGATTTCTTAACTGAGCCTGCTGCCTTCCCGGAGGCCTTCCCGGAGCCTGCTGCCTTCCCGGAGCCCGCTGCCGTCCCGGAGGCCTTCCCGGAGCCCGCTGCCGTCCCCGAGGCCTTCCCGGAGCCCGCTGCTGTCCCGGAGGCCTTCCCGGAGCCCGCTGCCGTCCCGGAGGCCTTCCCGGAGCTCGCGGAGCCCGCTGCCGTCCCGGAGGCCTTCCCGGAGCTCGCGGAGCCCGCTGCCGTCCCGGAGGCCTTCCCGGAGCCCGCTGCCGTCACGGAGGCCTTCCCGGAGCCCGCTGCCGCCCCGGAGGTCTTCCCGGAGCCCGCAGCCGCCCCGGAGGCCTTCGCAGACGTCACGTCTGCCGATCCAGTGTCTCCAGACGGGATGGCCGCCGCTGAGCCGGTGTCTGTTGCTGTTCCTGAGCCGGTGTCTGTTGCTGTTCCTGAGCCGGTGTCTGTTGCTGTTCCTGAGCTGGTCTGTTGCTGTTCCTGAGCCTGTGTCTGTTGCTGTTCCTGAGCCGGTGTCTGTTGCTGTGCCGTGGTCGCCCGAGTGGCCGTCTCCACCGTGGCCCCCCGAGGGGTCTTCACCGCCCTGGCCCCCCGAGGGGTCTTCACCGCCCTGGCCGCCCGAGGGGTCTTCACCGCCCTGGCCGCCCGAGGGGTCTTCACCGCCCTGGCCGCCCGAGGGGTCTTCACCGCCCTGGCCGCCCGAGGGGTCTTCACCGCCCTGGCCGCCCGAGGGGTCTTCACCGCCCTGGCCGCCCGAGGGGTCTTCACCGCCCTGGCCGCCCGAGGGGTCTTCACCGCCCAGGCCGCCCGAGGGGTCTTCACCGCCCTGGCCGCCCGAGGAGTCTTCAGTTTCGCCCTGACCGCCTGATGAACTGTCTGCTTTGCCCTGGCCTCCCAAGAATAAGCGGTCTGTCCCTCCCGTCCCGCCCTGGTGTTTCCTTTCCTGTCCCGCCCTGGCCTTATGGAGCGTCTGGTAGCCGCTCCGTAGGGAGGGGGTAATGTCACATGTCTATCCTGTGATGCACATGGGTGTTTTGTTATTTTGGGGTCATTGTCTGGTCCCTCCCCCTTGTTATCTGATTATTGGTTTATTTGTCCCACCTGTCCTCCTCGTTACCCTCCTTTGTTTGCCTCCCTATTTAGTCTCCCTGTGTTTGCTGTCCTGTGCTGGATCGTCATTGTTGGTCATGGTATGTGTTTGTATGTTGCGTCCCTTCATGTTTTCCCTGCGTCAAGTCAAGTCTGTTCGGTTCTGTTTTTCCCCCTCGGGGTAGTTTTTGTTGTGTTTGTTTCATTTTTTTATTATTTAAAGAAATTAAACCCTGACCTGCATTTAAGTCCTCGCTCCACCACCGTATCGTGACACCCTGCAATCCCAAAGTACCCACCAAACCCAAATGTTTCCATACTCCAACTGTCATGTCAGTAGTTAGTCAGGCTACGTAGTTATACAGTAGTTCTACAAAGCCCTCTGCCAAGATGGCCGCCACCACGCCAGAGCCCATTGGCAAGATGGCCGCCGCCACGCCAGAGCCCTCTACCCAGATGGCCACCCACACACGAGCCCTCTGCCAAGATGGTCGCCGCTGCCACCCCTGAGCCCTCATAGGTTGCCATGTTGACCATATGGGCTACGGCTGTCTTGTGTGTGTGGAGTGCACACACATCGGCTCCAGCCCCTGACCAGAGTCCAGTGAAGGCTCCAGTCCCAGAATTCAGTCCAAAGCTCTGCCCAGTGCCCACTCTCGTCCCAGAGCTCCACTCTGTGGCTGCTTGAGCCCCTGAGTTCGCTCCAGCTCATGAGCCTGTTCCAGAGTTGGCGCCACTCTGGCCCCCTGAACTATCTGCTCCGCCCTGGCCCCCTGAACTGTTTGCTCCGCCCTGGCCCCCTGAACTATCTGCTCCGCCCTGGCCCCCTGAACTATCTGCTCCGCCCTGGCCCCCTGAACTATCTGCTCCGCCCTGGCCCCCTGAACTATCTGCTCCACCCTGGCCCCCTGAACTATCTGCTCCGCCCTGGCCCCCTGGACTGTCTGCTCCACCCTGGCCCCCTGAACTATCTGCTCTGCCCTGGCCCCCTGGACTGTCTGCTCCACCCTGGCCCCCTGGACTGTCTGCTCCACCCTGGCCCCCTTAACTGTCTGCTCCGCCCTGGCCCCCTGAACTATCTGCTCCACCCTGGCCCCCTGAACTGTCTGCTCCGCCCTGGCCCCCTGAACTGTCTGCTCCACCCTGGCCCCCTGAACTATCTGCTCTGCCCTGGCCCCCTGAACTATCTGCTCCAGGGGGTGGTGAAGGGGGTGGTGATGGCGCAATGGATAAGACACATGCCTTTGGTGTGAGAGACCCGGGTTCGAGTCCACTGTGAGACACCAATGTGTCCCTGAGCAAGACACTTAACCCCTACTTGCTACAGAGGCGTGCGACCTCTGATATATAGCAATTGTAAGTCGCTTTGGATAAAAACGTCAGCTAAATGAATAAATGTAATGTAAAATGCTCCACCCTGGCCCCCTGAACTATCTGCTCCGCCCTGGCCCCCTGAATGTCTGCTCCCCCCTGGCCCCCTGGACTGTCTGCTCCGCCCTGGCCGTCTGTCCTGCCGTAGTCTCCAGGTCCTCTTCCTCTCCATAGACTTGGCCCTCCATCCCTCCCCCTCTGCTCCACCTCCATCCTGGACTGTTTAGAAGCCGCTTCTTTGAGGGGGGATAATGTCATGATCACTAGCTGGAGTGCCCTTGATGGCCTCCAGAGGGCACTCCACCCCGGACAATCACCACATTTTCACGGACTCCATTCCCCATAATCCTTTGCCCAGACTAATCAGCCATGATAACATTCACCTGAGTTACTTCATGAGTTATCTCACCCAATAATAGCCTGGTTATCTCAGTCATTCATGGCGAAGTCTTGCCTACTGCTACTCTGCATTTCTGAGCATTCTCCCTGGTTTCATGTCTCTTGGTTCTTCGATTTTTGCCCGTTTCTTGGATTCCGCCTTTGCCTGTTTGTTTATTTGGACTGCCTTCCTGTGCTTGACCCTTTGCCTGTGTTTGGATTACTGTTCTGGATATCTCAATAAAAGCTGCATTTGGATCTCAACCTTTGTGTCTCAGAGCAGTCCGTAACAGTAGGCTACACACAACATGTTATTCAAACCAACTATTCCTTAATAGGGATCCACCGATATGAACATTTTGGCCGATCCCAATAACTCTTTATGTTCGAAAGCTGATAACCAATATATTGGACGATAAATCTAAATCCAAATTTTTGTATAATTTTTGAGAGTCTGATTACAGAAGTCTCATTAAAAGCCATGTCCCAAACACACAATTATAATACAGATAATACAATATATGACAGACTTGTGCTTATATAATCAAACCTACGCCACTGTATCAGCCAATGCCGATATGGTGGCCGATATATTGTGCATCCCTATTCCTTTTTGAGGATTGTGTCTTCAAGCTTGCTCTCATCTTGTAGCCAATGAGTATAAACGAAAACTAATCCAACTTGCAAGGAAAACTCTTTATGTAGAAATTATTGTTAAAAAATTCAATTTAATAAGAAATTTGCGGGAGCTGCAGGGAAGTGCGACCTACCGACCCATAGCTCACTAGCTCCCCAAGTGCATCCCTATTCATTCATTTTTATTCTAAGCAATCAGGAATCTGGAGGGAATTGGCAAGAGTGCATTCTGTTCATTGCTTAGTGTTTACTACACTATAGGAGGCTATAATGTACCAACTACCTCAGGGGATTAAATGCTGCTAGGTGGTAAAACTGTAATTTACACTACTGTCTGTTCAAAATAATTAAAAAAAACTGTTTAAAAGTAAAAGGATTTGTTGCTTTTTCCTGTTGTACCGAACTCGTATCGAACCGTGACACCAAAACCGTGGTTCGGACCGAACCGTGACTTCTGTGTGCCGTTACACCCCTAATATAATGTGACTAGGGTCATGGATAAAGGCTGTTGTCAGGCTAGATTATTGATCGTGATTGGTCAATAGTGGCATTGTGCAATCAAAATGTTGTATAGTTAATTCTAACCTGTATAACTGATATTTTTTAGATTTCTTGCATAGCTGTTTCTAAATGTTGGGGTTTATTTTGCGATAATGAATGTACTTAGAGTAGATAACTTCGTCAGATCATACCGTATCTACTCGCTGCAGGTAGTCGCACTGATGCCAAAGCTTGTCTCCTCCCGCGGGACAATCGCTCTCTCTGCTTGTGAAGCGCACAAACAGAACATCCCCCGATTCATTCTGAGCCTGTGAAAATTACAGCGTTGTACTAAAGAAAGTTGCGTATATCTGCAAAATATTGTTGAATGCAAAGAGCAAAACTCCTACCTTTGTAGCCTCCAGGATTTCATAGAGAGCCAGTTGAGCGCCTTCGGTTAATATCTTGTTATGTGTTGAAAGAGTTAAATTGACAACATCTTCCACACGTTTATCGTCACACGGGATGCTAGTGTCAGTTTGTCCATGTCCCACAGAACAGTAAAGCCAAGCTAAAGCAAAAACCACCAAGATCTTGTCCCGCATCATGGTGTCATGAACGTCTCTGCTCTTCTGGAAACCCAACGGTGTTGGACTGAAAGGGTTCAGAAATGTTCCCACTGGACTCTATCCACCCCTGTAATGATTTACTCACTGCTTTATCGCTCAATTCTGTCTCTATCTGGACCACCAGTCCAAATATGGTGAGCTGGTATTCAGCAGCTGTAATGCAAATGTTTACTCATTTGAGACGCTCTCGACAACACGCATACTTCTCTGAATCACTAGTCCAACTCCAAACCAATGATAAGAGACCTTCACAGAGACCTTCGCATGATGGTGCACAATTTGACTTCAGATCCCAGTTTTAACATTTTATTATGGTGGACAATCTGTCCCCAAAAAAATCAATCCATGTGTTCTGGACACAAACATTAGCTGTCAAGCCAAAAGAAAGTTGTTTGTCCAGTTTGCTTACAAAGAGATTATTGATTATATAGCTTTTTGGATATATTTTACGTACAGTATTTATCTCAAGTATTCATATTATTGTGAGTTACACAATAAATAAATAAAAAGTCCATAACAGAGACAAACACGCAGCATTTACCAGTGGCTAAGCAAATTGACAAAAGTAGCTGTGTGTATTTAAGGGAATACTTTGTCCCCTCTACCTTTGACCTGTGCTGTGTGTTTTCCTCTCATGAAATTAAAGAAATGATCTCACATCGAATTCAGTCTACCGAGCTGCTACTTGAATGTACTTAAGATAATTTACTAATAACTACATAATTTATTTAAAACAAATTTTGTTGAAAAATCAGGTAAAAATGCTACAGTAATATTAATTGTTTATTTACTTTACATTACCACATATATTAAATATTTATATAATAATTGTTCAAATTGTTTTTCTATGTAAAAAAGCATGACTTTCATTTACAGTGAAAAACAGTAACAGGATGTTCTCAGAACTTTATGTGATGCTTTACATTTAGTTATATTTCTGTTACTTTTGTTTTTAGTTATGTGCTCATTAATACAGAAACGTAACCTATCCCATATGCCTATGTCTGCTGTATAGTAGTTTTTTGCTGTAAGTGTTTGTCCTTTATCTGTTTTGCTCATCTTGAAGCGTCGTATCACTCAAAATAGCAGCCAAGCAGAAATCAGCACTCAGTGAGGAATACCTAGCATTATACCCTCAATTATTAAACATATCCCTTAAAAATGATGCCCATAGGTTGTCTTTAAGGAGGAAAACTCATTGTGTGAGACGTACAGTAGGTATAGTTTTAGCGGTGTCAATAGGGATCGTATTTGATCAGTATAGACCAGGTACCACGGTTCGAAGCCCACGTGATTCTCGGATTTATTGAAAAGTTTAACCATCATAGAGTGAACGTGTTTTAGGACCTGTCATTTTAAACATTAATGCGATTTTAAACCATTTAAGTCGCGAAAGAGAACTCAATTTGTAACTCGAGTGCTGTTTTCGAGCCGCGCAGATGCACATGAACACCGACGTCCCTTCTCTTTCACGTCTATTTGTGTTTGAACGGACATATACACGCAATGTCAAAACGCCCGTCTCGGTGAGCATCCTCATAAACACAGTCGCTTATGGCTTATGTGAACATAAACGAAAGAAAACGCTTGAGCGTGAAGCTCAACTTCCATACGATATGAATTGAAAACGTCTCAGTTACGTATGGTAACCCTCGTTACCTTCGGGGGTTCTCCTGGTGAGAAGAACACCATTTGACAACGAACAGGTTCCACTTCAGTAGAGGCGCCTCTTAGATTGGGCTCTAGCGGAAATTATGGTGTCTACCACCGCCTGGGGTAGGTCACCTCGAACCCCTGCGTCCCGTCCAGGGACCAGACATGGAGTTTCCAGAGGTCTGGACGCGCGTGCCATAGGGTGCCCCGTCTCTGAGAAAGCAGGTCCTTTCTCAGAGGAATGGGCCAAGGAGGGGCTGTCACGAGGAGCATGAGTTCTGGGATCCAGGTCTGGTTGGGCCAGTAAGGCGCAACTAGCAGTCCTTGTCCTCCCTGACTTTGCACAGTGTTTGTGTGACAAGGCCCACTGGGGAAAACGAATACTTGCGTAGGCCCCGGGGCCAGCTGTGTGCCTGCGCATCCATGCCGAGGGAGCTCTCGGTCAGGGAATAAAACAACTGGCAGTGCGACGTGTCCGGGGCGGCAAACAGATCTACTTGTGCGGTCCCGAAGCGCCTCCAATTTGGCTGGACCACCTGGGGATGGAGTCTCCATTCTCCCGGAAACACCTGCTGCCGCGAGAGCTCGTCAGCGGCACGGTTGAGCACGTTTGATATAAGTTGCACGAACCGACCTCAGATGCATCTGACTCCAGAGGAGAAGACCTTGTGGCATGGCGAGCGTAGACCACCCTGATGGAGAATGTAGACAGCAGCCGTAGTGTTGTCCGTACGGACCAGTGCACGCTTGCCTCGTAGCGGCCCTTTGAGGCGGCTCAACGCAAGATACTGCTAGCAACTCGAGGCAATTGATGTGCCACTGCAATTGGGTCCCTGTCCACAGACCCGAGACTGCACGCCCGTTGTACGTGGCAGAGGCATCCGTGAAGATCACAGCATGTACACTTGTTCTAGGGGAACACCTGCCCGTAGAAACCAAGGGTCCGACCACAGGCTGAAGGTTTGACGGCAGTGCGGGGTGATACGAACCTGGTACGAGCCGCGTTGCCACGCCCATCTCGGGACTCGGCCTCATATGAAGCAATCCGTCACAGCGGCTGCGGATGCCATATGCCCTAGAAGCCTCTGAAAGGGTCTCAGTGGGGACGCTGTTCTGCGTTTCAAGCAGTTCAACACCGACTGAACACGTGCCTCTGTGAGGCCTGCTGTTAGGTTGACCGAGTCCAACTCAAGAAAAGAGATCCTTTGCACGGGGGCGAGTTTGCTCTTCTCTTCTCCCAGTTGACCTGAACCCCCAACTGGCTGAGGTGACTGAGCACCATGTCCCTGAAGTGATCCCGATTACGCCGACGTAACAAAATTTCACCTAATTTCTGTACCTGAATACTGTTAGACTTACCTGAAAAACATAAAGCACTGTTTATTTCATCCGTATCTTTGTTTTATTGTATTTATCTATGCTTAATAATCATTTTTTATTATTATTATTTGATTCACTCCCCTACAAAATCACCCAATCATTCTAGAAGGATTCATTCTTTCCAAGCAGAGCTATTCAATCATCTGGTGAAATTGCTTTCGTATTGCAATATATTGCAGAAAAACAAAATATTTCAATGTCAGTTTCCCCCCCCCCCCAATATTGTGAAGCCCTAGCATAAAAACAAGAGGTTAAAAAGGTTCACCCACAAATTTTTGGCATCAAAAAGACTACCTGCATGTTGGTAAGGTTTTATTTTTACAAACAATATTTTGTGTTGGTACATTGACAAAAAAATCTAAACTTTTAACTCAGAAATAGGAAAGGTTTTTGAATGATTTGCATATATAATGTATTTTTGAGTAATAAACTTGACAGTAAAATAGTTTCACATCTTTCATCCATAAATGTAGTAATTATTGGTAAGATTCTCATGAACATCTCTTTATTGATCTCTCTCTCTCTCTCTCTCTCTCACACACTTTTCCACCTCTCTCCTCCAGCTGATCATTATCACAATCAGCGCACAATCAGGGGACCCCAGTTTGTCTCTCAATCCTAGAGGGAATTCTGCCGACAGATCGGGGCATCTACCGGTCTGTCGTCAGGATTTCACCCACAAACTAACGGGCAAGCCGAACGGGCTAACCAAATTCTCGGTCGTATGCTCCGCAGTCTGGCATTCCTGAATCTTTTGTCCTGGTGTGAGCAATTACCGTGGGTGGAGTACGCCCATAATTCTCTACCCTCGTCCGCCACAGGGTTATCCCCGTTTCATTGTTGCCTCGGTTACCAACCACCTCTGTTCCCATCTCAGATGCCAAGTCCTCCGTTCCCTCGGTGCAAGCATTCATTCAACGGTGCAAACGCACTTGGAGAAGGGTTAGAACTGCCCTTCGTCGCTCCAAGATTCGCACTCGTCCGGCCGCCGATCGACGTCGCGTCAAGGCCACGAGATATGTTTCCGGCCAGAAGGTGTGGCTTTCCACCCTAAACTCACCCCCTCAGTCCTGTTCCCGTAAGTTAGCACCTCGTTTCATCGGACCTTTTCCAATTGATAAGGTCCTTAGCCCGGTAGCCGTCAAACTCAGATTGTCCCGCAATCTGCGGCGCGTCCACCCCGTGTTCCATGTGCCTTGTATAAAACCTGTTATTCGGCTGATTGCCACCTCACCTGTTTTCTCTTTGGCCTGATTTTATCTGCTACTTCTAGTTACCTTTCTCCCTGCTTCTTTGCCAGATTATTGTTTGCAAAGGATTCTCTCTCGTACCTTCTACGTTGACCATCCTCTTCGCTATCGCCTTCGGGAACCCCTTGTCTTGTCTTGTCTTGTCCTGTCTCGCTACTTCCTCTGGTACGTTAATTCTGTTCTCTGCCCAGCTGTCCTGCTGCCCGTGACCTTCACCTTATCGCACCTGTGAGTCTCCACTACTGGTCTGGGGATTGAGTCTCCCTCGCT
Source organism: Phoxinus phoxinus (assembly GCF_949152265.1). Classification (NCBI taxonomy): domain Eukaryota; kingdom Metazoa; phylum Chordata; class Actinopteri; order Cypriniformes; family Leuciscidae; genus Phoxinus; species Phoxinus phoxinus. Next base: position 5,217,820 of record NC_136895.1, read on the forward strand.
GTTTACCAATTCCTACCCTGGGACCACCGGTGTTGACCAGCCAGGTTTTTGTCTTTTGTTTTCTCCAGTACTGCGTCCGCGTGACGGCAGTCGGCAGACTCCTATGTTACCTTTTCAATAAACTTTGTTTCTCTATCAGCCTCTGCCCTTGGGTCCTCTGTTATCACTGACAAAGATCATGTCATCCACATTTTTCAAAATTTAGCTACAACATGGATTGCACCTTCTCATTTTCAGTATTTTCTAAAATGTTTAAAATAAAATAAAAACACAAGAAACTTGCACACACAAAAGGCCAAAAAAAAAAAAAAAGCAGCCAAGTGAAGGGAAGTAAAAAAGTGAACGGAGCACATAAAGTGTGAACTGACGTGTCTGGGCAATCTGCTCTTCGTTCACACCTTGCACAATTCAAAAATAACAAAAGATGTGTATCTCCAGTGTTTAAGAAATGTGCTAATTTTGTCCGTGTTTTTCAGTTAGCTTCAGAAAAACATGCATATTTGAGCACAGTAAAAGGGATAGTTCACCCCAAAAAATGAAAATTGTAATTTACTCACCCTCAGGTTTCTTTCTTCTGCTGAACACTAAAGATGTTTTGAAGAATGTCAGTAACCAGACAGTTGCTGGACCCCATTGACTTCCATTGTATTTTTTTTCCCATTATGGAAGTCAATGGGACCAGTTAACTGTCTGGTTACTGACATTCTTCAAAACATCTTTAGTGTTCAGCAGAAGAAAGAAACATGAGGCTACAACATTTTTTGGTGAACTATCCTTTTAATAAACTTGTTGTTAGTTGTGATGACGATGTTGTGGAAGTTTTTAAACGCTCACATTCAACTTACGTATTTGAATGAAAAGTTTTTGCCAATTGAATGAAAAACAACTAAATTTTTAATTGTCTTTAGGAAAAGTGAGCTTTGACATTGAACCATTTGAGGCATTAAATGCATTTTTCTCCAACAAAAAAGCATGAGTGGCAACATTTTGTCCTAAATTTGGGTTCAGACTCCAGAACTGGCACCAGTGATGTCCAGACCCGACTCTACGGCCGTACTCCTGTTTCTCGTCGCACAGTTGTCTAAATTGCCTAAAACTCAAATTAAAAAAATAAAACTACACTACTATAGAGTCATTACTCATATCATTACTAATTGTGGGCTTGGCTAAAATGCTTCCTGGTGTCAGACAACTGCAGACAGCATCATAAGGGTCCTCCTTCACAACCACACAGGCATTAGTCAAACGCCGACACTATAACAGCATCTGCTCTGCTACCCGACGACCACGATCTCAAAATGACTCGCACACGTCGACCCGTCGCTCTGTTTCTCATGCTGTCTTCCCTGCATTGGCTAGGTGAGTCCATTTGCTTTTCCATTTGAATCAAATTATTCCACAAACTTGTGATTTACAATGAGAAATTCAACTTTTTAGAAACGAAATTGTTCAGATGCACAAAGCAACACTGAGTTGATGTACCAGTATCCGTAGTTGCTTGTGATGCCTGATAATGGTTAACACTTCTTCACGAGTGGTGCATGCAGTTTGAAGCCCCCCGTTGTGCTTACAGGAAGTCCTCTAGCCTCAAACTCTCTTGACCTTTCACACTCGGCAGCTTCCAGTCATGAAGTTCCTGCCGTCAACAGCAGAGGTGCTCCCAAGAGACCCGTCCTGCAGCCCAAAGAAACGGCCCCCCCCCAGGTCACCTACACACTCAAGAACCTTAAAGGAGAAGTGTGTGTGAGGGCCAGTTTAGGAGTGGAGTTTGTGGTCAGAGAGAACAAAGTAAGCTTGTTATGCTCTCAGCACTTTTATCCATCCTCTCAGCATTTTCCTGCTCGGGGTGAGAACTCACTTGGTTGACCACTAACATCGGCAACGGCTCACTCCTCTCTCAGGAACTATGTGTGCAGAAACTGGTGTTTTGGGTACAACAGCTTTGCACTGGGACAGTTTCATTAAGCTTAACGTATGAATATGCACCATTTGGGAGTAATAAAGCAACAATATTATATATACAGTAGGCAACATTTGAAGTGGATCAAAGCCTTTCATCAAAGTTTTAAATTAATTTTGAACAATACCCGTTCTTGTCTTCGGAGAACTTTGAACTTTGTTGATCCACTTCAAATATTGACTACTATATCTATATCTATATAGATATATTACAAGTTAATATAGGCTACTTTAAATGTACTAAATTCCAGCTTCATCATTACAAATTACAAGTTATTATTAAAGTATATTACTTAAGATGTAAGTGGGTCAAAAGCACTGTAAAAAGTTCAGCTAATTACATATGATATCAATTTAAACTGTAATACATTTTAATTTAACTTTACTTTCAGATCACACTTAAGTATATTATTTTAAAGTATATTTTTTGTGTAATAATTTTTTTTTTGTGTACTTCTTTTTCATGAGAGATACCTTTCAAATGAACTGAATCTTGGGATAATATTAATCAATTTAAAAATTATTGCTAATTGTTAATATACTATTAACTTATTAGCTAAACGTATGAATATGCACCATTTGAGAGTAATAGGATTTTGGGGTAAAGCAACAATATATATATATATATATATATATATATATATATATATATATATATATATATATATATATATATATATAACAATACTTTAATAATAATACTAATAAATGTAGCCTACTAAATACTTTAAATGTACTAAATTCCAGATTCATAATTACAAATGACAAGTTTTAAGTATATTACTTAAGATGTACTTAAGTGGGCCAAAACACTCTAAAGTTCAGCTAATTAGATTTAATATAAATTATACATAACATATAAAACATTTTAATTTAACTTGACTCTTAGTTCACGCTTAAGTATATTCAACGTATATTATTTGTGTAATAATTACTGATTTTAAAAGTATACTTTTTTCACAAGAGATACATTTCAAATTAACTGAATTTTGGGATATTATTAATCAGCTTACATTTATTTACTTCCAGCGGTATACTGTGTTTGTTCTTGTAACTGCCAGTTTTGAGGTCTACAGCCAATTGGCCAAATTGCAAAACATTTTTTTTTTGCTACGTTTTCAACCAATATCTTTTTTAACTATGCATTTAGTAAACTCAAAGGATTCAATGTTGAAAATATGATTTTCTGCTGCTACAAATTCTACAAAATCTACTCTGTCCAGTCAGTCAAACCCAATGTGTGTGTCTTGATCTTTAGATCCCAATGGTTTTGATATTGTTAATTTAGTAGGATTTTGATTTCCAGCCTCCATTAATCACATTGCTCAACTTGTATTCCAGAAAAAGTACTATTTCAACCTGGATCCCAGATCGACACAAGCCACGGGAAACTGTAGGAACCAAAAGTCTGTTCTCTCATTGGTTTTTGCAGGTGGAAATCTGGAGTTCACTTTCATCAAGGTACCTACAGTAATATCTGCATTTATGACACCTTTCTCTTGAGGATAAATATGCACAAAACATCTAGCCTTAATGAACATGCAATTCAGTATTTCACCACACTTGCAGGACGGCGATGTCTCCTATGTGAGGACTATCACAGGTCTTCTGATCCCAGCTCCCACTTGTAAAAATTGCCAGAGTAAGTATAAATTACACTGATAGAAAACATCAGGAAGCTGTAATATACTGCCGTTTACACAACATTGTTTTCACATTAAAGACTTTTTATTAGGGATCCCTTATCTTGAAAATAATCATACATAGTGCTGCAGATTAATGGCATATTTCAAGAGAATCGTTCGAATTGGTATAGAAGCATGACATTTGGCACAGATACTCTCTAAGGGTCACTTTTTGGGAAAAAGGCGTTGGCCACCCAAAAATTCAACATGGCGACAATTTTTTCAAGATGGCCACTATTTATGTCAAATGCTCATTATGTAAATCATTCAAACGGTGATGTAGGCATAACATTTTGTGAGAATACTCTCTTCAGAATGTTTTTTTTTTTTAAACGGTGCTTGTCCCTCAAAAATTCAAGATGGCAACCATTTTCTGTGGACTGCACCTTGCCGTGGTGGAGAGGCTTGTGTACTCCAATGAACCTGGGAGCTATGCCGGCGGGGATTTGATATCCCTGGCAAGTTTAACTAAGCCGGACAGGTCAAAGGAGAGGAGGCAGACAAAGCAGACATTATGACTATTTGACAGATATGGTGGCCATCTTGAAAATGGTCGCCACCCTGAATTTTTGAGTGGCACGTACCTTTTTCCAAAAGACTGTTCCTTGAAGAGTATTTCTGCCTACTTTTATGATTGCATCACCATTTGAACAATTGAAATAGTTCATAGTCGACAGGAACGGTGGCCATCTTTAAAAATGGCGACCATCTTGAATTTTTGAGGGACAAGAATCTTTTTCCATTAACATGTTCTTTAGAGAGTATTTGTATCAAATGTTATGCTTGGATCACTGTTTGAATAATTAATATAATAAGCATTGAATAGCAATGGCGGCCATCTTGAAAATTGGCCGCCATATTGAATTTATGAGTGGCCAACGCCTTTTTCCAAAATAGTGGCCCTTAGAGAGTATCTGTGCCAAATTTCATGCTTGTGTACTAAAGTGAACGATTTTTTTACCAATCTGCTGCACTAACAATATTTACATTCATAACACGGGAACGTTTAAATGATAACAATGTACTAAAAATGGAAATGTTTTTCCTTTGCGTTTTTTTGCGTACAGACGACAACGATCTCAAAGCGATCCCCGATCACACGGATCCGTGAAAACTACTAAAAGCGCTGTTTTATTCATGCCAGGCCAGTAGGTGGCGACGTCACTTTGTACAGAAACACTGCGCGCCTATAGACTGAACACGTGATACACATGCGCATGACGTCAGCGTTTTCACAGATTCATGTTTTTGTAGTTTACACGGAGACGGTAACGGTATCGTTTTCAACTTACTTTGAAACTCGTTTTCAAAATTTGCCCCCAAAATGTCGTTGTTGTGTAAATGAACGATCAAAGCACATATAAAAAGTTTTTACGTTTTTAGTTGAAAACAGTGTCGTGTAAACGGACCCTAAGGCCCTGTTCACACGAGAACGCTCGCGGGTGAAAACGTACAAATATTTGATCGGATGTGCCTTCCGTTTAGACGGCGACGGCGTTTTTGGGGCTTAAAAACGCAAAAAAGTGAAACCACCCTCCAGAGTGGAAATCTTAAAAACGTCACGTTCCCGTCGAAAGGGTAAAAACGCAAAAGTCTGCTAGACAGTGAATGCACCGATCTGCTCACGGTGGCTCTCGTCGCGTACGCGGTTACGTCACAGGCATGCGCCAGTACAGGAAAATAACAACAAAAAGACCTTCAAGTTGCTTCAAAAGAGTGTTTTCAGCAGTTGTACGAAATATTCTCAGATAGTATTACTGATCAGAGAAGGCGCATTAATCACCTCCATCAAACTGTTGATGCACCAATTCATGTTGTGTTTTGATTTCGCGCTACTAGCGAGAGAAGTAGAAGGACGGTTGTACGCAGGCGCGCGGACTTGGTGTTGTTGTGTGGCAGTGCTTCACATCGCCACCTAGCCGCCTGGAGTGCACACTACATCGAATATCACACACTTTTGCGTCACCATACGCACACAGATTTCCCCCCATAACGCTCGTCTAAACGCAGAATAAAAAGTGATAACGCAACGCCACTTTTGCGTTTTCTCTTCAGATCGTTTCCGTGTAAACATAGCCTGAGAGTGAGTGTTACAAAAACATGTCAGGTCATATTTCTAGGTCAAAAATACTAAATAAGAATTTATAAAAAAACAAAACATTCATGAAAATGTCAGTGTAAAAACTCATAATGTGTGCCTGTCAGTTGTCAGTTTCCATAAGATTAATTGTTGTTTTAGGATAGTTTTAGGATTAATATAGAGCTGATTACCACATAGCGTAACAACATTGTCCAAATGTAATCCACAGATAAAACCTACATTGGAATCGTGGATCATGAGAAGCTTTTCAAGGCCAAAAATGGCCTGAGCTTCCAATGCAAGTCTGAGACGACTCTGATATTGTCAGACAACCTCCGCCTCAAACTGGTGCCGCTGCAGATCCAAGCCTTTGACCTCGCCAGGGGAGCCTTCGGGAAAGGTCAATATAATTCACATGTAATCAAACGTGATCTATTATATCCTATCAACCTGTTTCCCCAAGAATAAGATGTTTTATCGTGACTTACTTTCAGAGGTTGAGTGCTGGGAGGATTACAACAAACGGATGATCCCGATTGTTCTGGGCGCCGTCGCGGCAGCCATTTGCCTGATAGCAATCCTGACGTATGTGCTGGTGCGCGAGCACCGCAGCCGAGGCTACGAACAGCTCTAGATGTGGAGATGAATCAAGAGATTTCATTGTTTTGCAGTGTGTGTGTGTGTGTGTAACGGTCACCAGCTGGAGTGCCCTTGAGAGCCACTGGGGGCACTCCACAACAGACTATTGCCATTCGCTCAGAAACTACATATCCCATAATTCTCTGATGCCTCGACTCATTGTTTTCACCTGTGTCTCATCTTCTTGTTTGCTCACCATATATAAGCCTGGTTCTTTCTGTCATTCCCTGTGATGTCCTGTTTGTGTCTCACTGCATTTCCGAGCGTGTTTGTTTCTCCAGTCTCCTGGTTTTCCTGATTCTCTGCCTGTCCCCTTGGATGTCTCTCTTTGCCTCAGCCCTTATTAGTTTGTGAGCGAATGGCAATAGTCTGTTGTGGAGTGCCCTCTGCTGGCTCTCAGGGGCACTCCAGCTGGTGACCGGTACAGTGTGGATATTGCTTTACCATTTTAAATGATCTCAGTAAACAATTAAAATACGAGTGACATGAACTGCTGTTGTCAATGTGTTAATTTTTTTTTTTTCATTCTGATGTCTGAAGATTTGGGCCATGTCAAAATGCAAGTATTACAAGTGAATATAAATAAAAAAGCACATTTTTAAATAAGTTAAAATTGATGTTGGTTAATTATAAAGCCTCAACAGGAGAATAATTACCTGAGAGAATTAATTGACAGAATGAAAAACCCTTGTTGAAAAGTGACAACACATAGGCCTATAGGCTAGACAACATTTTTGTGACAACTTTGTCATTTTCGTAAGACTTTAAGGCGTGTGTCTATACAGGAAACATATGCCTACTTTCTAACTTAATTTACCCATTATTATTTAACAAAACAGATATAGTTTAATGCATACTTTACCCAAACCAACGCAGCCTTATATTTCATAGATGTCAGGACGGATTTCGCGGGAAATTGTCACTGGTTCCTGCGTGTTTAGTAGCGGTTTACATTCTTAGTGCATACCGCCACCTACAGGACAGTTGTGCAATCATTTTTTATTTTATTTTATCTTTTAATCTTCAATCAGTATGTTTATTGCTCTGAACAAGAAATATTTTGTTTGTTTCCTTATACATTTTAAAAAACAGGCTGGCAAACACACACACACACACACACACACACACACACACACACACACACACACACTTATCTTCAGTCCACTATTTATCAAAACTTATTTGAATAAACTAATCCATCAAGTTATAGAAAAAAAATATTAATGTCTTATTTACTATTTACCTTTTATTAGTTATTTCTTTGTGGGAGCCGTTTGCATCTGATAAAACACAAACTACTCATTCTATGTAACATTTCCCTACTTCTACTAACCAATTTAAAATATATTTAAACTGATTTGATAGCTCTGATATGACACCGGCTCCTGATTCATTTAGGTTATATACCATTTGCGCCACATTGTGGCCGGTGTGTGTGTGTGTGTGTGTGTGAATTTATATTCATGACAGATTTAAAGCCACACTATTATGTTATAATATATATATATATATATATATATATATATATATATATATATATATATATATATATATATATATATATATATATATATATATATATATATATATATAGGCTTTAAATCTGTTGTGAATATACATTCATTATGCTGGCAAGTAGGCCTATGTTAAGTGAAACCTCTTTTTGTTTTGACTTCATTTCCCATAATCCCTACACATACGTCAGTCCCCGCCTCCAATCTCTCTCTTCTGATTGGCTGCTGTAAGTACGGTAACATAAAGAGGACAAACTTAATGTGTTCGCAATTGCTGCCGCTACACGTAGCAGGGTAGCACCACTTATATGATCGGTTTAATGCCATTTCACACGGATTAGTTAGACAGCGTATACATGTTTGGAAATAATCCATGAATGTTATGATAATGGAACAGTAAAACCCATGAGATATATTAAATAAATGCGCTGTTTTAGGGCAGGAGTCGAGCAACTGTTAGTTACACTTGTCAATCGCTAACACAGTGAACATGGCCGCAGTGTTTCTGAAAACTCATATCAACAGAGATATAAACAAACATCTGCTGTAAGTCACAAGCTACTTTATTATATCATTTAAACAACAAATATAGGTGTTCATCGAAGTTGTCTGTGTTTAGAGTTCAGTGTCTGCATCAGCCGGTCTGTCAGAAGTATGACATTCAAACTTTAAGTAAAGTAACTTAGATATTTCGGACCTTCGAGACTCATTGCACTAATATCTTTGTCTAAATTCTGATGTGAAGTCATATATAGGTCAAAAATAATGTGTGATTGTTTATGAATGTGTATTTTGTGCAAGGTGACTGAAGATGAGCATAGTGAACAGTTATGAATATATGTGTGGGATGTTTTGCTGTGTTATTAAGCGATAGATCTGCATGTTTGACCTTAAACGGAGAGGTCATGACCTCTGCAGATGTGTTTGCACTTGACACTGTTTACTACACAAGCTACTGGTTCTCTCTTGACTGCAGGACTCTGATCTGGACCAGAGGATCCTTCAGACATGCATCAGTGGGTAAGAGACCTGTCATGGGGATGCTATTATTATCATTATTATGATTATGATTATTATTAACAGTGGTGTGTCTCTCTCACAGGCCGGATTGAGAAGGTCCTCATTGCTAACAGAGGAGAGATCGCGTGCCGTGTGATGCGGACGGCGAGGAAGATGGGCGTTCGCTCTGTGGCCGTGTACAGTGATGCAGACAGAGAGGCCATGCATGTGGCCATGGTGAGGAAACACTGCGGACTAACACCAACTACACACACACACACACACACCTCCTAAGGGTTTGATGGGTAGATGGATTGAACGTGTGGATGGAGTCAACGATATGGGATTCCAAATATACAAAATGCAATTCTCACATTACATACATTGACTTGAATACTCCTGTTCTATGATAACTAAGTTTTTAATTTCTGAATTCAAATGTATTTTCCTTATCAGAGAGTAGTTTACATTTCAGAATACATTTCAGTTCACTATATTTTCCCATAGAAAACAGCAATTTTTCATTGTAATAATAATCCACAATATTACTGTTTTTACTGTATTTTTAATAAAATAAATTCAGCCTGGGTGAGCAGAAGAGACTTCCTTCAAACACATTCAAGGAACACGCCGACTTTTTGGGACTTGAGCTTATTCCCCGTATCCCCCAGAGTTAGATAAGTCCATACATACCCTTCTCATCTCCGTGCGTGGCGTAACTCTGTCTGACGCACCCACCGCTAGCCTAGCTTAGCACAAAGACTGGAGGTAAACGGCTCCAGCTAGCATACTGCTCCCAATAAGTGACAAAATAGCACCAACATTTTCCTATTTACATGTGCAAATAACAAGGTCACATGAGACAGTCATCTTCTAACCGTATACATACTGGGAACTATATTCTCAGAAGGCGAAGCACTGCTATTTCTGCGGAGTGATTAGCGCAACACTGAGCGAACTCTCGTCTCCTCACCGCGGGGCTTCTCAGGCGCTGCAAGCAAATCCCTCCACAGAAGTAGCAGTGCTTCGCCTTCTGAGAATATAGTTCCCAGTGTGTATACGGTTAGAAGATGACTGTGTCTCATGTGACCTTGTTATTTGCACACGCTGTGACTATACAAATCACAACATGTAAAGAGGAAAATGTTGGTGCTATTTTGTCACTTATTGGGAGCAGTATGCTAGCTGGAGCCATTTACCTCCAGTCTTTGTGCTAAGCTAGGCTAGCGGTGGGTGCGTCAGATAGAGTTACGGCACGCACGGAGATGAGAAGGGTGTGTGTGGACTTATCTAACTCTGGGGGATACGGGGAATAAGCTCAAGTCCCAGAAAGTCGGCGTGTTCCTTTAAACAGTAGTGATGTCTCCTCTGTGACTCAGGCGGATGAGGCGTATCATATCGGGCCAGCGGCGTCTCAGCAGAGCTACCTGTGCATGGACAAGATCCTGGACGTGGCCAAGAGATCCTGCGCACAGGTGTGCTGACCTCCAGACATGCCTTTCTCAACACGACTTTTCATTATATATATATATCATTTGATAATCTCTCTTTTTTTTAAATTGTGGTTTTGGGAAGGCGGTCCATCCTGGATATGGTTTCCTGTCGGAAAATACAGAGTTTGCTGAACTGTGCAAACAAGAAGGCATCATCTTCATCGGCCCACCGTCATCAGCCATCCGGGACATGGGAATCAAAAGGTACAGTTATTTTGATCATAATAACACTTGCAAAAACATGTTATTTGTCTGTGTAATAATAACTGCACCCTAGAAAAGCTTAAGCGACTCTTGTGAAAAAGAAGTGTGCTGAATTGTGTTGAATGTGCACTTTTACTTCAAATCTTAAAAAGTATATTTCTAAAAACTACTTGCAGATAATATAATATTACTGAAATATGCCACTTGAGTGTACGTAAAGTACACTCTCAAAACTGTTTCTGAACACACTTAAGTACTCTTTTAAAAAGTGCACTCAAAAGAAAAGTTTGTGTAAAGTACATTTTAACTCATTGTTTTAATCGTTTTTTCATGCTTTAAAGAAGTGCTTAATGCACTAGAAGTGAAATATTTTTAACTGTTGTGTTTTATTCAGTAATACATTTTAAAGTGCATTTTAAATGTACTAAATTACAACTTCATCATGACAAATATGTATTTACAAATACATGACATACAAATTTGAATAGAAATGACATTAAAATATATAAAAAATCTACTTTTTAATATCACATAATACTAAATAATGCTAAAAATACTTAACAGTACAGTCCACAACACTTTAACCATATTTAAAAGACAATATAGAATTATGAAATTACATTTAAAGAAGATGTTTTTAACTCCTGCTTAAACGCACTCTAATTACATTTAATATTACAATCAGTTCACACTTAAGTATATTCTTTTAAGGTGTATTATTATATAAGTACTATTTTTTAAAAAGTACGCTAAACTACCAGAAGCAAAGTTTGTCTAACCAACATTAAAGTCTTTCATTTCCATTTATGCAGTAGAAACACATCTTTGTTTGTTGTGTTTTAGCACATCCAAACACATCATGTCCGCTGCAGGCGTGCCAATCATTGAGGGTTACCATGGCGAGGACCAATCAGACGAGAGGCTTCAGAGCGAGGCGGCCAGGATTGGTTACCCTGTGATGATCAAAGCAGTGCGCGGCGGCGGAGGAAAGGTGGCGTGTGTTTCCGCTGAATGATGGTGTAGTGTTACACACTCGTCTGACACCGCTGCTTGATCCCACAGGGGATGCGGACCGCACACTCGGAAGCAGAGTTCCCGGAGCAGCTGGAATCCGCTCGGAGAGAAGCGCGCAAGTCCTTCAACGACGACGTGATGCTGGTGGAGAAGTTTGTGGAAAGGCCCAGGTCTGTTTGGTTTATCTGGCATGCGTCACTCACGTAGTTTGATGTGTGTGATGTGACGTGTGTGTGTGTGTGTTAGACACGTGGAGGTGCAGGTGTTCGGAGACCAGTATGGGGATGCGGTCTATCTGTTCGATAGAGACTGTAGCGTCCAGAGACGACACCAGAAGATCATAGAGGAAGCTCCCGGGGTAAGACTCTTTACTCGGTGTTAAAGGGAGAGCTCATCCAAAAATGTTTTACTCCCCTTCAAGTCATCCTAGGTGTATATGACTTTCTACTTTCAGATGAACACAATCAAAGTTAATTATTAAAAAATGTCCTGGCTCTTCCAAGCTTTATAATGGATCCTCGGCATCTCTTTCATCTCAATGTTAACGTTGGTACCTCTCGGCCTGTCTCAGATCAGTTGTGTTATGATTTTCTTCATTTCTTTAGCTCAAATTGACAATGTTTATACAATTTTTCATGCAACACCAGTTTCCTCTTCTGCACTATGCTTGTCTAGTTTCTCTGGCACATCCTTTTCTGAAATTGAATTGAAATTGATTGTTTGGACTCACTGTGCCCAGCTGTTCTTGGCATTGTTAAAGGGATACTTCAGGATTTAGCATTAAGCTTTGTATCAGTAGAAAACCTGTAGTATTTTTGAATTACCGTGCTTCCCTCCCTCACGTCCCCCTGAGACGAGAGATTTATGTATTTTTTGTCTGGAAAAAATCCTCAGATGACGCAAAAATCGCCATTTTACGTCATCGTAGGATTTTTTGGCCAGAGGCTAGAGACTACAGCCAGTAGGAGGCGCTAGATCCGCATGTTCTCAGCTCGCCCCATAGAGGGAGGATCTCACTCACAGAATGTACAAACAGTGTCAGCCATCTTTGGAAGCTAAGCTAACAGGCTCTTATTCTGTGGAGAAAGCTGAGTAGTAGCGGTTACCATCCTCTTTTCCCGGACATGTCCGGCCGTCGAGATCGTCCAAAATGTCCGGGATTCGGCTTTTGCTTTCTGCAGTCGCATTCATTGTTTACATGCACACCTTGTGTTTCAATCTAACTGAATTCATCCCGATTGGTGAATCTGAATGTAGTGTTTACATGAACGCTAAACAAGTGATCGGTTGATGTGCATTTTAACATTGCTAAAAAAAATCCCGCTCCTCCGTGAGAGATACGAGATCGGTGCGTCTCACAGGTGCCGCTCATCAGTAATTACGTCAGCCGTCAGCCTCGTCCCGCTCGCCGTTCTCCCGCGGCCGTCAGTCTCGTCCCGCTCGCCGTTCTCCCGCGGCCGTCAGCCTCGTCCCGCTCGCCGTTCTCCCGCGGCCGTCAGCCTCGTCCCGCGCGCTGTTCTCCCGCGGCCGTCAGCCTCGTCCCGCTCGCCGTTCTCCCGCGGCCGTCAGCCTCGTCCCGCTCGCCGTTCTCCCGCGGCCGTCAGTCTCGTCCCGCTCGCCGTTCTCCCGCGGCCGTCAGTCTCGTCCCGCTCGCCGTTCTCCCGCGGCCGTCAGCCTCGTCCCGCTCGCCGTTCTCCCGCGGCCGTCAGCCTCGTCCCGCTCGCCGTTCTCCCGCGGCCGTCAGCCTCGTCCCGCTCGCCGTTCTCCCGCGGCCGTCAGTCTCGTCCCGCTCGCCGTTCTCCCGCCGCCGTCAGCCTCGTCCCGCTCGCCGTTCTCCCGAGGCCGTCAGTCTCGTCCCACTCGTCGTTCTCCCGCGGCCATCAGTCTCGTCCCGCTCGCTGTTCTCCCGCGGCCGTCAGTCTCGTCCCGCTCGCCGTTCTCCCGCCGCCGTCAGCCTCGTCCCGCTCGCCGTTCTCCCGCGGCAGTCAGCCTCGTCCCGCTCGCCGTTCTCCCGCGGCCGGCAGTCTCGTCCCGCTCGCCGTTCTCCCGCGGCCGGCAGTCTCGTCCCGCTCGCCGTTCTCCCGCGGCCGGCAGTCTCGTCCCGCTCGCCGTTCTCCCGCGGCCGTCAGCCTCGTCCCGCTCGCCGTTCTCCCGCGGCCGGCAGTCTCGTCCCGCTCGCCGTTCTCCCGCGGCCGTCAGTCTCGTCCCGCTCGCCGTTCTCCCGCGGCCGTCAGTCTCGTCCCGCTCGCCGTTCTCCCGCGGCCGTCAGCCTCGTCCCGCTCGCCGCAGTGAACATGATGAATGGCGGCTGTAGAACGCAGAAGCCGAATCCTGGACATTTTTGGCGATCTCAGAATCCCGGGCAGACTCACAGAGACTCATTAGTAGCCTAGCCTTGTTGTTTAACTGTGCTCTTACTGGTAGGCGTGGCCTCGTAGGGCAGCGAAGCAAGTGCATTCTGGGAGTTGTTGTCTTTCATCCCCATAAGCCAAAAATACATTTTCTGGCTTTTCTCAGTCTAGAAGGCTCCAAATTCAAAAATAATTTCACATTTCTACTACCGGTACATGAATGACCCATTTTAAATACACATTTATCTTTCCAGAGGTGAAGTATCCCTTTAATGAATCTTTGCTCACTGGTGTTGTCCCAGTAGCATTGAAAACTGCTGCTGTTCCTAAGAAGCATGATGCAGATTTGGATAACTTAAATAATTATCGCCCTATATCAAATCTTCCGTTTCTTGCTAAAATTCTAGAAGGTGTTGTGGCTTTGCAGCTGCACAGTCATCTCACAGTAAATTAAATAATTTGCATGGCCTGGCCCCTCAGTATCTTTATGCACTTTTAACTTTATACACACCCAAGCGTCATTTACGCTCCTCACAAGCTGGTCTATTGGCAGTCCCACAGACTGATTTTTCAGAAGATGCACTTTTATGATGAATAGATGCACTTTTATGATGGATAGATGCACTTTTATCATGGGTAGATGCACTTTTATCATGGATAGATGCACTTTTATCACGGACAGATGCACTTTTATCATGGATAGATGCACTTTTATCATGTATAGATGCACTTTTATGATGGATAGATGCACTTTTATGATGGATAGATGCACTTTTATCATGTATAGATGCACTTTTATGATGGACAGATGCACTTTTATCATGTATAGATGCACTTTTATCATGGATAGATGCACTTTTATCATGGATAGATGCACTTTTATCATGTATAGATGCACTTTTATGATGGATAGATGCACTTTTATCATGTATAGATGCACTTTTATGATGGATAGATGCACTTTTATCATGTATAGATGCACTTTTATGATGGACAGATGCACTTTTATCATGTATAGATGCACTTTTATCATGGATAGATGCACTTTTATCATGGATAGATGCACTTTTATATCATGGACAGATGCACTTTTATCACGGACAGATGCACTTTTATCACGGACAGATGCACTTTTATGATGGATAGATGCACTTTTATATCATGGACAGATGCACTTTTATCACGGATAGATGCACTTTTATCATGGATAGATGCACTTTTATCATGTATAGATGCACTTTTATCATGGATAGATGCACTTTTATCATGGATAGACGCACTTTTATGATGGATAGATGCACTTTTATCATGAATAGATGCACTTTTATGATGGATAGATGCACTTTTATCATGTATAGATGCACTTTTATCATGAATAGATGCACTTTTATCATGAATAGATGCACTTTTATCATGAATAGATGCACTTTTATCATGTATAGATGCACTTTTATCATGGAGAGATGCACTTTTATCATGGATAGATGCACTTTTATCATGGACAGATGCACTTTTATCATGGATAGATGCACTTTTATGATGGACAGATGCACTTTTATCATGTATAGATGCACTTTTATCATGGATAGATGCACTTTTATCATGGATAGATGCACTTTTATCATGGATAGATGCACTTTTATCATGTATAGATGCACTTTTATGATGGATAGATGCACTTTTATGATGAATAGATGCACTTTTATCATGGATAGATGCACTTTTATGATGGACAGATGCACTTTTATCATGTATAGATGCAC
This sequence comes from Phoxinus phoxinus, assembly GCF_949152265.1. Classification (NCBI taxonomy): domain Eukaryota; kingdom Metazoa; phylum Chordata; class Actinopteri; order Cypriniformes; family Leuciscidae; genus Phoxinus; species Phoxinus phoxinus. The sequence goes on from NC_136895.1 coordinate 5,233,521, forward strand.
TTTTATCATGGAGAGATGCACTTTTATCATGGATAGATGCACTTTTATCATGGACAGATGCACTTTTATCATGGATAGATGCACTTTTATGATGGACAGATGCACTTTTATCATGTATAGATGCACTTTTATGATGGACAGATGCACTTTTATCATGGATAGACGCACTTTTATGATGGATAGATGCACTTTTATCATGAATAGATGCACTTTTATGATGGATAGATGCACTTTTATCATGTATAGATGCACTTTTATCATGTATAGATGCACTTTTATCATGTATAGATGCACTTTTATCATGAATAGATGCACTTTTATCATGTATAGATGCACTTTTATCATGGAGAGATGCACTTTTATCATGAATAGATGCACTTTTATCATGTATAGATGCACTTTTATCATGGAGAGATGCACTTTTATCATGGATAGATGCACTTTTATCATGGACAGATGCACTTTTATGATGGACAGATGCACTTTTATCATGTATAGATGCACTTTTATCATGTATAGATGCACTTTTATCATGGATAGATGCACTTTTATCATGGATAGATGCACTTTTATATCATTGACAGATGCACTTTTATCATGGATAGATGCACTTTTATCATGGATAGATGCACTTATCATGTATAGATGCACTTTTATCATGGATAGATGCACTTTTATCATGGATAGACGCACTTTTATGATGGATAGATGCACTTTTATCATGTATAGATGCACTTTTATCATGAATAGATGCACTTTTATGATGGATAGATGCACTTTTATCATGGATAGATGCACTTTTATCATGAATAGATGCACTTTTATCATGAATAGATGCACTTTTATGATGGATAGATGCACTTTTATCATGGATAGACGCACTTTTATGATGGATAGATGCACTTTTATCATGAATAGATGCACTTTTATGATGGATAGATGCACTTTTATCATGTATAGATGCACTTTTATCATGTATAGATGCACTTTTATCATGTATAGATGCACTTTTATCATGTATAGATGCACTTTTATGATGGATAGATGCACTTTTATGATGGATAGATGCACTTTTATCATGGATAGACACACTTTTATGATGGATAGATGCACTTTTATCATGAATAGATGCACTTTTATCATGGATAGATGCACTTTTATCATGGATAGATGCACTTTTATCATGAATAGATGCACTTTTATCATGAATAGATGCACTTTTATGATGGATAGATGCACTTTTATCATGGATAGACGCACTTTTATGATGGATAGATGCACTTTTATCATGAATAGATGCACTTTTATGATGGATAGATGCACTTTTATCATGTATAGATGCACTTTTATCATGTATAGATGCACTTTTATCATGTATAGATGCACTTTTATCATGTATAGATGCACTTTTATGATGGATAGATGCACTTTTATGATGGATAGATGCACTTTTATCATGGATAGACACACTTTTATGATGGATAGATGCACTTTTATCATGAATAGATGCACTTTTATCATGGATAGATGCACTTTTATGATGGATAGATGCACTTTTATGATGGATAGACGTACTTTTATCATGGATAGACGCACTTTTATGATGGATAGATGCACTTTTATCATGAATAGATGCACTTTTATCATGGATAGATGCACTTTTATCATGAATAGATGCACTTTTATCATGGATAGATGCACTTTTATCATGGATAGATGCACTTTTATGGACTTCAAAACCAAAACATTCATTCACTGCCATTATAAAGCATTTTTTAATATAACCCTGATTGTAATCGTCTGAAAGAAGAAAGTTATATACACCTAGGATGGCTTGAGGCTTGAGAGTAAATCATGGGGGTAATCTACATTTTTGGATGAACTATCAGTTTAATGTAACTGACCTGGCTTGGTGTGTGTGTGTGTGTCTACAGCCAGGCATCAGTCCTGAGGTCCGGCAGAAGCTCGGAGAGGCCGCAGTGCGGGCCGCCAAAGCAGTCAACTATGTTGGAGCAGGTGATGATGATGTCATGTGATACGTTTCAGCTGATGACAGCATTAGTGTGATGACAATATGTACACAACCATTCAAAATGTAAAGGTTTAACCATGAAAACAACTTCTCCTTGGTCTTTAAAAATGTCTGACATTAATTTAGTGATCAAATGTAGCACTCTTTTGGAAATATGATAATATATTGTAATTATAATTTAAATCGGACTACTTTTCAAATTGTATTGTTAATAAACCAACATCTCAGGAAAACGTCATGGGGTTTTAAATAAAAAAAATAATTTCTGTTACAGAACAGGGCATTGATTTCATACATGTCCACTGTAGATAAAACCGTTATATTGACTGTATAATAAAACAGTTTTATTGACCATTGATGAGTCAATGATGACAGAATTGTAATTTCTGCCTGAACAGGAACAGTGGAGTTCATCATGGACGCGCAGCACAACTTCTACTTCATGGAGATGAACACGCGTCTGCAGGTGGAGCATCCCGTCTCGGAGATGATCACGGGAACAGACCTGGTGGAGTGGCAACTGCGTGTAAGACTACTTAAGATATCGATATATGTGACCCTGGATCACAAACCCAGTCTGGAGTCGCACGGGTATATCTGTGGAAATAGCAACTATACATTATATGGGTCAAAATTATAGATTTTTCTTTTATGCCAGAAATCATGAGGATATTAAGATCATGTTCCATGAAGATATTTAGTAAATTTACTACCGTAAATATATAAAACATTTATGTTTGTGAGTGAATGCAGCACAATCGTGAACAAAAAATGCACAACTTTAAAGCAGATTTTCTCAATGTTTTGATTTTTTTGCACCCTCAGATTCCAGATTTTCAATAGTTGTATCTCGACCAAATATACATCCTAATAAACCACACATCAATGGAAAGCTTATTTATTCAGTTTTCAGATTATATATACATTTCAATTTAAAAAAATTGACCCATGTGACTGGTTTTGTGGTCCAGGATCACTTATTTCCCCAGTAATACAGTGCAGTCATTGCAGATTTGTCCACTAGGGGTCACAATAACACCTGATGCAATAACATGTCACTATATTCAGACTGGTGTGGTGTTTGTGTCGCTCAGGTGGCAGCGGGGGAGAAGTTGCCCCTCACGCAGGAGCAGATCGTGTTGCGGGGTCATTCGTTTGAAGCCAGAATATACGCTGAAGACCCCAGTAACGACTTCCTCCCCGGAGCGGGACCCCTGCGACACCTGTCCACCCCGCCGGGCGACCCGTGCACGCGCATCGAGACCGGCGTCCGAGAAGGTGCTTCACCTCATAGTACAGAGTCACTTAATGTGTTCAAATGGCCTTTCTTTTATAGTTTAAATCATATTTCTTCCCCACATTCAAATATTTAATATTAGTTGTTTTTGTGTCATGGTAATATTTTGGGAGGTATACAGTATGTGCATATTTTCGTAATGCAAATAATTATTAGTCGATTCATTTTTGTTTATTTATCGAGTGATTGATTTTGGGGTGCACTTTCAGAGTCGGCTTGTGAAATTCACTCTTAAAGGGATAGTTCACCCAAAAATGAAAATGCTGTCATTGTGTAAATGTCTTTGTTCTGCTGGACAGAAAGGAAGATATTTTGAAGAACGTTTGTAACCAAGCAGATCTCCATTGACTACCATAATAGGAGAAAAAATATACTATGGTAGTCAATGGAGCCGAGGTCTGTAAAAGAAAAATCTATAATTTTGACCCACACAATGTATCGTTGGCTATTGCCACAGATAAACCCATGCGACATGTGACTGGTTTTGTGGTCCAGGGTCACGTATGATTTAGTTCAGTGTTGGTTGGTAATGCTGTATGTGTGTTCATCATGTCTAAGGTGATGAAGTGTCTGCCCATTACGACCCCATGATCGCTAAACTGGTGGTTTGGGGAGAAGATCGCTCCGCTGCCCTGAAGAGACTCAGATACTGTCTACGGCAATACAATGTAAGCACACGTTCTCATCCACAAGCACTGATGTTTTACTATCTTTAGCATCTCATTTATTTCAAGTAACAAACATTTTTTTTGTTTGTGTGTTAACACCCCCTTCAAAAGTTCCTACGGTTTGGTCACATTAGCGAAAAGCTCCATTGTTCATGGTCAATACTGCAGTAATACAGATACAGAAGTACTTCTATATAGTAGAGTAATGCAGTGTTATTGTCATCTGCAGTTTATTTCTTAATTATTACACGGCTCTCTGGAATACTTGATTCTGATTGGTCAGTCCGAGGCGTGTTATTCCCCGATAACAACCGTCGTCAATAGCAACGCTGAATAACATCCGGGTATCTGAAGCCTCGCTCTGCTTCATACTAATGTTGTATTTTTTCGACTGTATTGAAAATAAAATCAGAGGACTTGATTATTAGTAGTACTGTAATATTGTTGCTGTGTTTATCTTCTTGCCAGGATTGTTTTGTACATGGATTATAAGATAATAAACGAGTAAGATTTCAAAACAGTTTAATCTCAAATAAATATATCTTGCCCCCATAATCATGGAGAAAAGCTGTTTAATGACTTTATCCCTTAAAATCCCCCATAATCAATAGTTTTATTGTATAGGCCCTATTTTAAAATGTTTAATCATCTGATTAACAAAATGACATTTTTACTTGGAAAAAAAATATTCATGCCTTAAAATATCTTGAATGTAACTCGACACGCTTGCTTCATTTAGTATACACAGTTTTATGAATATGCAAATGAGCCCCGCCTCCACTCACTCACTCACTCAGAGATCCACTGGTTGACGATCACACGTTGATCTGATTGGTTACAAGGTAGTGTGTGACGTCAGAAACACCAGCGATTTCACACCGTGTTTTTGAGACTGTCTTTGGTTCACTGCAGTTTTAAGGAGGAAATACTCAGCAATGCTGTCCACTTATGATGTATTCCACACGTGATCACATGGAAACTGTTCCAAAACCGCATGTTACTCATGTGCGAAGTGTGCTACACATGTATTTTTGCGTTCATGGGTTGGTTTAACAAATGTACATTTGACAGATTGTGGGTCTCAACACCAACATCGACTTCCTGCTGAGTCTTTCGGGGCATCCGGAGTTCGCGGCGGGGAACGTGCACACCAGCTTCATCCCGCAGCACTACTTGCAGCTGTTCCCCGCGGCCCGGAGCCCGTGCGGCGCGGTGCTGTGCCAGGCCGCGCTGGGTCTGCTGCTCCGAGAGAAGCGGCACACCGAGCAGTACAGGGACCAGTCTGGCGGTGAGAACGCCTCACTGATGATGTCCGTGACGTGTGTGTGACGCGTGTGTGTGAGATGCTAACCTGAGCTTCCTCTTGCAGACATGTACTCACCGTTTGCCTCCAGTAACGGGAGACGACTCAATGTCCTGCACTGCAGGAGCCTGACACTGCAGCTGGGGGACAACAGTGAGTACACACACACACACACACACACACACACACACACACACACACAAATCTACAGGAACATCATCCATAAATATTCTTGTAGATTTGTATAGGATGTATTCAGTAATTAAGATCATATCTGTGCTGGAGTTTCACACTTTCACTGATAATTATTGTTACATTACTTCTGTAATTACTATGTACATTTCTCAGTCTGCATATTTGAATAATTAGCACGTCTTGCCAATCATTACCGCAAGCTGATGCATGGCTTTATATAATGCAGGGTTTATATTGCAATATTATTTTCACACAATCAAGATTTATTCAGTGGTTTAGTTATATATGTTCTGATTAATGTCACACATTTGGGAAAGGTCAGGGTTCAATTAACTCTTTCCCCGCTATTGACAGAAGTTTCCGGCAATTAATATGTTCGCTGTTCTGCGGTAGAGGGTGCTATTACATATAAGTGTAGGCTATATTGTGTATATTTATATGTATAGTTAATGTTTTTTAAATATTGGTAAGACTACTCTTAAGGTTCCAATAGTTAAGGTTAGTTAATGCATTAACTAACAATGAGCAACAATGATTCATTACTGTACTTAAGTACTAACTGTTCATTAACTAATGTTAACTGATACAACTTTTGATTTTAATCACGTTTTAGTGCATGTCCAGATTAACATTAACTGAGATTAATAAATGCGTAAGAAATTGGTTTTAGTGTTAGTTCATGTTAACTAATTTAGTTATTCACTTGATTAGAGGCACTTTCTGTGTAATATATATATATATATATAGTAATGCATACTTTACAGTTTTAAAATGTTTGTGTGTGTGTTACAGTTTTATGAATGACAATAATTAAAAGCTGGGTAGGAAATATGCATAATTGTCATATAAAATAATGCCACAATGCAAAATAAAATCCTAAATAGGCTTAGTTTTCTTTACTTTTTTAGCCTCTGTCAGATTCACTCAGATGATATTTAACTAATTGTATTATTTCTTTTACAGAAGTGGCATTAGCTGTTACGTTCAATCCAGATGGGACGTACAGTATGGAGGTACGTTATGTTTTTAGACTGTAAAGATGATGATGCACATCTGCATTGCCAAATCAAAAAGAAGGTTTTTGTCCGAGATTTCACAGTCTCAGTCGGAACAACGAGTGTCATGCACTAATATAACCGGTCACTAATATAACCGGTCACTAATATAACCGGTCACTAATATAACCGGTCACTAATATAACCGGTCACTAATATAACCGGTCACTAATATAGCCGGTCACTAATATAGCCGGTCACTAATATAGCCGGTCACTAATATAGCCGGTCACTAATATAACCGGTCACTAATATAGCCGGTCACTAATATAGCCGGTCACTAATATAGCCGGTCACTAATATAGCCGGTCACTAATATAGCCGGTCACTAATATAGCCGGTCACTAATATAACCGGTCACTAATATAACCGGTCACTAATATAACCGGTCACTAATATAGCCGGTCACTAATATAACCGGTCACTAATATAACCGGTCACTAATATAGCCGGTCACTAATATAACCGGTCACTAATATAGCCGGTCACTAATATAACCGGTCACTAATATAGCCGGTCACTAATATAACCGGTCACTAATATAGCCGGTCACTAATATAACCGGTCACTAATATAGCCGGTCACTAATATAACCGGTCACTAATATAACCGGTCACTAATATAGCCGGTCACTAATATAGCCGGTCACTAATATAGCCGGTCACTAATATAACCGGTCACTAATATAGCCGGTGACTAATATAACCGGTCACTAATATAACCGGTCACTAATATAACCGGTCACTAATATAACCGGTCACTAATATAGCCGGTCACTAATATAACCGGTCACTAATATAGCCGGTCACTAATATAACCGGTCACTAATATAGCCGGTCACTAATATAGCCGGTCACTAATATAACCGGTCACTAATATAGCCGGTCACTAATATAACCGGTCACTAATATAGCCGGTCACTAATATAACCGGTCACTAATATAGCCGGTCACTAATATAGCCGGTCACTAATATAGCCGGTCACTAATATAGCCGGTCACTAATATAGCCGGTCACTAATATAACCGGTCACTAATATAGCCGGTCACTAATATAACCGGTCACTAATATAACCGGTCACTAATATAGCCGGTCACTAATATAACCGGTCACTAATATAGCCGGTCACTAATATAACCGGTCACTAATATAGCCGGTCACTAATATAACCGGTCACTAATATAGCCGGTCACTAATATAGCCGGTCACTAATATAGCCGGTCACTAATATAACCGGTCACTAATATAGCCGGCCACTAATATAGCCGGTCACTAATATAGCCGGTCACTAATATAACCGGTCACTAATATAGCCGGTCACTAATATAACCGGTCACTAATATAGCCGGTCACTAATATAACCGGTCACTAATATAACCGGTCACTAATATAACCGGTCACTAATATAGCCGGTCACTAATATAACCGGTCACTAATATAACCGGTCACTAATATAGCCGGTCACTAATATAGCCGGTCACTAATATAGCCGGTCACTAATATAGCCGGTCACTAATATAGCCGGTCACTAATATAGCCGGTCACTAATATAACCGGTCACTAATATAACCGGTCACTACGGTCTCTGTGTGGGTTTTGGTTGTTAGACGGGAGGTCAGGTGTTCCTCGTGTCAGGGGAGCTGCAGCTGGAGGGGGGCGTGACCTTCCTGTGCTGCTCGGTGGATGGGGTTCTGTCCCGACCCAAACTCGTCATTCTGGATAACACTGTGCACATCTTTTCTATGGTGGGTTTCTTTCACCCTTTGAATTACGCTCCAGCTTTCATGTCAAGGCTTTGGATGATCTTGTTGTGTTCTCTTCTAGGAGGGAAGTGCTCAGGTGGATGTGCCCGTGCCCAAGTTCCTGGTTGGTGTGAGTGGCGCCAGTGCACAGGGTGGCGCTGTTGCACCCATGACCGGCACTATTGAAAAGGTATTTAAGGCAGCTGTGGTTGAAGTGTGTGTACTGTACATCCTCTATAGTGTGCAGGACTAGAGTAGTGTGTCAAGAATCATAGAATACTGAACATTATGTGTAAAAAAGGTCACATGTACAGCCAAAATGTTCTTAAAGTGCCCCGTTATGCTTTTCTGAATCCACTTTAATGCACTTCATAAGGATGAGGACTTGAGCTGGAATTGATACGGTGAAACTAACAAGAACTGAGGAAGATCCAGAGCTGAAATTCAGATTGGCATTTCGCTTCTGACATGTGCTGTTGACCAATCACAACAGACTGGGCCATCTGACCAATCAGAGCAGAGCAGACCAATCACAACAGACTGGGCCATCTGACCAATCAGAGCAGAGTAGACCAATCACAACAGACTGGGTCATCTGACCAATCAGAGCAGAGTAGACCAATCAAAACAAAATCAGGAACCTTTTAAATAGTATAATAGGGGCTCTTTAATCTCTTTGTCAGCCGAACTGTTCCTCAGTCTGGTTCAGTAGAGCGTGCATCTATCCATCCATCCATCCATCTATCCATCCATCCATCCATCCATCCATCCATCCATCCATCCATAAATTATATCTATCTATCTAAACTATATCTATCTATCTATCTATAAACTATATCTATCTATCTATCTATCTATCTCTATCTATCTATAAACTATATCTATCTATCTATGTAAACTATATCTATCTATCTATAAACTATATCTATCTATCTATCTATCTATAAACTATATCTATCTATCTATCTATCTATAAACTATATCTATCTATCTATCTGCTGTGTCTGCAGGTGCTGGTCAAGGCTGGAGACTCGGTCCAGAAAGGAGATCCGCTAATGGTGATGAATGCCATGAAGATGGAGGTGAGGCTCTGTCACGTTCTCATCGAGTGCTCTGTATAGTCCCTGTCTCAGCTGACCGTGTGCTCTTCCTGCGCAGCACACCATCCGTGCGCCCAAAGCCGGGGTCATCAAGCGGGTGTTCTTCAAGGAGGGCTCGCAGGCCAACCGGCACGCAGCGCTGGTGGAGATGGAGGAGGAGGAGGCGGCGGCGGGAGCCGAGTAACCCCGCGGACACGGGAGCCGAGTAACCCCGCGAACACACGGCTGGAGATCCTGGAGCACTCACATTAGTTTGGATCTTTTGAGATTTGAAAAGCAAACTAGAAACTTTCTTATCTAAAAACACAGACCTGTGACCTGTAGCTTTCTTTGTGTGGACTTCATTCCCGAATAACTCTATGTTTCTGTGGTTCCTTGGTTTATTTGTACCATGTTGTCGTATTTTGATGAAGATTAACACTTAGATGACTGCGGACTGGCTTGCCATCTCCCTATAGACACACAAGTATTTGCGTTTCAACAAAACCAATCCGCTCATGTTATTTCCAGTCCCTTACTTGTGAAATATTACAGCGCACGTGTGAAGCATTACCTAACACTGATGTGTGTCGGTTGAGGGAATAATGTGCCTTGATGTAGGGTTGATTCCTGAAGGAAATGTCTAGAATCTGTATCTCTGAACCTTTTAAACCTTCATCATTAAAGGGTTTTCTATGAAGTCTCTTGATTTTCCACCTTTAATATTTAAGTTCACAATTATTCTGACCGCTGTCAAGAATTTATTCATTGTTTTACCAACATTAATTACTGTTTACACTATGCAACAAATGTAAGTGTTTGTGTTATTTCAGTTTTTAATCCAAATTCATGATTCCATTAATGGAAGTTAACACTACCAACTGGTACTATAGAGTATACTTCAGTTTATTTATATTGCACTTTTGTTTTACATGAAGAAAAAAAAAAGTGTAACTCTAGATATGATGTTTCATTAAACAAAGTTTGGGAGGAGCACGTTCAAATAATCCAACCAATTAACTTATCAACAATCATCATGACTATCCCATCAGCATGAGAGGAAGCAGTTTTCAGCATGAAACCCCCATATTCTAACATTTCATCATGTTGAGCTATATAACATTGATTAGTTTTATGTACATTTGCTCTGTCTAATAAAGTACATGTAAGAGCGTCTCTGTCTAGTCGAAGTTAGTCGCGGACGCTAGCTCTCGGAGTCTCGAAAACGCCACGCTGATGTTGATCCTCGTTTTAGTTCTCCTTTTGTCCCAAAGTCTACTTGTCATGATCCATAATGTTTGAACGAAACAACAACAGCGTGAGCGCACCGCTAGACGTTACGCAGTTGTCCACGTCTGTCGCCATGGTTACTATGGCAGAACGAGCGGAAACCAGGGATAACGCGGATATTACGTCAGTGACAGGCGACCAGTGAACGGGGACGAGACATTATTTAAAATGGGAATTTCTCTGAAATTAAAAAACTTTGGGAACTTTTGGGACATTGTAAGTACAACTGCAGGAAATATATCACACTGTGCAAGTGGTTTTTTGATATTTTATTACAAAATTCTTACATATTGTACCTTTAAATCTCATTCGAGTTAAAATAAAACCCCTTTAAATTGCTTATACATTTATTTATAGATGTTCAATGGCAAGTCCTGGAGAGAGGATGGTGAATCTCACAAAGAAACGTCATCCGGATCAGATTTATGTGGTTGCAGAAGTGGCATTAGCCGTTACATTCAATCGATGGGACGTTCAGAGGTAAATTATGTTTTTAGACGTCAATCAAAATGTAAAGCAGGGTTGTTTGAGAGATTTCAGTGTCTCAGTTCAAGGATCATCATGAACGTCTCTGGATCATGTGTTAGTTGTTGAAGGGTGACGTGACTTACCTGTGGTGCAAATGGATATAGTAAAACTGCACATTTTAGAGTGACAGCCTAAGGCACACCTGTGCAATAATCCTGCTGTGTAATCAGCATCTTGATATGCACACCTGTGAGGCGGATGATCATCTCGGCAGAGGAGAAGTGCTCACTAACACAGATTTAGACAGATTTGTGAACAATATTTGAGAGAAATAGGCCTTTTGTGTACATAGAAAAAGTCTTAGATATTTGAGTTCAGCTCATGAAAAATGGGGGCAAAAACAAAAGTCTTGCGTTTATAATTTTGATGATTATGGCTTACAGCTTATGAAAACCCCAAATTCACAATTATAATATTGTGAAGTTTTAATAATCTGTAAGCCATAATCATCAAAATTATAACAAATAAAGGCTTGAAATATCTCACTTTGCATGTAATGCGTCTATATAATATATTAGTTTCACCTTTTAAGTTGAATTACTGAAATAAATGAACTTTTGCACTATATTCATATATCAGATTAAGAACGTTAAGATGGTCAAACCTGCAAATTTATCAGAAATTACTGCTCATTACAAGATTTTAAGAAAGCACTACAAATTAGTTATTGTATTTATTGTATTGTACAAATTACCTCTAAAATGAAGGGTATAAACTTGATCTACTTTCTTTCAGACTGGTCTCTCGGAGTTTGTGCCGCCACTTTTGTACCATGATGTCATTGTTTGGTAGATAAAGTTGGGTTTGTTGGCCCTGTTTTCCTGGATGTCCACCGTCTGAAGCGCTAGGTTGATTTTCCGGGTTCACCACAGGATGACTGTGGACTGGCGAGACATCTCTCCCATTAAACACATTTGCAAGAATTTGCATTTCAACAAAACCAAACCACTGAAGTAAATGGAGAAAACGATGATCTTTATGCTGAACAAGTCTGTCTGTAGGATAGTTTCAAACATTGGTGTTGCCAGAGTGCCACTTGAAAATACTTTTAAAAACGGATTAGCACAGAGAAGTCTCTGGAGTCTTGTTCCCTATCGACACGGTTAATAGAGTTCACACTGAAAACAATGGTGTAGGATTTACTGTGGAACAATTTGCACTCATAATTACAAAGATACGGCAAGGAACACATTGAAGAAATTAAGTTGAAAGACTGAAATAATATTTTCTTGTAAAACTCTTCAATAATCTCTGTTTTGATACATTTTTTTGTGTCGTCTAGCCAATTAAGTGTTCTGAATTTCTTCATCTTATAAAATAAAATCCCTTTTCACAAATCCAAACAATAGTAAGATATAATAACAATGAAACGCTAGATTTTATAAATGTATTTATTCCGTAAATAGAACTTTCATAACATCAGCAATAAACATATTCACTGTGAGGCGAGTACAATTAGAAGAACATGTGTTTACACAAAAAAAGATGAAACCTCAACATGGATGATTGACATCACAGCTAGATCCGGTATTTCCAGTCTAGATCGAGTCTTATTGCTAATGTCTCTGAGTAACAAGTGGCATTTACTGCGTTGCTATATAATCCATGATAACGCATTATATAGCAAAACAATTCAGCCGTTTGATTTTAACGCAAGAATTGTAACAGTTATGATCAACATTGACATGAGAAGTGATACAAATAAAAACTAGAGAGAAATAGTACCAAAATAGAGTAATCCACAATTCATAATGTAACCGTTCTCCATCATAAAACCTGATTCTCCAACTGCCACCGGGTCACGGCACCACATTTCTAGCCTTCGCAGCAAAAACAAAGAGAAAACCCAAGACTAGACTCCTCAAAATGGGAGCGTTTATGTCGAGTTCACTTTTAGGCCTCCGTTACAGGGATATTGAGACATATTGACCAAAGTGTAGCATGCAGTCGGATATCATAAACTTCAATATAGTTGATCCAAGCAAGTTTAAAACGGTTGTCTCAATGCTCCGGCCTTACAATAACCCAGACTATGCCCTCTTACGTGATTAAATACACACACGCATACACACAAAACAAGGAAATAATCAAACAGCTTTGACAAGTGGTTAGCAACACAAGCAGAAAAACAATGAACACGGCAACAATGATAAATTAACTGATGGCAATAGTTAGAAATGAACATTTAGCATGTGCGAGAGAGAAGTGATATGCAGGCACATGACAGACGGAGGTGAAAGTGGACGAGATATACACGAGGTTTCTTTCGAGAACTCTGCAACATTCATGCATCATGATGATCTGTACAGATCAAGTACAGGTAGGCATCTTAGGGTAGGAGGCTACAGGTTTTGCTCACGTTTAATACCTTGAAAATCAGGCAATTAAAAGAGGGACTTATGGCTTCAAAACAGACCCCCTCGTTTTCCTCAGGAAAGATGGTGGCCCTTTTCGTATAGTTTCGTGGTTTACGAGCACAGAAACGTTCAAGTCAGACACATCCTTTGGTTTTTCTGCGTATCCCTCGTTGCTGATCACATGACGTGACGCTCTGGTTAACAGAGCTCTTAAAGTGAGACATCAGTGAGAGTCTGGCTGGTGATTGGACGAGGGGTCGAGGCTGGGCATCTTCAGGCTCCAGACTGGGGCATTAGCAATGAGACACCTCCACGGGCGAGAGCGTCAGGATGCTGCGGTCATTGGAGAAGAAGGTCTCAGAGTCGCTCCAAGATCTGGAAGCATCAAGGAAATTGCGAACAGTGAGGGGGACAGTGTGGATAGTTCGGTGCTTCTGTGGTCAGCTCAATTCACACATGCTCTATATTCATAACCACCTGAATACTGGAAATTAGATTAATATCAGGCTATTTTTATACAATGTTATAAAAGTAAGAGACACATCTGTCCTTTCTATCATAGATTAAAATGTTTTAAAGTCTTATTTCATTTAGAACGTAAGTACGTTACACTATTTTAGGTAACACTTTATTTTACAGTGTTCTCGTTACATTTGTTAATAGCAATAACAGTAAATTATGCATAATTACATGCAGTTAACCCTCAACCAAACCCTAACCCTATACTATAGTAAGTACATGTAGCTAATTAATATTACTCAGTACTTAAATGTATAATTACACTGTCACAATGGCACCTTAAAATAAAGTGTAACCCTATTTTAAGGTGACGTAGTTACATTGTATTCGTAATATTAATTAACTACATGTACTTACTAGAGCTACGGTTAGGGTTAGTTACTTGTAATTATGCATAATTTAATATTTTACTACTATAGTAAAGTACATGTAGTAATGTGTAACTACGCCACCTTAAAATAAGTGTTATGCTTAAGTATATATTACAATGCAAATTATTAAATTGTATAATGAATATCTACATTATATCGACCACCTTTTTTTAAAATCTAAATATCGAGATCTGCATCAATAATTACAAAAACCTCCCATAATTTAGAAGTCTTAATATATATATTTTAAAATCCTTAAAGAGTTCAATCAAAAATTGAAATCCTGCCATCCTTTACTCTCATGTCAACATCTCCATTCATCTTCGTAACACAAATGAGGATAATTTTAATAAAACCTGAGATTTCTTTCGGTTTATAACACCAACAATTCAGTGCTTCAAAAAGTAGACCTCGTAAAAGTAACACTGATCCATACATATATAACACACATACAATATGAAGCAAGTTCACGTTTCTGCAAGAACCAATGAGGTTTGTCCTCGCGCATCAAGTACCGCTGAGCCGTTTCATGGACTTTCTCAAACGCAATTCGTCTCGGGTGAACAGACTTTCAATGGAGGGACAGAAATCTCCAGTTTATATGACAAAATCTTCATTTGTGTTGTGAACGACATGAGGGGGGAGTAATAACAGAATTAAATTTTTTTGGGTGAACTATCCCTTAACTGTCCTTTCGGTATTACTTGATACAACCTATTTAACTGATTTATCTCACTTTAGGTTAAAATGACCAATTTGTTTTTGTATTATGTCTAATATATATTTTCAAACGATGGTTTAAAAAGCGTTTCAATTCGACACAACCTCTGAGGAATGGCTAACTTTAGCTCTACATTTGCATGCATGGCTAAGTTTACGGTCTTGCCCTTGTGTGAATGAGTTATTATTGGGTTACAAGAGTATATTTCTAAATCTCTCGTGAACCGGTTAACTCTTAGTGCATGAAGATCAGCAAGAAACAGACGAGAGTCACAGCCAATGGAGAAATGGATGAGGAAACGTTAGTGCAAGATGGGTTAATGGGCATGGTTAATGGACAATAAACACATATAAACACAACATCCTTGCCATTCACATTGATTACATTCTCATGAACGTACATTAACCTTCTCCTAGGCATAATATGTTGGGTATGGCACCTATATATGAACCTAAGATAATTTACAGTATATAAGTAGAAACCAATTCATAACATAAATCTAGTACTTGTAGAAAAATATGTGTATATAGGTTTACTATAAAATGTATATAATATTTGTAAATCGAGTGGAATTAAGCGGCCCTTGAGGATCGGAGCCGTTGCAAAGCCATGTTCCTCAAACGCCAGAGGGCATCGTCTTCATCCAACGATCAGCCGTATTATAAACAGATCCATGCTATATAAGATCAGGAATACAACGGGAGCTACAGTAATGCGATTATCTTTGGATCACGTGTAAGAAAGTAGTAGAGGGCAAGTTAATGTACATCTTCATATGTTGCAGAAGAAGACAACCGTTTTAAGATCTTGAAGAGGTAAAAAGTTACAAAATTAGAGCGTTTTTATATCATTAAATGTCTGCATATTCAGGGTACATGTGGCTTACTGGCTTCATATCATAGTAAACAATATCTTGCACTGTCTAATGCAGTGGTTCTCAACTGGTTTTGCTGTAGACATCAAGTGATGTACCAAAGGCATACAAAAGCACCCCACTGAACACTGAACAAAGATGCGCAAGGTATAAGAAACAGTTTGTTTAGGAGGATGACATGCTACGAGTAACGGATGATTTTGTGACAAACCAACAGCGTGATGCACAGATATAAATCAACAAGAGATATGCGACACGACTGTAGAGAATTGTCTGGAGGCAAAGTGGGAGACGAGATCGGGCAAGAGACTCAAACTCAGATTGTCTGAAGCGTGTTTAGTGCGCGGCTCACAAAGCCATCGGCTCCAACAATATGGGAAACGTTTGTCCTTCCATTTATCAAATTTAAAACAGCAACATACTCGACCCACCAGTTGAGAACCACTGGAAGAAAAGCAGCACAGATCATTGATAAATGCAACAACGTATAATAGTTTAGATGCTTCATTTGAGGCCGCGTAAGACGAGGAGAGGGAAATAATAGGGTCAACGAACAGCGATAAAGCAGAGTAAAGCGCCTCGGTACAACACATACTCTGGCGTTCATCCATTACTTAACATACTTGAGTATGAAACGCTGCCCTCATGCAGATACACACACTCATTTGACTTCAGTAAGGCTTTG
Source organism: Phoxinus phoxinus (assembly GCF_949152265.1). Lineage (NCBI taxonomy): Eukaryota > Metazoa > Chordata > Actinopteri > Cypriniformes > Leuciscidae > Phoxinus > Phoxinus phoxinus. Next base: position 5,250,237 of record NC_136895.1, read on the forward strand.
AGTTACAGGGGAACTGTCGCCAAAATTAAACCTAGGCTCTTTTTGTTAATCTACCCGATCAAACTTTCGTGTAAAAGCATAATTAGGATGGAAACGCCACTTTTAAGATTGACCGTATTTTTGTTTTAGCTCAAATTGCCTTTTGAATGGGAGTGCATGGGGCACTTCTGTGATAGCATCAAAATCTCTATTTTTAAAACACTAATGCGGCTCGACACAACATGAAACTGTGCTGGAAGTGTCACCAGCGGCTCTACACATGAACTCCAGCATTGACTACATTGTGTACACAGAGTTTACTAAAAAGAAAGGTTTTGTACGACTCACTTTATCAGTCAGTGTTTCCGGTGGCTGGAATTTTGTCAGTCAAAAGTAGTCGATCTCCGAATGCAACACTAATTGATAAAGTGAGTCGTACAAAACCTCTCTTTTTAGTAAACTGTGTTTGCTGGAGTTCATGTGTAGAGCACTTGGTGATACTTCCAGCACAGTCTCATGTTGTGTCGAGCCGCATTAGTGTTTTAAAAATAGAGATTTTGATGCTATCACAGAAGTGCCCCGTGCACTCCCATTCAAAAGCCATTTTGAGCTAAAACGAAAATACGGTCAATCTTAAAAGTGGCATTTCCATTCTAATTATACTTTTACACGAAAGTTTGACTCGGGTAGATTAACAAAAAGAGCCTAGGTTTAGGTGACAGTTACCCTTTAAAAGTAAAAAAGAAAAAGAAAAAAAAAGAACAAAGCAATCCTCTCGAAAGACTACAGTTACCAGTGTCTCGCTCAATCCCTCACGATGTGGTCCCTTGTTTCTTTGCACTAAATGAGCCGGCGGCTCCCGTTGGCCGGTCAGAGCAGAGACTCCTCTAGTACCCTGCGCTTCAATGGCAGTGTTCAAGCCGTTAAACTGGAGTCTTGGTCTCCGTGTCCTCATCTCACCACTGCGGAGTAGCTTCTCAAAGTGCGGATACAGACAGTCAAGACGATTACGCTAAGAGCGGAGGCTGAGGAGTGCATTACAGTCGCATGCCATCATCACAAACCCCTCCGGCGAGAGGAACACACGCAAGGCAAAGACTAAGACGCGGATTAAAACACTTCAACAGGGATGCAACGTCTCAGAACACGCAATGACACGGATCAAGTCATATAGTCCAACATTCGACAAGCATATACTTGCATAAACTGGCGCTATACACGTTTGCCTTGCTAATAACTGGGCGAGACGACTTCAGCGATTATGGACTCGTATGGAGGCACAATATTTAAGGTGAATCTTCAGCAGAGAACATTGATCTGCAAACACAGAGAAGACACGGACACCAGGAAAGAGGGACGCACCTTGAAAGAAGGTGAAGACGATGAAAGACAATGAGTTGGCAGATTCACGTCTCCTTCTAGAGACTTCTAGCTAATCTTTGTGACATTAAAAGGCAAATGAAAGCACCCGTCTTAAGCGCTACACTGTAATCATTAGGGAATGCTTGAGTGCTTGGAGGCCTCACTGGTCCCGGGCCGCGGGCTCGTCGTGCTCCAGCTTGTAGGCGATGTGTTTACAGCAGAGGCGAGAGAGAGAGAGGTCGCACCTGGAGGCTCGTGCGGGGTCGCACCGGCCCGTCATGCGCTCCACCAGCCGGCCCAGCCGTGAGCAGGCGTTCTGCCCCTCCGAGAAACAGCACACGGAGTCCACGCATCCGATGCCCTGGTACTCCTCAATAAACTGCAGGAGGGAAAACAGAGGTGAGCCAGAACAGCAAACAGATGGAGAGCAAAACAGCTTCTAACAAACATTTCTCACTGGTGTTCATAATGGGCAATGACTAGATGTCTTCATTTTGCCATATTGGAGACTCTTTACACATCGAAATGTATAATCTGTTTTATATTTTACAACACCACTTTCACAGAAGGGCACAGAATTGGGCTTAAAGGGTTAGTTAATTCTGTCATTTATGTCGTTCCAAACCCGTAAGACTTTTGTTCATCTTCGGAACACAAATCAAGATATTTTTGATGAAATCCAGCAACGTCATTGCAACCTTTAAAGCCCAGAAAGGTAGTAAAGACATCATTAAAATAGTCCATGTGACTACAGAATACACTATCTTAAATGTTATGAAGCGACGAGAATACTTTTTGTGCACAAAAACAACAACTTTATTCAATAATCTCTTCTCTTCCAGGTCATTCTCCTACGCTGTTGACGTAGTGTAAACAGTGCAGTGCTTCCTGGTTCTACGTAGTGTCTTTACTACCTTTCTGGGCCTCGAAAGTTGCAATGACGTTGCTGGATTTCATTAAAAATATCTTAATTTGTGTTCTGAAGATGAACGAAGGTCTTGAGGGTTTGTAACGACATAAATTTAAACAATTTTATTTTTTTGGGTGTTTAAAAAGGGCCTCACACTTTATTATGTAATTGCTTGCGGTGTCTTGTATGCATTAAACAGCTTTGCCCATAGAAATGTGGATTTAAGCACTGAAAAGCCCAGAGTATACTTCAGTTTTGAATTGAACACTTAACACATGCATACAAAGTTGCATAGATAGGCGCCTGACACATGCGCATTAGAGCGTTTTATCTTTGTCCAGCGTCTGTACTGTATCTTTGTCCAGAAGATATGAGTGATACAAATGTACGGTGGACTCTTTTAATCTAGAGTAGCGAGTTTCTCTTAACCACTTCACAAAAGCGCTAGTCAACGTGGACTATTGGTGCTGATCTAGTAGTTTGTTTTTAATTTATCTTTCGACTGTGATAGAAGAAACAGCATAGTGTTGCCACCTTGTAAACCAACTAATTAAAAAAATGAAACAGCATAGTGTTGCCACCTTGTAAACCAACTAATTAAAAAAATGAAAATGAAGGCGCATACGCAAGCTGAGCGTACATAATATGGGTGGTTTGTAAAATTGAGTTGAGCGTGTACAATATGCGCATAGTGTAATGACAATATTGGTCACGCACACTGTACACGAAACCTAGCCTAGCCTATCTGTAAAAAGCAAGTGTGCCGCACACAACCTGAAAAGTGAAGCCAAATACTTCGATCGCCCCCTGGTGTCTGGCTGCAGGACAGGTCTTAAACCCCATCTTCTCAAACCAAACTAAAACATCCAATTACACTTCAAATCATTTCCCCCCAAAAAAGGTTTCTGTCAATTAAGGTAGTTCTCATCCGGCTGATGTATGTTCAAGTGGTCATTTTTTTTCTAATAAGTTTGGTATTAGTTCATTATTTGATGCTATAAAAACAGAGTAACAACATGATTTTTATTTTTTATATTTTATATAGACGCATCGACCATCTTTTTTACAGTCTATGGTACCGAAGCAAACTTTGGGTTTAAAGTGATGTGAGAAGACCTTACATACAGATAATGAAATTTGTTGTGGATTAGTTTCAATATTTTCAGCTGCATGAAGCCACATTTTGATTTGCAGTTTGCAGTGATAAACTTAAACGAACCTTTCAGTAAATATTAGTTTAATCAGTTTTCATACACTAACTTTATTTGAGAAAATAATAGTTGAGTTGAAGTTCCCAGTTCAATAGATTTAGTCAAAGAACTTGAGATGGTCACTAAGGTCTTTATGTGGTGTGTAAAGTAACATTTGGCATTTGTGCCGTTATTGCTTTAAATTAACAAAGTAATGATGCACCAATCTGTACACTACTTGACAAAAGTGTCACATTTTAAAATAATAACACTCGTTTATAGCCTCGAATACAGGACATCCCAATAATGGGAGGCATTGCTTGAAACACTGAACTGTGATAAATGCAGTGCATGGATTTACATATACACGAGCTCTGAAATGAGAATGAATAACCTACAAAAAGAATAGATTAAAGTGATAAATGATGCCGTCTCTTCAGAAACACAGACATCCTCGGCCTCTGCCTGGACAGAAACCACAGTTCCACTTAACTCCTTTATTCAATACTCAATTACTGAAGACGTGCTTGTTAAATTACAGCCTGAGCAATCCAACAAGAATTAATTCAAATCAGATGCACTCAAAAACCTCCCAAAGAGGAAAGCGAGAGTATTGAGGAAGTCGATTCTCTGATCTCGCTCGGGCCACCTGACTAGGCATTATGCAAACGACCAATATTAACATTAAATCCCTCTTGACCCTCTTCAGCATGCCTTGCAGAATTAGCAGTCTTGAGACAAATGTGTTTGTTGACTAATGCATAGATGAGGAGTTTGGGTACATGCACACTTAGCTCTAGAGGAACGGTTGTTTTATTGACTGAACTACTAGCTCACAGATAGCATGAGCTACATCAATGACAGACAAGTAATCTCCAACACATTCAGCCACGGGAGAAACATCCATGTTTCCTTGTTAACCTGAGTTTGCTGGGTTAAAGATTTAGCGATTACGACATGGGCCTTGGTAGTTCTGCTAAAAATCAATGCAGGAAGTAGCTGAAAGATTTAATGCGGTGTGACTTCATCCGTGTCCTGTACTTGTAAATAACGAGTCCGTTAAACGCGCAGCTCTAATCTAAAAGCAGAACCTGTCCAGTAATCGCTGGAGGGTTTGATGAACAACCACCAGATGAAAAACTACGCTTTCATCTCAGCTACAAATAAATGTGCTAGCCATTAAAAAAAAATAAAAAAATAACATTTAGCCATTGAATATCTGTAGAGGTAAGAGACTCATATGAACAACTGTGGCTGAAACTGAGACTTACTGTAGCAAATGAGCTCTTGGTCTCAACCTGAGCGATACATACTGGGAAAACTGCTTTCAACCAGTCAGATCAGATGTGAAACTAGGGTTTGCAGTGATTCACCAAATCTTTTACTGTGTGTGTGTGTGTGTGTGTGTGTGTGTGTACGTGTACTGAATACAGAAGTCACTCCTGAACTGTAAACCAAAAAAAATTTGTTTTGGTGTCCAAAAAAAAAGTGACAATTAGAGCTACAACAACTAATCGATACATCAATAATGAAAACAAATCAATTTGATTATCGATTTATCAATGCAAACATTTGGACTTTAAATGAGTGAGTGATGCATTTCTATGGACAAAGCACATCTGGAAACCAGTGGAGGAACCCGAATGCTGCTGTGGGGAAAGTGCACGACCCAAGCTGTGCAAAACACGAGAAAGCTTTATATGAAGTGCTTTCAATCAACACATTTAGTTATTACCGTATTTTCCGGACTATAAGTCGCACTTTTTTTTCATAGTTTGGCTGGTCCTGCGACTTATAGTCAGGTGCGACTTATATATCAAAATTAATTCATACTGACTGAGATGAACCAAGAGAAAACATTACCGTCTACAGCCGCGAGAGGGCGCTCTAGTTAGCGGAGTTGTTCAGAAGCGACACCGAGGAAGAACTCAATGGATTCAGTGATGAGGAGTGAGATCGGGAGCTTGGTGAACTTGCTGACCGGTAACTTGCTGGACTCGATGGCTAATGTTAATTTAGCCTATATTCAGCCTCCCAGGTATATGTTCTGTGTGCTGTTGTGTCGCTGAATAACTGTTAATGTGTTACGCTAACACACCGGACACTATTCAGCTGTTGTTCTGTGTGCTGTTGTGCAGCTGAATACTGTTAATGTGTTACGCTAACACACCGGACACTATTCAGCTGTTGTTCTGTGTGCTGTTGTGGAGCTGAATAACTGTTAATGTGTTACGCTAACACACCGGACACTATTCAGCTGTTGTTCTGTGTGCTGTTGTGGAGCTGAATAACTGTTAATGTGTTACGCTAACACACCGGACACTATTCAGCTGTTGTTCTGTGTGCTGTTGTGGAGCTGAATAACTGTTAATGTGTTACGCTAACACACCGGACACTATTCAGCTGTTGTTCTGTGTGCTGTTGTGTCGCTGAATAACTGTTAATGTGTTACGCTAACACACCGGACACTATTCAGCTGTTGTTCTGTGTGCTGTTGTGGAGCTGAATAACTGTTAATGTGTTACGCTAACACACCGGACACTATTCAGCTGTTGTTCTGTGTGCTGTTGTGCAGCTGAATACTGTTAATGTGTTACGCTAACACACCGGACACTATTCAGCTGTTGTTCTGTGTGCTGCTGTGTCGCTGAATAACTGTTAATGTGTTACGCTAACACACCGGACACTATTCAGCTGTTGTTCTGTGTGCTGTTGTGGAGCTGAATAACTGTTAATGTGTTACGCTAACACACCGGACACTATTCAGCTGTTGTTCTGTGTGCTGTTGTGTAGCTGAATAACTGTTAATGTGTTACGCTAACACACCGGACACTATTCAGCTGTTGTTCTGTGTGCTGTTGTGCAGCTGAATAACTGTTAATGTGTTACGCTAACACACCGGACACTATTCAGCTGTTGTTCTGTGTGCTGCTGTGTCGCTGAATAACTGTTAATGTGTTACGCTAACACACCGGACACTATTCAGCTGTTGTTCTGTGTGCTGTTGTGCAGCTGAATAACTGTTAATGTGTTACGCTAACACACCGGACACTATTCAGCTGTTGTTCTGTGTGCTGCTGTGTCGCTGAATAACTGTTAATGTGTTACGCTAACACACCGGACACTATTCAGCTGTTGTTCTGTGTGCTGTTGTGCAGCTGAATAACTGTTAATGTGTTACGCTAACACACCGGACACTATTCAGCTGTTGTTCTGTGTGCTGTTGTGCAGCTGAATAACTGTTAATGTGTTACGCTAACACACCGGACACTATTCAGCTGTTGTTCTGTGTGCTGTTGTGCAGCTGAATAACTGTTAATGTGTTACGCTAACACACCGGACACTATTCAGCTGTTGTTCTGTGTGCTGTTGTGCAGCTGAATAACTTGCCTTTCCAGATGAAATGTCTGTTCTTGGTCTTGAATTTTGTGAAATAAATTTCTAAATAAATGCGACTTATAGTCCAGTGCGACTTATACATGTTTTTTTTTTTTGGACTGATGCGACGGTCAATCTCCGAATCGACTTATAGTCCAGAAAATACGGTAGTTTTTATTTTACCCTGCAAGTTGCTTTGACAGATATGTGCTGGTTAAACAAATTCTCTCCATTTGTTTTCAGAGCATTCAATTTGCACATTGTTTCGACAACACAAAATGTAATCATTTTTGGTCAGATTTTCTTCCGAAATAATCAAAGAAATTATTGATAGTTTAAACGATTATCAAAATAATCATTAGACGGAGTCCTACACTGAATTAAAAACTAGTTTTGCTTAACATCAGTGTACAGGTGAAACTCAAAAAATTAGAATATGGTGCAAAAGTTTCAATTTCAGTAACTCAACTACAACCTTTTCACAATATTCTCATTTTGAAATTTTTTTTTTCCATAAGCTGTAAGCCATAATCATCAAAATTATAACTAATAAAGGCTTGTAATATCTCACTTTGCATGTAATGAGTCTATATCATATATTAGTTTCACCTTTTAAGTTGAATTACTGAAATAAATGAACTTTTGCAACATCCTATTTTTTGAGTGTTACCTGTATGCATTTAATTAAAACGTTTAATTGTCGCTACCAACATTTTTCAGGAGTTAATTACTAAAAACTGTACACTTAACGAAATTAATTTGGCTGCAGTGTATAGATGACCGTAGGACAAAAACATGCTATTATACCAATAAAGAAAGCATTAGTGAATCACACACAGCTGCCAGCAACTGTTCATTCACGATGGAAACACAGCAGCTCATTCAATCAGTGACTTATAAAGTTGATGAAAACCGTAACAAGTGATTGCTGTAATACTGATGTCATTAATACACGCCACAATGATGGAGTTGAAAAAAAAATGAAGATGATTATTAAAGACATGCGTACATGAGATTAGATTAGTCCATCGAATGATGGTAATGTCACAGACTCATGCCAGCGCTAAGTGCCACCCAGAGCAGCCCTCGCTCCTGGTTACATCACGGGGAGAGCGAGTGTCCGCGCCATGACCCCGCACACACACACACACACACACACACGGGTGTAGCACTACCTAGGGGAAGGGTGGGGCTGACCCAGAGGCGGAGGAAAAGCAGCGATCAGTGGCCGATTGTCCTCGCCTCTGCTCCCGATTTCAGCAGAGTCATATTCTGAGCTGACTGAAACCTTATCCGCTTCCATCTGGAGGGACAAAACAACGCGGTAAGTCTCCCGAACGGATGAAAACAGAAGAAAGGTGAGCGAGCATGAAACCGCCCCACGTCCACTGCAAGGAAACACTTCTTCTGAAGTCGAAGGCTCTGTTGAGAAACCGAGTGACTTGCATTTTAAGGGCACTTTCTAAGGCAGCAAATAAACCCGTGCGACTCGTGACCAGGTTTTGTGGTCCAGGGTCACATTTTATCATTTTTAAAGTGCAGCTTTGTACAAAAATGGTTCGGTAGACATCAGTCCCTCATCCATTGTGGATCATCAGGTTTGCTTAGTTCCTTAATTATGAATTTCCGCCGACATAAATGACATTGCCAAACCAAGAGTCTTGCTATTGGTCAGTTGATGCAAATTTATGTGTCAAAGTTCACCAAACGTGCATCTGACATGAAACACACGAAGGGAAATGTATTGTCCATCAGGCAATATTCTTCACCGCGCAGATTCTTGCACTGATCTCGCTTGCAACGGTTAAAGTGGCAACAGCTTTATTCTCAGTGCCAATTGCCCCTTTCACACAGTTTTTACTGGCAAATTGGTTACGGCAATTTACCAGTAAGGGAAGTTGTACCATTACCAGTAAATTACTGCTATATGCGCTGTGTGAGTGCAGATTATCGCTATATAGAACGATAAGAAGTGATAAGAAGTAAGAAGTGATTTTGGCCAATCAGAAGCCGTTGAAAGAGCAACGCCTCTGGGTCATTCATACAATTATGAGCAGATGACGCGTTTACTGTTTACAAACGTCTTCAAATTGGAGTGATACCGAAACTAAAGCGCTTCTCCTCGTCCGGGTCGGATGAAGAGATTTGTCAACAACTTAAGAGGTCACTTCCGGTTGATGGCATCATCACAAAGTTTACCGGTATCTTGGAGCTGATGTGTGATGTTTTTTAATTTTACGGTAATTTACCGTTTTACCGATAAAATGTGTTATAATATCACTATTATGTATGATCACTGTATAATATCAGTCCTTAAATGCAAGATATTTAAAGTGTACCTTAAGTATACTTGCAATACCACTTATTTATATACTAATACTACAATTGCAGGGTATTTATATAAAAAAAAATAATGTATTTGTAGTATACTTCGCATTAAATAAATGCATTTCAAACAAATGTTGTTATATTTACTCTTCACAAGGGGGATTTTGAGATAGATTATACTTTTCTTGGTGGTCCTGGAATGGAAAACTTTGGGAACCCCTGCTTTAGATTATTAAAATGTGTGGTTTTTTTTAGATCGGTTCACTGAAAGGAACCCAACATAGTTCTTCGTTGGCATTGCGACGGAAAGCCACATCTCAGTGTAAGAGTGTGTGATGCTGCCTCAGAAGGTTGCTGCCTGGAAATACACACAAACACAAGTCACTAGGTTTTGAAACAAAGAGGAACATTTTAAAGTTTAGAAGCCCAACATCATAGAAGTTGTAATTTTCCAAGCAGTCAAATTCAGATGTCCTCAACGATGCCTTGCTGTAGCTGGACTGGAGCTCATTTCTCTGCTCGCTGGTAGAGTAAAAACACAATAGTTTTGGGAGCATGCAGTCCAGGAAAACATTTCTTTTGTCATACGCTGGCGTACAAACAGCAGTGAGCTCAAGCCCGTGCTGCACGAGGAAGCTAACGTCTGCTTTAAAGCGGACCGACAGACTCGTGCACGTGCAGGGGAGCGGGTTACGCATGCAGGGGGGATTGTGTGTTTCACGCTCCTCTCCGAATGCGTGTTAGTTTCTCCTGCCGCATGCAGTGTGACAGTGTCTCTCCTACTCTACCTAATCTTGCCCAGCTGATTCTTGGCCCTGGACAGAGGCTGAAGTGCGATGAAGTCGTCACCTATAGCCACACGGTTGGTGTACATCTACAGAACACACACACAGAGGGTCAGTAAAGAGAAGGAAGAGAGTCACATGTGCAGTTATACACCCAAAGACCACCACACACATTCAGAAATGAGACACACAGGAAACAGGAAGCAAGCGGTCGCCGCAGAGAGAGAGAGAGAGAGAGAATGCACTCGGGGCGATCGGGTGTCATCCGCAGGGCGGCGAGTGCTGACGACACACAACCGCAGCGCAGCGGTACTTCAGTTACAGGCTCACACGGGGAAGCAGGAGAAGTGGCAATGTAAGGATTAAAAGTCAACGGAAGAAAGAAAGAAAACGGTTTAATTTTCCTGTAAAAAAAGGAAGAGGGTGAGACACTAGCAAAACTTATTTTCACCTCTCGCACTATCCTACACAAATAACGGCAAAAAATTGCTAAAATAAATACAAATCTCTCTCATTCAGCACAAATACAAACAGAGCTCGACGTTGAGCTTGTCATGTGCTCATCCTTCGGACAAGTAAATCAGTCATTCGCTTGTCCGGGTTAAAAAAGGTGCTTGTTTGGTTGTTGTGAATATAATTTATTCTAAAGTAATATTCCTATCACTTGACATTTAAATCTGCATAATTGTGATATTTACCCCGAGGGCTTTTTTTGGGTTACTTTTAAAAAGGGCATTTTTTTTGCCCTTAAATGTATGCTTCATCTGTCATTTAAAATTTTTAAATGTGATCAATAATATGAGTTTAATATACTTAAATTAGCATAATAAATTAAATAATTTACACTGAAAAAAAAAAGTTTTTTCACAAAAAGCATTTACCGGTACACACAAAATTCATGCATTTTTTTTTAGATTTATTTTAAATATATTTTTTTATATACAAATAAGAAAGAATGATACTTTTAAACATGAAACCAAACTGCCACCTCATTGAGTCATTCATTCAAACGATGCGTTTCGTTGTGAGAGTGAGACATTTGTTTATGAATGAGTCATTGAATCAGCGACTCAACCGATTTGTTCATAACACTGAATCCCTCAGTAATAAAAACACGGTTAAGTGTTGCTTTGAGATCTGTGTTTCTGCTGTGGTCTTTGTTTGGAACTTTTTTCACTGCTGACATAAACAAAAACAGTCAATGTGTCTAAAATGTAAGTGATATTAATAATAACTGCTTGTTTATTGTACTTTTGTCTGAAATCAGTGTCACATTTTCAATCGTGATGTATTCAGGAAAACAGCACTCTTGATTGTGTAATGTTGCTTAACTGTATCACATGTTATAAACTGAATTTCTTTGTGTGTGCTGCGCTCATTTGTATGCATTTGGCTGCGCGAGCCTCAACAGCGCAACCTTGTTACCGTCAGTACATCACGCATATTGTTATCCACCATCAATCGCCACTTACTCTAAATGTAATAAAACCAGAATCATTCTCACGGTTTGGTGATTCTAGTTATGTTTTTGTTATTGCCAATTATAATTCAGGCTAATTGTCCGTTCGGGCGAGTAAAACTTTCTTTCACTTGCCTGTTCAAAAAAATCCACTTATTTTAATCCAGCGTTAATGTCAAGCCAACTTCCATATTAGCATTTGGTTGCTATCTGCATTATTTCTAGTGTTAAACCTTTAAACTTAAAACTGATTTTGAAACACAACTGCCAGTGTAACTCCATCACAGCCCTATGCAAAACAGGAACTAGGAATTAAGACACTAAAATCTATGAACTTATAGTTTCATTAAAGCCACAGATTCATTACACAAATGTATTTAACTTCCCTGATATATTAGCTAGTCCGCACTGCTTGGTTTAAATGGAGTGTTTGCCGTTTGAGGTTTCTCATACACAACAGAAATGAATGCTCATAATCAGAGAGTTTCTGCCTTCGAGTCCCCGATATACCTCAAGCCAAATCGCAAATCGGCATCTCAAATTAAATTGGACAAACCAAAAAGTTTGCTTAGGTGGTCCAAAAATATATAATAGGCAGATGTGTCTCTGGGGCTTAGCCTTCTTTGACGAGGTTCATTTCTTTCGTTCAGACACGAGTAAAACATTAGTTTTTGCTGTGGTATCAAAATGAATCATGGAGTATCACTAGAATTGGTAAGGACTACTAAAATATTGGTATGCTGAAAATCGTAGTCTCACTCAAATGAGGAATTATGTTGTCACGTAAATGAGGAACTTTAACTTCTTGTCAGTAAGGAAGTTTTTTTTCCACACAATACTTATTTACAGAAAGCAACCACTAAAAATAAAACATGACGCCACGACCTGCCATTATCTATTCTCATAATTCAACCAGACAAGATGCATTGCCCTTCCAGAGTCCAGACATACGCAGAAGATGTTTAATATTTTTAATGTGGTGTGTCTGAGTGAGTTCAAGTGAAGGTGAGGTGAAGCTGCTGGTGAGATTTCATGCGGTGACGTGAGCCTCATGCTTCGCTACTTCATCAGTGTACACTCAGAAAAGCTTAAATCCAGCACAACACTGGCATCTCTCTCTCCGTCTGAATCCGTGTCTGGCGCGTGGCGCTCACCTGAGATTTCTGCGTGCTGGTTGGGTGCAGGTGCCTGTAAAAGACTTTCTTGATGACATCAGGAAACAGGCAGGTGATGATGATGATGATGATGGCGAACCAGGCCGAGCCGCTGGACAGCAGCTGAACAAAGACGAAGTACATGTCCTGTGTGTGAAGGAACGGCCTGACGGAGGGGAACACATCTCCGGTTAGGTGAAAACAACAAGGGTTTCATACTAGTGCGGTCAAATGTGACCCTGGACCACAAAACCAGTCACATGGGTCAATTTTCTTTTCATCTGAAAGCTGAAAAAATTATCTTTCCATTGATGTGTGGCGTGTTAGGATAGGACAATATTTGGTCGAGATACAACTATTGAAAAACTAAAATCTGAGGATGCAAAAAAATCGAAACATTGAAAAAATCTCCTTTAAAGTTGTGCATTTATGTTCACGATTGTGCAGCATTCACTCACAAAAATACATGTTTTATATATTTACAGTAGGAAATGTACTAAATATCTTCATGGAACATGATCTTAACTTAATATCCTAATGATCTCTGGCATAAAAGAAAAATGGATAATTTGGACCCATACAATGTATTGTTGGCTATTGCCACAGATATACCCGTGCGACTCCAGACTGCTTTTGTGGTCCAGGGTCACAAATATCCAACTAATGAGCAAACGGGCAATTGTTTCAGAGGCAGAGCCAAATATTGAGCACAACTAAAATCCAGTGCATTGCTGCTGGTCATGTGGGACCGGATCCAATGTAAGAGCAAACCGTTTTTACCAGCAAATCAACGCAATTCAATAAACACTGTTTAGAAGGAAAAACAACCAATTTAGACAATGTTCCTGACTTCCACTTTCTCACACAGGACACAAATAAAACCCATTAACAAGAGGCTTGAATCGTTCTAGATTACGGCGCAAGGATTCGAAGCAAAATCTTTAATAACTAAATTAATTTCCAACAGATCTAAGATTTTGAGAATGACTATACATGTCAAAATATTGTGCATGGACGGCATGTTTTTAAAACAGAGTGTCAAGTTACAAGATCAACTCGTTTTGAGACCCATTTTTAAAATAAAAAAACATGTTGTCATCTGTAGAACTGTACTAGTTCAGTCGACAGGTTTCAACAAACTGTCATTGATTCAAGGTTTAATAATTAGTGGTCAACCGATATATATAGCCAAGGCATACGTATATAGTGACCGATATTTGGCATTTTTTACAGTATCGGCACCAGTGGTTTTCCGTTTGGCCGATGTGTCGTAAACGGGACTTTAATTTTAATGCAAAGCAGACTTTTATTTTGACAGCGTCTACTTTACCATCTCTGTTTAACAGTTCTGTCAAATACCTTATTAGATATCCGCCACCTTGCTCTCTAAGATATCAGCATCGACCATCAAAGATTCAATATCGGTCGACCATTATTTATAAATGTTCACAATTTACACATTTAACTAAATAAATACATTTAAACAATGGAGAAGATTAAATGGATTTGTGTGGTGTACATGACCAGTTGCAATGCAAGGTTGTAGCCGCATATTAAGGATTGGGGTTTGGGGATAATGATACAAGTGAAACTCGAAAAAATTGAATATGGTGCAAAAGTTCATTTATTTCAGTAATTCAACTTAAAAGGTGAACCTAATATATTATATAGACTCATTACATGCAAAGTGAGATATTTCAAGCCTTTATTTGTTATAATTTTGATGATTATGGCTGACAGCTTATGAAAACCTTTTCACAATATTCTAATTTTGAATTTGGGGTTTTCATAAGCTGTAAAATCATCAATTATAGCAAATAAAGGCTTGAAATATCTCACTTTGCATGTAATGAGTCTATAAAATATATTAGTTTCACCTTTTAAGTTGAATTACTGAAATAAATGAACTTTTATATTCTAATTTTTCAAGTTTCACCTGTATTTGTTGACCACTAATCTGAATAATGGGAAAGACACATTCTTCTAAGGTAGACCCATAATTTCTATGATATTATAATACTTTTGATTTGAAGTTGGAAAACATAAAAGTTAATTTATTAACCTTTTCAAAAAAGCACAAAATTAGAAATAAAGGCCACCACTTCATGAGAACAACCTATACGCAGTGTTCTGCTTGTTTTTCTGTAGGCATTATGGGAAAACACCGGCAATACTGTACCAGATGATGCCGCCGTAAAACAAGGAGAAGATGAAGTAGAAGGCGATGGAGCCCCATGTGACGAAGTGGTTCATCCACGTCCAGAAGTGCGTCTCTAAGGCCAGCTGTGGAGAGAACGGTGCACATGAAGCCCACGGGTCATTCACAAATCCTTCACTGTGGCGTTCACCGGTGACTTACCTTCAGCGTTACCGTAATAACCATCACAGTGAAGACTAAAGTGCCAAACGTCCAGTTTCCGAACATCTGCAAGAAACAAACACATATTTAAAGAGTCTATCAAAAGATTAGCCCTGTGTTGATGTTGTGTGTTGCGAATTAGGGGTGGGACAAAATATCTATAGGGCGACATATCGTTGTCGTTCTCCGTGCGATGCGATAATACATACTTAGGCGTCCATCAGCGAATCCATAATATATCCACTGATAGACGCGTCAAAGATGTCTATTTACAACATGTTTTGGAAGCGCTGATCATTGTAGCCAATCACAGACATCTCTGATGAGCTGAAGAATCTGCTCAACAGTGCTCAAAATGCTAGTAGTCACATTTTTTTAAATACCCAAGTCGGTACCTTTTTTTGTGTGGTGATTTTTGCCTTTATTGTGATAGGAGAGTTTAGAGTAGACAGGAAGTGAGGTGGTAGAGAGATGGGGGACGGAATCGGGAATGGTCTACGAGCCGGGATTCGAACTCGGGTCGCCCGAAGCGCAACAGCGCTATATGTCGGCGCTAACCACAAGGCTATCGGCACCTTTTAACAACACCATTCCCAGATTTATTTTTAAGGAAGCTGGTAAACACTGAGATGTTCCCAGGTTTAAATAAAAGAGGTTGGGCAATGTTGAAATGTACCACTGGTTTATATAAAACAAGTCGATAAGCAGTTAAATGTGTCAGTTTAAACACAAAGAAAAGTTTAAGCTTTTAAAAAGAATAAGCATAAAACGTTTAATTTACTTAAAATGTTTTTAAATTTGATCTACTTTTTGTGCTGTTTTCTAACAGTTTGGACTTGAATAAAGAGAAAATCTGCACTTAACCTTTTCACAGGCATTTTGTTTTCACAGTTAGACAGATATCGTGATGCATCATCATAGATTGTCTAGCAATATAGCGATTATCGCAGAATTGCTGTATCGTAGCAGTGTAAGTAGCGATACCCTCGTGTCAGGATTCGACACATCACGATACTGAACTCACCATACGATATTATTGTGATACTCCAAGACATATGGTAAAAGGTTAACAAAAAATGCTACATTTGATATTACATTGTGTGTGTAAATGAATAGCCTTGGACTAGACACCAGAATAACAATATTCATGATTATGTCTGGAGGTGAAAATACAGGATTATTTAGACAAATATGTTTGCACTCTGTCACTGACAAGATATATTTAAAATAATGTTTACTGGTAACAGACATTTGGTATTACCAATTGCATTGCATCATTATACATTATATTCAACATTATATATAGTAGTTTAATGTAGTCCTGACACTAAATCTCTGTAAACTTGAATTTATTTCCTCACACAGTAATTGATATTTTGGGTGAACTATACACAATATATATCGTCACTATCCACGATACATGTTGCAGTTTTGTATTGCGATATATTGTTACACCCCTACTGTATCGTGATATTATCGGTATTGTGAGCCATGTATCATGTCCTGTGTTTCCCACCCCTAGTGCGACTCTGCAAACTAAATATCTGGAGGCTATAAATTCGTGATAAGCCCTCAATCGCTTTATATCAGAGATTCCGGCGTGTCGGAAGCCATTTGCTGTCATGCAAAAGGCGAGTGAGGCAGCGCTTCCAACACTTGTGGTAATAGAGGATGGCAGAGTATCAAGAGAACACAGATCAGAGCCACTCGTGCTAAAGCAAACCACAGAGACAGCTGGTCATTAGAAAAGACACATGCATCAACTGGAATCCACTCGACTCTTACCAGTTGCCTGTTAGCTCGCAAAATCTGAGAGCATGCACAGCAGGAGAGAGAAAGAGAAGCAGAAAAAGAGAGAGAATATGGATAAGTAGTAAAAGCCAACATCCACGGACACCGAACAGTGTGGTACACGTGTGCCAGATAACGGCGTAATTAGTTTGAGGATTGATGCGTTGTGTCTGTAAGCTGGAGTTAAATCAATAGTCACTGAGGCTAAGTAAGGGTTATTAACGTTTAAGTGCATTCATTATCTTAAGCCCTTCGAGCTAAATAATTCAGATCGCATCTCTGAGATCTATACATAACGCTTTTGTGTGGAAGACTTTCATGCTAGCACAATGAGAGTAGAGGCGCAGACACACATGAGCTGGGATGACAGAACCGGAGGAGAGGAGAGAGGAGATAAAGCTGACCTGTCCGTTCCCCATCAGCGTGGTGTCTTCTCCCATCAGGATGTAGGAGCCGAAGAAGAAGACGAAGGCGTGGCAGAAGCCCAGGAAGGTCCAGTACAAAAAGGTTTTGAAGGAAAGCTGGGAGTTTTTGCTGATGTCTCTGATGATGAAGGGAAAATAAAGGCTCAAATTACAGTCAACATTCAATTAAAACCAACTCTATTTACTGCACAAAAAGAGCTGGTATTTTCCAAGTGCTGCTATTGCCAAAGTAAAACTACTAAAATATATAAATAAAATATAAATAGAAGAAAAACAAACAAAAACATAAATTTAAGTTCAAGTTGAACTACCAAACGGTATTATTTTATTATCATAATTTTTTTGTGTCATTAAAAAAAAACATACTTTTTTGGTTATAATTTTGAATTCAATTTTATTTTTTATATGTCCTGGTTTCATTTAAATTATTGTTCAAGTTTTAGAAATGTGTGTTTTTGAAATTGTATTGGTAAAAAAAAAAAAACTATAGTTTTTAAGTTTGAGTTATTTTAGTGTTTCAACCTGAACTAAACAAAAATGAGATAATATTGCTGAAAAACTAGCATAAACTAGAATAAAGTTTTTTATTCTTCATTTAATTTAAGTTGATTTTTTTAAATTAACAATAACCCTGGTACTAAATTTACTTATCTATTCATTAACTACATTGATAAAAGAAATATATCATATAATATCATAAAAAAAGTATATAAGTATGCAAAGTGCTGGTGTACCTGTAAAGTGCTGGTGTACCTGTAAAGTGCTGGTGTACCTGTAAAGTGCTGGTGTACCTGTAAAGTGCTGGTGTACCTGTATAGTGCTGGTGTACCTGTAAAGTGCTGGTGTACCTGTAAAGTGCTGGTGTACCTGTAAAGTGCTGGTGTACCTGTAAAGTGCTGGTGTACCTGTATAGTGCTGGTGTACCTGTATAGTGCTGGTGTACCTGTATAGTGCTGGTGTACCTGTATAGTGCTGGTGTACCTGTATAGTGCTGGTGTACCTGTAAAGTGCTGGTGTACCTGTATAGTGCTGGTGTACCTGTATAGTGCTGGTGTACCTGTATAGTGCTGGTGTACCTGTATAGTGCTGGTGTACCTGTATAGTGCTGGTGTACCTGTATAGTGCTGGTGTACCTGTATAGTGCTGGTGTACCTGTAAAGTGCTGGTGTACCTGTATAGTGCTGGTGTACCTGTATAGTGCTGGTGTACCTGTATAGTGCTGGTGTACCTGTAAAGTGCTGGTGTACCTGTATAGTGCTGGTGTACCTGTATAGTGCTGGTGTACCTGTAAAGTGCTGGTGTACCTGTATAGTGCTGGTGTACCTGTAAAGTGCTGGTGTACCTGTAAAGTGCTGGTGTACCTGTAAAGTGCTGGTGTACCTGTATAGTGCTGGTGTACCTGTAAAGTGCTGGTGTACCTGTAAAGTGCTGGTGTACCTGTATAGTGCTGGTGTACCTGTATAGTGCTGGTGTACCTGTATAGTGCTGGTGTACCTGTAAAGTGCTGGTGTACCTGTATAGTGCTGGTGTACCTGTATAGTGCTGGTGTACCTGTATAGTGCTGGTGTACCTGTAAAGTGCTGGTGTACCTGTATAGTGCTGGTGTACCTGTAAAGTGCTGGTGTACCTGTATAGTGCTGGTGTACCTGTAAAGTGCTGGTGTACCTGTAAAGTGCTGGTGTACCTGTAAAGTGCTGGTGTACCTGTAAAGTGCTGGTGTACCTGTAAAGTGCTGGTGTACCTGTATAGTGCTGGTGTACCTGTAAAGTGCTGGTGTACCTGTATAGTGCTGGTGTACCTGTATAGTGCTGGTGTACCTGTATAGTGCTGGTGTACCTGTAAAGTGCTGGTGTACCTGTATAGTGCTGGTGTACCTGTAAAGTGCTGGTGTACCTGTAAAGTGCTGGTGTACCTGTAAAGTGCTGGTGTACCTGTAAAGTGCTGGTGTACCTGTAAAGTGCTGGTGTACCTGTATAGTGCTGGTGTACCTGTATAGTGCTGGTGTACCTGCCTAGTGCTGGTGTACCTGTACAGTGCTGGTGTACCTGTAAAGTGCTGGTGTACCTGTAAAGTGCTGGTGTACCTGTAAAGTGCTGGTGTACCTGCCTAGTGCTGGTGTACCTGTATAGTGCTGGTGTACCTGTATAGTGCTGGTGTACCTGTACAGTGCTGGTGTACCTGTACAGTGCTGGTGTACCTGTATAGTGCTGGTGTACCTGTATAGTGCTGGTGTACCTGTAAAGTGCTGGTGTACCTGTATAGTGCTGGTGTACCTGTAAAGTGCTGGTGTACCTGTAAAGTGCTGGTGTACCTGTATAGTGCTGGTGTACCTGTATAGTGCTGGTGTACCTGCCTAGTGCTGGTGTACCTGTAAAGTGCTGGTGTACCTGTATAGTGCTGGTGTACCTGTATAGTGCTGGTGTACCTGTATAGTGCTGGTGTACCTGTAAAGTGCTGGTGTACCTGTATAGTGCTGGTGTACCTGTAAAGTGCTGGTGTACCTGTATAGTGCTGGTGTACCTGTATAGTGCTGGTGTACCTGTAAAGTGCTGGTGTACCTGTATAGTGCTGGTGTACCTGTAAAGTGCTGGTGTACCTGTAAAGTGCTGGTGTACCTGTATAGTGCTGGTGTACCTGTATAGTGCTGGTGTACCTGTATAGTGCTGGTGTACCTGTAAAGTGCTGGTGTACCTGTAAAGTGCTGGTGTACCTGTAAAGTGCTGGTTTGCTCTGCAGGACGTGTGGATGCACCAGCTGCTCAAACAGACTGTACACCAGTATGGGCAGAGAGGTGAAGCAGATATTATACAGCGTCAGATACACGCTGTCATAAAGAGTCTGCGGGAACAAGAGAGCAGGAGAAATCACACACTGATCACACCTCAAAAAGGTCAAAGGTCAAACTAAAACCTCCTGACTTAGCCAACATTTCAAAGAGCGTACAATTAGACAGAAAAGGCCCTGTGTGTATATAGTCTGAGCAAAGAACAACACGTATTATAAAGAGGAATCAATTCACTTTTTCAGAGAAACTGTGGCTGGTGTTTGGCCATGCGAAACCTGCGCTAGGCTGGTGTGGGTTGATGCTAGCGTGTGTCTATGTGTTAGATGGCGAGTGTTGTTATGTGTTTGACAGAGTAACATTTATTCAGTAGCCAAATTTCCCACACAGCAAAGGTCACACAGCGAATCCACACGACCAACTTGAACCAGTTGTGAAATCTGCATGGGAAAATTCACATGATCACTTATTCCTATTTAAAAGATTTTGCGCGTAAAAATAATTAGCTGAACATTGGCAAATGTGACTGCACTGCAAGTCATGTTATTCTTTTGATATGGTAACCTAGGTGGTTGCTAGGGAGTTGCTATGTGGTTTCTATGGTGTTCTGGGTGGTCAAAAGATCCCAATTCTTTGATATTCAGGTCTCTACAATGCAAATCTGTGGGATTTTTCTCTCTCCACCATTTATTGTCCACCAGTCAGACTGCTTAAACCTTCCTGTAGCTCAGACAGTAGAGCAACACCAATGTCACGGCTTTGATTCCCAAGGAATAAAACCTTACGTATTAGCAACAGTAATAATGACGCTTGCCTTAGTAAAATTTGCAGAAACAATGGTAAATGTGATCCAGTCATTTCAATAGAAATTCATGCGATCACACAGATTTTGTATTGGGAAAAAATGCTAGTTAATGTTATTGCCCTGGACTAAAACTTCCTGACTTTACTCACCCAGGGGATGAGTACTTTCCCCATTTTTTTGAGAATTTTTTATTTTTTTTTCACCTGCGGCGTTCCGGGTCAAAAATGACTGACCTACAAAAAAAATAGCTTATAAATCTCTCATTGCTCCCTATTATCATAAAATATTAGATTCAATCTTTTTGTCAACTTGTTTTCTTTTAATTAGCACAGGTTTTGTATTTATTTTTGGATCAGATTGATCGTAAGCCTCCTTTATCTGAGCTTATGCAACTTAATTTTTGACAAAAAAACAAACATTATTTGTGGGTAATGTTGGCAAAACTAAACATTTTAAATAATTCAGTACAATTTATCACACTAGTGTGCTTTAATTTTTAACCTGAAAGTTTGTGTTGAAATGCTTTTATCTTGTACAAAATGGCTGTGGTTTTCCTGGTCAAAAAAGACCGGCCTACAAAAAATATATCTTATAAATCTCTAGATTATCACCAAATATTGGATTACATTTATTTGTCTACTTGTTTTTTTATCAATTAGGGCGGGTTTTGTATTTTTTTTCTGAAACTGACTGAATGTAGGCCTCACTGATCTGAGCTTATACTGGTAAAAAATGACCATCCATTGAAAATGAAGGAGGGAGATTGAAAATAAGAGAAACATTTAGTGTTCAGAAGCATGGTCATCATGTTCACATATTTACAGGAGTGCTTGCAAAGACAAAGGTCTCGGACCTGTGCATGTGTGGATGGACATACACACTCACACACACAGAAGGTGTTACAGGGTTTAAACGCAGCACACGGGTCAAGGACTGGACAACACTGACATACGACAGGACATCAACACACACTTACTTGCTGTGAGAACAAACAGAAGAACTGGTATAAAAACTGGGGAGTGATAAAGCACACATTCTACAAGAAAAGAAAACAAAGACCATTATAAGAACGCAAATCTCTCGAAAGCAACACAAAAGGCTTCCACTCCGAGAAAACGTACCTTGTAGAAAAAGTATTGCACAAGGGTTGCTATTCTAACGTAGTAGAAATGGCCGTGTACAAGCAGCAATTTGGAGAGGAACTTGAACCTCGCGATTGCATAGTCGCTGTTTCTCACGGCCTGTCTTCCTTCTTTGCCCATGATTCCTGTATAGAGTTTAATTCAGTTAGCTTTCATTGAAATTCCTGCAATAACATCCGAATTGCAAGTGGTTAAAGGGATAGTTCACCTAAAAAGGAAAATTAGCCCATGATTCATCCTAGGTGTATATGACTTTCTTCTTTCAGACGAATACAATCGGAGTTATATAAAAACATGTCCTGGCTCTTCCAAACTTTATAATGGCAGTGAATGGACGTTTCTGTTTTGAAGTCCATAAAAGTGCATCTATCCATGATAAAAGTGCATCTATCCATCATAAAAGTGCATCTATCCATGATAAAAGTGCATCTATCCATGATAAAAGTGCATCTATCCATGATAAAAGTGCATCTATCCATCATAAAAGTGCATCTATCCATGATAAAAGTGCATCTATTCATGATAAAAGTGCATCTATCCATCATAAAAGTGCATCTATCCATCATAAAAGTGCATCTATCCATGATAAAAGTGCATCTATTCATGATAAAAGTGCATCTATCCATGATGAAAGTGCATCTATCCATCATAAAAGTGCATCTATCCATCATAAAAGTGCATCTATCCATCATAAAAGTGCATCTATCCATGATAAAAGTGCATCTATCCATGATAAAAGTGAATCTATCCATGATAAAAGTGAATCTATCCATGATAAAAGTGCATCTATCCATCATAAAAGTGCATCTATCATGATAAAAGTGCATCTATCCATCATAAAAGTGCATCTATCATGATAAAAGTGCATCTATCCATGATAAAAGTGCATCTATCCATGATAAAAGTGCATCTATCCATGATAAAAGTGCATCTATCCATCATAAAAGTGCATCTATCCATGATAAAAGTGCATCTATCCATGATAAAAGTGAATCTATCCATCATAAAAGTGCATCTATCCATGATAAAAGTGCATCTATCCATGATAAAAGTGCATCTATCCATGATAAAAGTGCATCTATCATGATAAAAGTGCATCTATCCATGATAAAAGTGCATCTATCCATGATAAAAGTGCATCTATCCATGATAAAAGTGCATCTATCCATGATAAAAGTGCATCTATCATGATAAAAGTGCATCTATTCATGATAAAAGTGCATCTATTCATGATAAAAGTGCATCTATTTATCATAAAAGTGCATCTATCCATCATAAAAGTGCATCTATCCCATCATAAAAGTGCATCTATCCATCATAAAAGTGCATCTATCATGATAAAAGTGCATCTATCATGATAAAAGTGCATCTATTCATGATAAAAGTGCGTCTATCATGATAAAAGTGCATCTATCCATCATAAAAGTGCATCTATCATGATAAAAGTGCATCTATCATGATAAAAGTGCATCTATCCATGATAAAAGTGCATCTATCTATGATAAAAGTGCATCTATCCATCATAAAAGTGCACCTATCATGATAAAAGTGCATCTATCATGACAAAAGTGCATCTATCCATCACTAAAGTCAGGCATGAAAACAGGTCAGGGGTAAAAAAGGTGAGAAGGATGCGGCATATATACCCCCCCCCCCCCCCCCCCCCCCGCCCCCCAAAAAAAAACAACAACAACAAAAAAACAACTTGTAATCTGCATTGGCATTGTAGTAGGCTACCAGTGTTTCTCACAGGATTTTTGGATCACTGTGATGAGTGGTCCTCTGCCACTCTAGGGGGGTTCGGGGGCATGCTCCCCCGTAAGAAAATTTTGTGCTTTTTAATGTGCAATTCATCAATCTGGTGCAAATTAAACAAAGAAAATTTCAAAACTCTTTTAGTTACAGTGTCTGTCTACATTACTACTACAATAATAGTTATAATATTAATCCCATGATAGTAATAGCCATATAGCCTATTGTAAAACAAATGCACTGAAAAATAAAGGAAACTTTCATAATTAGTTTTGTACTAATTTCTATACTTGAAAGAGTATATTTCTATACTTCACATTAAAGATGTGATTGGGCTAGCCCAGTGTCAATCAAGAAAATAACCAATGGGCCGCTGATCTACGTATTTCATCGGGTCTCAGAGAAAAAAAACTATTTACTACTACTATTTATCCCAAAAATGCCCCAAACCAGTCGTCTGTATGATAATCTGAAACAAGCACTGGTGAGCCGTTGTCCTGCTTCACTTCACAGATGCTGAGTGAAAGGAGAATTATAGAATGAAAGGATATTCATTTATATGACACTTTATTAATCAAGAGAACAGCTTGTTCAGCGCGTCATACGTCGTCCTTTCAGTTTCGGTTTTCAATCGATCAAGTTTTTTCACGTTCTCTCGATAAACCACCCCTTTCAATCCGATCGAAATAATTTGTAATAGAGCTGACACTTTGAGTTTTTAACGGGTTATGTTAAAGCCCTACTTGTTATGTTTTTATAAAATATCTATAGTGAATGCATTATCATATCACCGTATTATTTACCGCCATGCAACTGCGAGCCACAAATTAAAGCTTGGCGAGCCGCATGAGGCTCGCGAGCCGCGCAATGAATACTTGTTCCTGCTCGCTCAGCGCTCACGGCGCCCGCGCCCACTCGCGATATTATCTCGCCCACTTCTATGTCAAAATAAAAAATAATGACATTGGCAACATCGCTGTCTGTATCTGACAGGACAGTTAACATTGTAAGCTAACTTACCTCAGGCTTGCTTTCCGACGTGCGGTTCTTTGTTCGGCAGTGTGTCCAGTTCTCAGACTCGCGGTGTAAAATACTTTGAAAACATTTCTACTCTGACTCGTATTGGCTGTCATGTTTCGGCATTCGGAATGATGATTGTTTTTTAAAGCTTATAGTTTTGTAAAGTTTATGGTAACTTTATAGGGGATAAATGCTGGCCTCGACCTCGAACACCCCCCCCCCCCCCCCCCTCTCTAAAATATTTTCTCATCGGATCTGCACAAATCACGCAGGTGACCCTTTTAGGTTTTAAAACGGCGAATTTCGCCGAAAGGTGAGGAGTTTTCATGCCTGTAAAGTGCTCCTCACGGCTCCGGGGTGCCATGCGTTCTCTTACACGACTGAAATAAGTATGTCATATACACCTAGGATGGCTTGAGGGTGAGTAAATCATGGGCGAATTTTTTTTTTGGGTGAACTATCCGTTTAAGTTCCTGTTCGGCACCTACCGATCCCAACGTGAGCCTCTTGGATCATGCTGACATCATTGGCTCCATCTCCGATGGCTAATGTAATGGGCTTCTCTGGGGAAGTCTTCAACAGTCTCACCACCTGCCAAACACACAGGAGCCTTTAACACCAGCGCTATGAAAACAACAGGGTAGTGTGGGGCAATATAGCGTATAAGTGTGTGCGACCTCTGGCCTGAAACCTGAACACACACACACACACACGAAGGGGTAAAGTAACTCACCTTGGCTTTCTGGAGAGGAGCCATTCTGCAGCACAGCACCGCTGAGCAGTTCTTACACACATCCATGAAGAGTTTCTCATGTTCCCGCAGAGCCAGAGAAAGACTCGCCCCGTCCACCACCAGCCCGTGCTGGATCACATGATCCTCTTTGATCCTGGACAAACACAGGCACACCATCACACCCATCTCAAACACACCAGCTTAACATTTCTCCATCAACAACACATTAGTTCAGGGCTCTTTCTAAGCCTTAAAATGGTCACATTTTCACTTGCCCTGACGAATTTATAATAAAATAGGGTAACAATTTATTTTACAGTGTCCTTGTTACATATACGTACCATAGTAATAACGGTAAATTATGCATAATTACATGCAGTTAACCCTCAACCGAACCCTAATGCTACCCTAACCCTATACTATAGTAAGTACATGTAGTCAATTAATATTACTCAGTACTTAAATGTATAATTACACTAACAATGACACCTTAAAATAAAGTGTAACCTAAAATAGTAACAGATTTCGTTGTTTTTTGAGAGTGCAGGCCTTATTGGCCATGACCCTGGATCACAAAACCAGTCTGGAGTCGCACGGGTATATCTGTGGCAATAGCCAACAATACATTGTATGGGTCAAAATTATCGAATTTTCTTATTACAAAAATCATTAGGATATTAAGTAAAGATCATGATCCATGAAGATATTTAGTAAGTTTCCTACCATAAATATATAAAACATGTATGTTTGTGAGTGAATGCAGCACAATCGTGAACATAAATGCACAACTTTAAAGCAGATTTTCTCAATGTTTAGATTTTTTTGCACCCTCAGATTCCAGATTTTCAATAGTTGTATCTCGACCAAATATACATCCTAATAAACCACACATCAATGGAAAGCTTATTTATTCAGCTTTCAGGTGATGTATAAATCTCAGGTGAAAAGAAATTGACCCTTGTGACTGGTTTTGTGGCCCAGGGTCACACATATGAGTGACGTGTCGCTGAGAAGAGTGTGTGGCGGGAGTGCTGTACCTCCGGGCGAGTCTGCGGAGCTGCTCTGCGCACTCGTTGTCTGATTTCTGCTGCACGAGCTCCAGGATGTTCATGGTGCGGTGGAAATGACCACAGGAGAGGCTCACGCTGACCGCCGTCTCGTGCTTGTCCCCGGTCAACACCCACACCTTGATCCCAGCCAATCGCAGCGCTTCAATTGTCTCCTGGACCTTGTCCTGCAGCCTGCATACACACACACACAACAACAATTAAATGTACTATAGTGTGATGCTGTGGTGAAGACATGTGCATTTAAACTGCTGTATTAGTTTTGAATTCAGTTGTTCATTTATTTTAATTTTTTTATACATGCATAAATGTCCAAATGTTTTTTTTATTAAGTTATATTTTAATTGAGTTAGTTTAAGTTATTTTAGCACTTCATTTGAACCAAATGAAAATCAGAAATGTTAGACTATCTGAAATAAAACAAGTTTACTTTGTTAAAATATTGTATTTCAGTTAATATTTGTTTCTTTTCAATTCATGAAAAGTGATCAGATTAAAATTAGCAAATACAATTAAATAGTTTTTTTTTAAAATAAAAACCTTTCACACAAACATTAAACAACAGACCAATAATATGTATATTAACCAGAAATTATTAATATTTTATTTATTATTACATTTTTATATATTATCAAATATTTACTCTTAAATGTACTATTCTAAAAAATATAAATATATTTCCACCAATAACATGAAATAAAGACACTTTTTTTTTTTTTTTTTTTTTTACTAATTAACTACTTTGCTTTTAAGACTTTTTTGCACTAACGCTTAACCAGGGAAAACAAAATCACTAAATAAAAGATTATAATTAAAGTGGTACACCAAATACCCTGAGTTTGCAGGCATCTGGTAAATGTGTAAATGTATACACACACATATACATATCTGTGCAGATTCAAATCCTTTTTAAAATATTATAGAATGATTCCTCTAATATGGACTTTCTTAAGAAGTCAAGGAACACATTTGACACCATATTTATAGAATAATTTAAGACAATGAATTGCATTATACAAAAAAACCCGACAAGAACATGTCCGAGTCACGTTTCATGCTAAAAATGAATACTTCAATGTTTTGCACTGTCATTGCAATGAACACAAATGACCAAATCTAGGATTAATCTGAATAAGCATGAGTCAGAGAAGCCCACTTCATTCTCAGGTTCAGTAGAACTAGATCTCGTTCAGAAATCATTAAATACATAAGTACAAGTGTTTGCATTTCCTCTAGAGACAGCAGCCATATGTGCTTGTGTAGTCAAGGCTTGCTGTTTCCCCCGAGGCCCGATTCAACACTGACTGGACACACAGAAACCGCTCATCCCTGTCACAGCATCCTGATCTCCCCGGTCGTGACGTGTGAGAGAGCCTTGCTGATGACGAATCAGGTTCAGTTTGGCACACCGATCCGCCATGTTGACCAATAGACAGGTTTCAAAGTGACTTCTGTGTGAGTTGTGCTTCAAACATCCGTGTGTGACAATGGTATTGAGAACAGACTTTATCCTTTATCCAGACCTATATCTGCAAACATCCTCTGTTACGACTGGATAGCCTAGTTCACACGGTTGTTTATCTGGGTGGGTTGTGTTTTCTCCACAGAAAACCAGAACTGTCTCAAACAACTGCTGTAGAATAACTGCATCAGCTCATTATCTTTCTGTTGGTCAAAGCGGGAGATTTGCGTGCCCAACTGAACACATTGCAAAATCTGTGTGGGTGAATCTTTCGAAACCAAAAATTCAAGATTGTCTGGATTTCTATTGAAACAACTGGATTTTGCTTTAAATTTTTTTAAACTGTGACCATACCTTGTCGGGGCAAAACTGGTTTATGATATCTGGCAGAAATACTTTGTGGACATCAGAGCATTTTATAGGCTATACAGTTATAAAGTCCATTTTGGATACATAAAGAAATGAGTTTAAATGAGATTACACGGGGGAAATTATCAGAAATTTTGGCACTGTAGTATATAAAAAAGCGATACTTTGCTAAATCTGACATACAGGTGAAACTTATTGTGCAAAAGTTCATTTATTTCAGTAATTCAACTTAAAAGGTGAAACTAATATATTATACAGACTCATTACATGCAAAGTGAGATATTTCAAGCCTTTATTTGCTATAATTATGATGATTATGGCTGACAGCTTATGAAAACCTTTTCACAATATTCTCATTTTGAATTTGGGATGTTCATAAGCTATAAAATCATCAAAATTATAACAAATAAAGGCTTGAAATATCTCACTTTGCATGTAATGAGTCTATATAATATATTAGCTTCACCTTTAAAGTTGAATTACTGAAATACATTAAGTTTTGCACCATATCCTAATGTTCTGAGTGTCAGCTGTACAGTTCTACACAGTTCCTCTGTGAAGTGGATCACATGACCTGTCAGACGTGTGTGAGGATCATGTCTCATTGAGTAGACTCTGGAGGATGTGTATGTGCCTCTGTGGTATAATGGTTTAAATGGCTTGTCAAAAGGCTCATGGGAATCCCAACGACGGTCATCTCATCCCGATTCCAGACACGTTCGCGTGTCCCAGCATGCCTTCATCAGTCTGAATCATGCCGTCGGCATGTAGACACAGATTGACGGCAGTGTGAGTCACAGCGACATGTCAAAGCGCATTAGCAGCCGCCGCACACTGTCTCACCGCTGACTCCTGTTCCCCACGCAGGAGAGGCCGTCCAATGATCACGAGCGAGCGTAGAGAGAGTGTCACTATCATACTCCCCACTCATCGTCACAGACTACATGCATTTTTATGCAGGCTACAATGCTCACTGGCTGATATCGCCCGACCGCTAGCATTATGCTGTCTGCGCGGAGCGTGACGTTGTGCCATAACAGCTCGAGACAAATCCATACTGTTGTCAGAAATAGAAATGCAAGCCTTTTTAGGACCTTTAAAGACCTAAAAAATAAAATGCGTGGGGAGCAGCAAGATCTATAGTAGCATTCAAACCTTAAAATGACGACAAACAACTTTTTAAATAATACAGGTTTTGATAAAACCAGTTTTCGAAAATTATAAACCTCACTTTTAGCCTTAAAAAAAAAAAAGGGATTAGTCAAAAATATGATTAATTTAAAATATGATGTATAACACCATAAGATTAATATTGTCATAATTCATCAATGAGCAATCGTTTGGCATAAACGCATCGTACACGACCTGCTTTGATACATCACCAGCGCTTTAATCATTAAATCATCATCTTTTGAAGTTAGGGTTAATTAATAATCATAATAACCCGCTTCGCGATTCCTGTTATTCAGTCCCCAAATTTAAAACATCATAAAATGATAAGTAAACTTTCCTTTATACCATTTAAAAACATTTAAGACTTTTTATGGTCTTAACTTAGATAAAACTAAATTTAAGGCTTTAAGGCGTAAGAACCTGCTGGGACCCTGTAGAGCGGAGCATCCGTTTACTGTTGCCGTTTCATCACGCTATGCCACGCTCAGACTATATATATATATATATACACACACAGGTGAAACTGTATTGATGATTATGGCTTACAGCTTATGAAAACCCCAAATTCAAAATTAGAATATTGTGAAAAGGTTGTCATAAGCTGTAAAGGTGCGTACACACTACAAGCGACAAAGCGACACGTTACCATTCATTTCAATGGGAAGCGGGCGTTTTCCGGCGACACGCGCGATCGCGGCCGTTGGCGACCTGATGGGGCGTGTCTGATGATGCGACAAAGTGGAGATCTGTTTAAATTTATGCAAATGAAGAGCGACTTTCGGGAGCGACAACCAATAGGAGTGAAGTCAGTGGAGCGCGCGTGATCATCCGTCACTCTCTGACAGAGGCAAGTTAAACGAGAAGCTAATTTTAGCCGTCAGAAACTGTGCTATAAGTTGTGATGTATCTCCGTGTGCATACAGTGGTGTTCACAGTACTGACTCAGAGCCGGACTGGTTTCCTGAACACATATAGACCGGTATTTGCCCGTTTGTTGCAGTTAAATAGCCGCGATGGCAAAAAGCACTCACAGTTTCTCTTCATCTTTAATATTATGCATGTTGTACTGGATTCCATTTATATTTAGACTTTTCCTTCCAAAATGTTTGTTTGTAGTGGCAAGAAAATGGATTTGTTGTCTACAACACGGAGAAACATCCGTGAATGTCACTCACAAACATTACTAGGCAACCAATAGCAGGAACGCCCACTAGCGACCTCACCGCCAGCCACTGGCGACCTGCAGCGACAAAGTCGCTTGTAGTGTGAACGCAGCTTAAGCCATCAACATTATAACAAATAAAGGCTGGAAATATCTCACTTTGCATGTGATGAGTCTATATAATAGATTAGTTTCACCTTTTAAGTTGAATTACTGAAATAAATGAACTTTTGCACCATATTCTAATTTCTTTTATCAATGTAGTTAATAAATAGATAATTAAATTTAATACCAGGGTTATTGTTAACAAAAAAAAATCATATATATATAGAACATATATGAAAAAGTTTAAGAACAGACCCAACCACAGTTTAAATGCAGCTGTCAAAGAAGCCTCATCTGACCAGCATGAATTATACGTATGAGACATCAGTCTCCACCTCATTCTTGTGTGTGTGTGTGTGTGTGTGTGTGTGTGTGACTCACTTGTCCTCCACCCCAGTCGCTCCCAGCAGCTCCAGGTCTTTCTCGATGAAGTTGAAGACCTCCACCAGCCGCTCCTCTCTCTGCTGCAGAGCCGTCCTGGCCTCATGCATCCGCCGGTCCACTTCCCGATACTCCTCCGCACTGAAGTGTCTGCAGGCCACCACTAACGTCCGCAAACCCTTCTGCAAAGTCACACAGACACCCAACATGAACATCATTTAGTGCGCTGGCAAAAGTTTCTCAAAAACTTCTCCATTTTACTGATTTGTGCCCAAACGGAGGATAGCATCCGCTGAATTATACACAAAATAATGTAATATGAAAGTTGATGCAAAGGAGAACAGACAGTGCACTGCTGGCCCAGAGGTTGCTTGAAAGCCACAGTCTTGAGATCCACATCCATAATTAAGTTAATGCTTTTAAGCACAGACATAGAGAGCATTCAGTGTATGAAGGAGCATTTCAATGAGGCTGTTGTGTCTGAAGCATCCCATGAGTCTCAATGCAATCCTCTGAGACTGCCCAGAGAGTGTGTGTGTGTGTGTGCTGCCATGTGACAGACAGTGGTGATGTGGGTCTGCAGACACTCTCATGGGTTTAGCTGATAACGAGGACACCACACTGAGCTAATTAACTGCAGCGCTCTCATCAACATCACTTGAATTAGAAAAGCTGAAGTCAGAGCAGATCTCGAAACTCCACATACACTTTTAAGCGCTGTGAAGCTTGAGAGAGATTTTGAGATGATCGCTAGTGTGTCTCCAGGTAGTTCAGCCCAAATCTCTATGATATTCTGGCGACGGAATCGCTAAAGATTATTAAGAATATTTTTTTTTCTTAAAGGCACAGTATGTAAGTTTAGCCGTTTATTGTGAACAATAACACAGGCGTAGTTTGATGACGCAGTGAATGAGCGTGGAGTTAACATTACTGTGGTATGAAGTGGGCCGAGAGCCGTAGGAGTGAACACTAATGAGAGACGCCTACGATACACACCGGTCTCGAGCCCCATGGAGGAGCTCCGGAGATTCTGCCGCTCCTTTTGTTCAGTTGTTTGTGTTTATTTTACTATTTAAAGGGGTGGTTGAGTATGATTTCACTTTTCTAACTTTAGTTAGTGTGTAATGTTGCTGTTTGAGCATAAACGACATTCCTCCCGGGTTAGTGACATCACCAACCCTAAAATTTACATAAACCCCGCCCCCGGAATGTGATTTATAGATTGTCAACACAGAATATGCTAATCAAAGACTAGAAGATAACTACACATAAACTACATAAATTCATCAACTAACCATTCAGAAATGTCCTGTTGCTTCTACATGTTGTCACTTGAGTCTCTCCATCTTTCTGACTCCGGTTTGAACATAGGGTTTTTGAAATGTTCAGTGCGTGCGTGTGTGTGTGTGTGTGTGTGTGAGGTAAAAGGACACAAGCTCTTGAAGCTCCGCCCCCTGTGCCGGGAGCAGCAGCTCATTTGCATTTAAAGGGACAGACAAAAAAGAGTGTGTTTTTGCTCACCCTCAAATAGTGAAAATTTTAACATTCAATATAAAAATATCTGTGGGGTATTTTGAGCTAAACCTTCTCACACACACACACACACACACACACTCTGGGGACACAAGAGACTTATTTTACATCGTTTGAAAAGCGCATTATACTCCCCCCTTTAAGTTACGTTTAACATTTGCTGGTTCCCACCTCCTTCCTTGAACGTTGTTATAGTTACGTTTGATCCCCTAAATTCACATAATTCACAAAATTCACAAAACAACCATACTAAAAATACATTTGAGTGTGTGGACAGTTGTTATAACGTTACTCAGTGTGTTCGCTCGGTGGCTGATATGAGACACTTGTTGCAGACTGCAGCAAAGCAGATCTATATTAAAATATCAAATTTTTATAAAAGCTGAATGACTTGTTGCTAAATGGCTTGCAATTCATTTTAAAACATTGTATAGTGGAGAAAATGCTGCATTACTGTTCCTACAAATAAAGCTCTGTCTGATTATGTTATGTTAGCCTCTTGACAAATAGTGTTGACTCTGAGACACGGTACAAACATGGTAAAGCAAGAAAACAAGAGATTCAAACAATCAGACTAACTTTGTTGTGCTATATAACAATTATTAGTTGTATATATATATATATTAAAGTCTTTGTTTTTCCATGGTTTCTACGGAAGTTAACCGGCGACTCAATGACACGGGCCGTCACACTGGTTAAAATAGCTAATTTCTCTGGATTTAAACATTTGGAATAATGTAAGTACACAAGTCAACTAAATATATATCACTGTTCTAATCGTTTTTTGGATATTTTAATCCAAAAGTCATACACATTGTTCTTTTCCAACTAATTTTCTGACTTATTTTTTGTATTCCCAAAAACATTTCTTAAGAATGATACTAAAATAACACCATTCTAGAGAGTGCAAGAAAGTGCAAATGAATGAAACTGGCTCTTTAAAATAACTCCAGTCAAGCCAATCACAACGAAAATAGTGTGAAAATTGTCTTTTTAGGAGTTTTTCACCAAGTTTCCCAAGAACCGCCAATCAATCAGATCTCAACACCTGTCATTTTGTCCCAAAAAATACCACACTTCTCCACAAGTCCGAACATCCATTGACAAGGACAGTACACTGAAGTGTGTCCATTTGACCACTTATGAGCAATAGTGACACTTAGCAAGCATCACCATCTAGAATGAGCTGGAAAGCAAGAATGAGAGCATGATCTAGAGATCTCACCAGAGCAAACTCGTCCACGTGCACTCGGGTCTTCTCGATCTCGCCGCTCGTGGCGTAGGGGAGGATGGCTGATTCGGCTCCCTTTGTAAACAGCAGCTTTTCACCTGAAGAGAGACGGCACAGCATTAGGCAACTATGCGGCTCACTGATGAACAGCACATGTGTGTTAGAGGCACATGCCTGAGGGCGTCTGCAGAATCACGCTCATCCGCCTGCGATCCGCATCAAACTCCAGGACGTGGAGGAGTTTGTACCTGTGTGCAGAATGACAGCGGTTCACAACACAACTCCGAAAGCTGAGAAGATACTCCAGACAGCCTTATGCCTTGTTTTAGATTAGCACGATCCGTTTGACGTAGAGGGTCGTGGGGATTCGTAAACGACAACGGGACGCAATATTCAATCGGTTAATCTTGTACAGTTTGTCATAGTGGACAACAACCGACCCGTGTCTGCGATGCTTAACGACATCACCATAAAAACACTAGCATGTTTAATTGCTTTTTCGGTCCTACACATCGGGTTCCGTCAAGAGTGAGTGTGTGTGCGCAAGTGAGTACGTTTGTGTTTGTGTGAGTGAGTGAGTGAGTGAGTGCGTTTGAGTGAGTGAGAGCGAGCGAGTGAGTGAGCGCATTTGTGTGAGTGAGTGAGTGAGTGAGCGAGTGAGTGAGTGAGCGAGCGCAAGTGAGTTCGTTTGAGTGAGTGAGTGAGCGAGCGAGCGCGGGCAAGTGAGTTCGTTTGAGTGAGTGAGTGAGCGAGCGAGTGAGTGAGCGCATTTGTGTGAGTGAGTGAGTGAGCGAGCGCAAGTGAGTTCGTTTGAGTGAGTGAGTGAGCGAGCGAGCGCGGGCAAGTGAGTTCGTTTGAGTGAGTGAGTGAGCGAGCGACCGCGGGCAAGTGAGTGCGTTTGAGTGAGTGAGTGAGCGAGCGAGTGAGTGAGTGAGTGAGCGCGGGCAAGTGAGTGCGATTGAGTGAGTGAGTGAGTGAGTGAGTGAGTGAGTGAGCGAGAGTGAGTGCGTTTGTGTGAGTGAGCGAGCGAGCGTAAGTGAGTGCGTTTGTGTGAGTGAGTGAGTGAGTGAGTGAGTGTGTGCGAGTGAGTGCGTTTGAGTGAGTGAGTGAGCGAGCGAGTGAGTGAGTGAGCGAGCGCAAGTGAGTGCGTTTGTGTGAGTGAGTGAGTGAGCGAGTGAGTGAGTGCGGGCAAGTGAGTGCGATTGAGTGAGTGCGTTTGTGTGAGTGAGTGAGCGAGAGTGAGTGCGTGCGAGTGAGTGCGATTGAGTGAGTGAGTGAGCGAGCGAGCGAGTGAGTGAGCGCGGGCAAGTGAGTGCGATTGAGTGAGTGAGTGAGCGAGAGTGATTGCGTGCGAGTGAGTGCGTTTGAGTGAGTGAGTGAGCGAGCGAGTGAGTGAGTGAGTGAGTGAGCGAGAGTGAGTGCGTGCGCGCGAGAGTGCGTTTGAGTGAGTGAGCGAGCGAGTGCGTTTGTGTGAGTGAGTGAGCGAGTGAGTGAGTGAGTGAGTGAGCGCGGGCAAGTGAGTGCGATTGAGTGAGTGAGTGAGCGAGCGAGCGAGAGTGAGTGCGTGCGCGCGAGAGTGCGTTTGAGTGAGTGAGCGAGCGAGTGCGTTTGTGTGAGTGAGTGAGCAAGAGTGAGTGCGTGCGCACGAGTGAGTGCCTTTGTGTGAGCGAGTGAGTGAGTGAGCGAGTGAGCGAGTGAGTGCCTTTGTGTGAGCGAGTGAGTGAGTGAGCGAGTGCGTTTGTGTGAGTGAGTGAGCGAGAGTGAGTGCCTTTGTGTGAGCGAGTGTGTGAGCGAGCGAGTGCGTTTGTGTGAGTGAGTGAGTGAGCGAGAGTGAGTGCGTGCGCACGAGTGAGGGCCTTTGTGTGAGCGAGTGAGTGAGTGAGCGAGAGTGAGTGCGTGCGCGCGAGTGAGTGCGTTTGAGTGAGTGAGTGAGCGAGCGGAGCGCAAGTGTGTGAGTGAGTGAGTGAGTGAGTGAGCGCGGGCAAGTGAGTTCGTTTGAGTGAGTGAGTGAGTGAGTGAGTGAGTGAGTGAGTGAGTGAGTGAGTGAGTGAGTGAGTGAGTGAGTGAGTGAGTGCGTTTGAGTGAGTGAGTGAGTGAGTGAGTGAGTGAGTGAGTGAGTGAGTGAGTGAGTGAGTGAGTGAGTGAGTGAGTGAGTGAGTGAGTGAGTGAGTGAGTGAGACGGCACGCGATGACTGGTCGGAAAGCAACGTGTAGTCTGACATGTTTCTTGTCCATGACACGACTAGATTTTCTAAATGTCAAAATGTGACACGCGTAATCTGACAGTGACGATCGTAACAGACAAAAAAAAATCGTGTAATCTGAACCAGGCATTAGATATTCGCCTTTTAGTGATCTAAAATGAACGGTATTGTTAGACGTACTTCTCTGCTTTTCCAAATGTTTTAATGTCCATGATTTCTCCATGGCTTCCTAAAAATGTGACACCCATCCTGCAGTCAAAAACATAATTTAAAGGAATTGTTCACACACACACACAAAAGTTCTTCAAACAGTGATCAAATATTTCAACAGTTAGGGTGGAAAGTGTGTGTTTGGACACCTCTTGGTGGCTTCCACTAGTGCTTTCTCATCAGGAGAGGAGGCATAATACTCCATCTGAGGCGAGAAGCCATTGGCGTGTGAGAACGGGTCTCCCGGCCCGTCTGTCTGGTCGTAACTGATCTGCACCGTGTGACACAGTGACACGGCTTTCAGGAACAACTCCTCTTCCCTGTTCTGAAATGTGTACACACACACACACACACACCGATACAGCTTAAAACATGACTGGTTGAAGAATGTGATCACTGCAATGTTTAACATTTCTCAAGAAAATCGGTCATATTTCTATAGATCTCGTGATCTATTTTATCTGGTTTGATTCTAATCATAATGTAACATTATTGAATGTTATTTTTATTTTTTTTAGTACAAAAAATGCTAAACTTTGACCAAAAAAAGTCATTTTTATTGTTATAATTGTGATTTCATAATATTTAGATATGAATCCAACTGGAAAAACTTGTAAAAAGATATATATTTCAGTTAGTCAAATAGCATATAGTGGAGCACTATAGCCATCTGGTGGCTAACATTATAATTTTTTAGTTTTAAAACTACATTTTCCAAAATATGGGCAAATATTTTACACTAAACCATGTAAAATTATCCATGTCATCCCCATAAATGAAATTTAGAAATGTGGGTCTTTTATAAAGTGAATTTTACATGAAAAGCGTTTTTTGTATAAAAACCTATTGAAAAAAAACTTTTTTAATTTATTTATATAAATTTAAAACATATCATAAATCCTACAACAACTGCACAAATGTGGAGTAAAAACATTAATAAACAGAGTAAAATTAAATTTGCTAAAAAAATTTGTTTTTATTCTGTCACAAAATTACATGTTATTGCCAGGGGTCTTCAGGGACCCCGAAGACCACGAGTGTCACTATTTTTGCCACGCTAACATAAAAACAAATATCATTACAATAATTTTTTTTTTGTAGATCTAGAAAGGGTTGAGAGCCGTACAGTTTTAGCCATTTTAAAGATTTTTTTTTTTTTTTAAATTCAGAGCAAAAGTCATTTGCGGGTTAAAAAGACCCCGAAGACCATCAGAGGGTTAAGCTAATTTTATTTATCAAGGAAAAGCTTTTCAACAGATATAGCCCCACTTATGGCCCGATCTCCATACAAGTTTGCATGCTTCTTTAGAATCATGTGTCACATGTGTTTTTGTCTAGCAATGATAGGCTTTTGGGTACACTTGGCCACGCCCCCAGCGAATACTGACTCATTGGCATTATCTTGTGATCACATCAACCAAACTTCATGAAACATTCTGAGGATACCTGCCAAACTGCATGAATTTCCAATGCTATACATAAATCTCAACAACTGTGGTCAACGAAGTTGAGATCTGACTGAGACACAGGTGTAGCAAACACCTAGCATCCACAGGACCAGTGCTATTTTGGTAATGTCTTTCAATTGTGCTTTGACCCAGATAATTGCTGCTTGTGGCTATAATTATTAAAAAGATCATTTTTACTTTACTCCAGTGAAAATTAAATGGAATATTTTTTTTAATTAGCTTATCTTAAATTAAAGGTGAAGTGTGTAAGTTCTGCGCCACTATCCTCACTCATACCAAGCAAGGCACCGATCCGTCTGGCGAATCTTCTGTCATTCCTTCAGGCACGAGCTTCCCGTTGATCTCCTGGTATTTGATACCGTTGATGGAACACTCCCTAAACTGCATCTCGTTCTCAGTGAGGGTTCCCGTTTTGTCCGTGAAAACATACTCCACCTGCGGGCACAACAATAGTATAGTTTCACTCATCTCAGGCAGAACTATAGCTGGCCAAACTGTTCTAATAACTCTCTCTCACACACACACACACACACACACACACACACACACACACACACCTGGCCTAACTCCTCATTGAGGTCTGACGTGTTGACTTGAGCCTTCTGGTCACTCTCTGCATGGTATAAATCCAAGTCCCAAACGATGAAAAAAGAGCCCAGAAACTTCTGCAGCTCCACAGTCACGTACAGCGAGATGGGGATTATGAAGTTGTACAACACCAGGAAAGCCAGGAAGTCAGAAATAAACTTCAAAATCTGTGAGGAGAAAAATCGCCACCAAACTTTGAATAAAACCTTCTAGTTTTGGGGCCATCAAAGAGCCGCCAGGTGCCACATATGTTAAAGTGTCATTTTTAAATGTAATAATTAGGGCTGTCAACGTTAAAGGGGAACTGTCGCCAAAATTGAACCTCGGCTCTATTTGTTAATCTACCCGAGTCAAACTTTCGTGTAAACGCATAATTAGATTGGAGCACTTTTAAAGTAACACTGTGTAGGATGTACTCCCATCTAGCGGTGAAATTGTATATGACTACCAACTGAATATTACTTTCTAGCCCCTCCCATTCCGAGGGCGTTTTAACTCCTACGGTGGCCGTATTATTTCAAATCTGCCGGCAGTCGCGAGTAATCTCCCGCTCGCATTCGTCACAGCGCCACTGAGTGTAAAAACGCGAAGCTTGAATTACCAGGTTTGTCCCTCTTTGGCTACTGTATTTTCAAGATGGAGGCGCAACATGGCTTCCGCCATTCGAGCAGCTCACCCGTATGTATTATAAATGGCAGATTCTACGCTTACGAGAATACTTGATTAGTTGGTAGAAGTAATTATACATTAATGAGCACGTTATTTTGAAAGAACAGTGTTTTTTTGCTAAGAATCAACTTAAATTACACCGTGTAGCTTTAAGATTGACCGTATTTTCGTTTTTAGCTCAAAATGGCTTTTGAATGGGAGTGCATGGGACACTTCTATGATAGCATCAAAATCTCTATTTTTAAAACACTAATGCGGCTCGACACAACATGAAACTGCTGGAAGTGTCACCAGCGGTTCTACACATGAACTCCAGCATTGACTACATTGTGTACACAGAGTTTACTAAAAAGAAAGGTTTTGTACGACTCACTTTATCAGTTAGTGTTTCTGGTGGCTGGAATTTTGTCAGTCAAAAGTAGTCGATCTCCGAATGCAACGTAACATGAGGAGAGTAAAGATGGAAAGCTCCTAAAGCTTGTTTCCATATAAACTCTAAGTGTCATGCTTTTCATTGGAATTACAAGTTCATGACATTTCCTCATATGGAGTCCATTCCGATATTTAAGTTCATTACGTTGCATTCGGAGATCGACTACTTTTGACTGCGAGGAGAAAAACCGCCACCAAACTTGAATAAAACCTTCTAGTTTTTTGGCCATCAAAGAGCTGCCAGGCACCACATATGTTAAAGTGTCATTTTTAAATGTAATAATTAGGGCCATCAACGTTAACGCATACATTTTAACGCGTAAAAAATATGTAACGCAATTAACCAGCATCCGTTTTTTTCTGTCATGCTTCGGCTAGAGTTACAGTCAGTGGCTGTATTGGTACCAGTGACACTGGCCTTCATTCATAGAAAGATGCCATTAAACAAGTAT
Organism: Phoxinus phoxinus; assembly: GCF_949152265.1. Lineage (NCBI taxonomy): Eukaryota > Metazoa > Chordata > Actinopteri > Cypriniformes > Leuciscidae > Phoxinus > Phoxinus phoxinus. The sequence continues at coordinate 5,290,098 of NC_136895.1, forward strand.
TTAAAATATACTGTCTTTATGTTGTCTACATTAATTTGGAGATTAACTGTGAAATTATTCACATTATAAGTCTTTTTAATTGCGATTAAACAGATTTTTTTTTTTTTTTTTTTTATTGATACTAATAAAACCATCATGAGATAAGCCAAGTGTAAACACTTCATTAAAGTGACCTGGCTGCTGTTTCTCTCTTGCTCAGTCTTGCGGTTGTAAAACGGCTCGTTCCACTTGTCTTCTGCCTGCCAGGCGTACTTCAAAATCGTGCTGAGGATGGCTTCAAACAGCAGAATGCCCAAGTAGATGATGAGAAATGTGTTCATGGATCTGCACAAAAGAGACGTGAGAGAGATGATGTGGTCACAATAGATAGAGCATCAATGCACTGCAGAGGGGTGACGGAAACACATACTTCTCTACCGCAGATCTCTTCTGGGATTTGCACTTGTAGTTGAGAGCCATCTTGGCCTCCATGCCCGTGTACACCGCCACACCTGCATGTTGTCACACCAGTTACACTCCGACTTTACAGCATAAATACTAATAAAACGTAGAAATACTAACTCCCCCTATCCTTACTCCTTTTAAATGTCCCCCCACTCAGTTTACATTTCACAGAGAAGGACAGGCGGATGAGATTTAAGACGTCAGCAGAAAAGGAAAACGTTGCTTCAGAGCAAGTTCACAACTTTTGATGTAAGAATACAAACTTTTTTTGTGGTGCAAGTCGCACACATATATTATGAAAGTAAATATGGTCCGTTTTGAATTCATGTTGACTCTAAATGTCCTAAGCTGGAAAGAAACAATGCCGTACCAAATATTTCTTTGGTGTTTTTTAATCTTGCTCCTCGAAGCAGGAGGTTTTCTGGTCCTAAAGGTCTGAAAAGATTAACAAAAAAATAGAAATAAATAAATAAAAACAACCTAAATACTTAATAATAAAAAAAACATATTTAAAAAGAAATAAATATTTTCAATTAGATTATAAATAAACGTTTGTACATTTAATAAATACATTTGTGTTGAGCCTTTCTATCATCTCAGATGTCTTACCTGACGATCTCCTCTCCTTGTTGGGTTACTGTCATTCTCCCGACAAACCTGTGATGAGCGAGGATGTGCTGCGTCAGTCAAGTGTGGATGAGTGTGAGTGTGAAGCAGTGTGTGAGGAGGCTCTGAGTGATGTGGTGTCACCTGTATAAATCAGCTTCCGGCTGCTGGCACTCCAGCACGGCCTGCAGAGACTCGAGCCGCGACACCGACTGAGACACAGCCGTTTCTGGCACCGCATAATGGGTCTGCACATCAGCACAGCCAGGGTTAGATCACACACACACGCTAGTATACAACTGTCCCACTGCATAACACTAGCTGGACAGCAGACACTGCATTACAATCATCTTGAGAAGTAATATTTTACAATGAATATATAATATAGTCCGTCACGGCGCATTAAAGAGCAGCAAAACGGTATTTCTTGTTTGTAATTCGAGATAAACAGACAGAATTTGAAAGCTGAGATGTTTCACATTAACAGTATCAAAGCTTAATGCGTTTAATCGATGTCAGGTGAGCTACAATTAATGTTTAGTGTTCTGTTTAGTTTTATGTAAAAACAGAAACTTAAATAGATGCGAGCAGCAATTATCTGGGTTCAAGCGTTTTAAGGCCTTTAAGCACAAGCTTAAAAGGTATATTTGTTTTCTTTAACTAGCCTGAAAACACCAAGATCATTGATTGTAAATTGCCAGTAAAGGGTATTTTCCGAGGAAAATAAATACAGAGGTTTTAAAGCTTTTTAAGGCGAGACAGGTGAATAGGGTAAAAGTTTTAACTAGCAGATATCACCATGAAACTTTCCCAGTTGATTACCTACATTAAGATGAGAACAAAATGTAATGCAAGTTTTCTGTAATTTAATGTTTAAATATGCAAATTAGGCAATATCTAATTAAATATGCGCTAATTTGCAAAAACTAAATCATAGTATTGGATAAAGCCAGGTTACAAATTCTTTTTTCATTGTGTTCACATATTAGATGGGAGAAAAATTACAGAGGGATTTATGGATATCTACTTTTGTTATCCTGTAAATCAGAATATACTGTCAATAGCCATAAAAAAATATTTGTCATGTTTTTTGGAATAAAATGTTATATAAATCAGGCTAGGAATAATATATTTACAAATCCCTCTGTAAATGTCTTCATGATATAACTAGGCACAAGACTGGAAGGTTTGGTGTGTATCGGTGCGACTGAAGTGGAGATTTCGGACTTGGAGAATGAGAGAAAAGTCATTTTGAGAAAACGGGCGTTAAAGATTTATCATCAGCCAATGAGATTGCGCATTCAGCCCTTTTACTTTCACGATTGGTTGCTGATTAAAAGGAAATTAGCATATTTGGATCGACAACATTGTACAGGAGAGAGAGAGATGTCCAGCGGTGTGTGTGATGACAGGAGCAGACAGAGATTGCGGATCATGTTGATTTATAACGCCAACTTTTGTTGAATTTATGAGAAATCTACAGACGCAAACAGACAAAGTTAGTAAAATAAACACCTAAATGTGTATTTCTGACTTTTTTTTCACCACAAGTCTGAAAGAAGACAAATATCCTAAAATTGACCAGTAAAAAAAAAACTATGTTTTTGCCTGCCGTGTCTCGCCTTAACAGTTATAGCCTCAACAGTTATAGCCTCAACTATGGGCCGATCCCCATTAAAGTTTGCATGCTTGTTTAGAATCATGTCACATTCTCACCTATTTTCGTGAAGTTTCGAGTTTTCATTCAGGATTGATAGACTTTTGGGTGGACTTGGCTATGCCTATATTCTAAATGCCCCAGCTATAGCTATCCAAAGTTAAAAAAAATGTTTTTGATAAACATTGATCTAGAGAGTCTCGAGAATTGTGCAATTGAGAATTATGAAACCTAGGACTAGTTTGCGAAGGTTTTTGAAATAATCTCGGATTCATAATCATGGCTTATTACAATACGGTTTCAGCGCTACACGCTTGAACCCCTCAAAATAGCTTATAGACTTAAAGTTTGATCTTGAGATTTAAGAATCCATATCAGTATCGATTAAAATCAAGAAATGTATATTTTGCACACAGCTGACGTGTTTACCTGTTGTTGTTTATTTATGTTGTGTGCATGAAACAGTCAAAATGCACCGCCATCGGATAAACGCTAATTAAACGTCACTACTTGAACCATTTCCGCCGAAACTGAAAAGTTGCTGTTCGGGCCGAAAACAATTTCACCAAAATGTCGGTGCATGACTAACTCAGTCTAACCGCTACACCCGACAGCAGAGCTTAGTGGCAGAATCAGTCAGAAAATACACTGAGTTCACACTAAAAGTGGCTCGTTTGGATATGGATATCGCTAGCCTGGGAAAACCCTGACCAACTTCCAGCAAATTTGAGAATTGCTCTGCAAGTCCGTCTGGCCAAGAGCCCATTCAAGCCCATTTCCAATTTTTACAAATCAAAGCACCAATCACAAACGTCGAGGCGGGCTTACACGATGACGATCGTTCTGATTGGTTTTAAGTCTATCCAATTGCGCCCAGAGGCATTTGAGCGACATCCCTTTGGAAATGGGCTGTGAATGAACCTTCCCCAGACCCACTCTCAGTTACAACTGAGAAGGGTCTGGTGTCAACCAGGCATGGATATCGCTGAGAGTGACAACTTGTTCAGTTAGTGAGTCACATGTTGATTCATTAAGCGCTCTGATAAGTCCAGTGTTCATGAGCAGAAAGCAGACCTTCAGGTTAGTCTCTCCGTCCAGGCTAGCGGTGGTGATGTGGCACGTCCCCTCGGCCCGGTCCGATGACAAGAGCACCAGATCTGCAGGAAACGTCTCATCTTTGGCTACTCTCACAATATCACCAACCTACAAGAACACAGTGTGAGGAAGATCAACCAACATGGCATCATTAAATGGATCCATTGTGTTTATTAGCATGACTGCGAGTGTGAGGTGTATTTCGAACGAGATCCTCAGTGGCGTTGGCCTGAACTCACTCGGATGTTCTTGGATCGGGTCTGGACCAGACTGCCGCTGCGCACAACAAACACAGGTGCTCCGTTCACTTCGTTATCAGCTTTGTGCCGCAGCCAGTCTTCAAACCCCTGCGTGTGTGAGCAGGATTAAGAGAAAACACACCTAAATGGTTATCCTCCAATCACACGGTGCATACGCTGTCAAAACACCACATTTGGAGAATGCTCATGCGCTCACCTGTTTGATGGCAGTTACTGTGATGACAAAAAACAGGGGAAGTCCACTAGTTATAGGGGAAGTGGGTGTGTCAATCATCAACTGTAGGGGAGAGAGAGTATCAGGTTAGAAACAGTGTTCAGTGTCCACAGACATGTCCTTTGGCAGAACAAGGAAGCCTCAAACATGGCTTACATTTGAAGCATGCACGTAACGTTAGCCATTTTATATGGCCTTATGATAATGCTAACTTAGTGAATGTTGTGCGCTATTATTAAGCACGTATCCAAGTGTTGGTGCGGAGAGTGGAAGCTGAATTAGTACAGTGCTTTCTGACTCATTTCTCTCTATCTCTGCAGTCGACACGGACTCAGAAGACACTCATTTATTAATACATCATTAAAGTATGTCTCTCTGCTGTTTTCCTGACACATTCATAATCAATACTTTAGCCGGTGTGCTGTGGCAAGCTTTATGTGTGCGCTTGAGTGCTTATTTTACACTTAAAAGTCTCATTATTCTGGTTTAGCATTTATCTGTAATGTTAGCAATGTTACATATAATATTCTTTGTCAGCTCTGAAACTCAACACATTTTCCGATAATTTAAGTAATTAAATTAATATCAAACACGTGAATAGTCGATCTGGGCAGCCCTTTGTACATTATACTATCATTTAAAGTAAAATAACACAAATGTAGAGTGTAATTAATGTGATTTCCTGCTCTCATGATACAGAGAGACTGACAGATGACCAGTGCTTGTTGTCATGTAGTACTTATGTGCATATAGTACATATGACCGCTGTGTTTGCAGTGAACATAATCTTTACTTACTGGAAAACATCCAACACTGATGATGCTGAACCCGCATTATCTTTCCAAACCAAGGATTATGGAGCTAACATAGCCTCAAAATGTATTTATTTACAAAATATTAGTGACAAATCTGCAAGCTAATTCACATTCACAAGAAAGCTTGTATAAATGCAAACAGCAATTTATTCAAACTAATTCATATTCACAAACTATGATTTGCAATCATATTTATATTCGCAAAATTAGATTAACAATTGCACAAATCAGATGCACAAGTCAAATATACCAGTGCGATTTGCATTTCCAAATCGCATCTTGTGAATATGAATTAGGTTATGAGTGAACTGAGAGCTTACCTGAACCAAGAAGATGATGAGAAAATAAAAATTGGCAATTCTTCTGAACTGCTCAAACAAATTCTTGGGCACAAAGTTCCATACGGTGTACTAGAAAGAGAAAACAACAACAACAGTGTGGAGGATTTCACTGTCAAATTCTTACGAAACGCATGCACACGTGAGTCACATGACTGTAGATCTGCTCTCTTACCTTGGAGGAAATGATCCTGTTGTCTGCAAACCTCTGAGGAATATAATGGCCATGCTGGGGGAACTTGTTTGCTATGTAAACGGTGCGTGTGTCACTCTGATGGGGAGGGTCAAAGCCCTGGAAGAGATGAGGAGAGACGGGTCAGGCCAGAGGAATCGACAACATGCTCAAAATTTCATCTAGAGCTATATATATATATATATAGAAAACGTAGTATCTGTTGCTGAAAGAGCGATATAATCTTAAAGCTTATGGAAAAATGGTAAGCTGAAAGCTGAGAGCCTGATGGCCGCGCATAACGCTCTGCCAAAGTCATTATTAATTCAGCCAGTGTGCAGCAAACAATTCATTATGGGAAGCACTTTCACGGCACACGAGAGTTAAATCACTTACTATTGAATTGCTATTGCTTTCAGACGCACACATGTGACTCAGACTTGGACTGTGTGTGGAAATCAGGAGTCGGATTCATGAAAATCTTTATAAGAAAGAGCTTAAAGGTGTAATATGTACGATTTTTGTATTAAAACATCCAAAAATCACTTGCACAGTGTGATATATTTCCTGCAGTTGTGTACTTACAATATCCCAAAAGTTCCCAAAGATTTTTAATTTCAGAGAAATTCCCATTTTAAATAATGGCTCATCCCCGTTCACTGGTCGCCTGTCACTGACGTAATATCCGCGTTATCCCTGGTTTCCGCTCGTTCTGCCATAGTAACCATGGCGACAGACGTGGACAACTGCATAAAGTCTAGCGGCGCGCTCACGCTGTTGTTGTTTCGTTCAAACATTATGAACATGGCAAGCAGACTTTGGGACAAAAGGAGAACTAAAACGAGGATCAATATCAGCGTGGAGTTTTCAAAACGCCGAGAGCTAGCGTCCGCGACTAACTTCCACTCGACAGAGACGCTCTTACATGTACTTTATTAGACGGGTGAGCAAATGTACATAAAACTAATCAATGTTATATAGCTCAACATGATGAAATGTTAGAATATGATCTGTATGTTATTCTAATGTTGATCTAGATTACTGCGAGTCTCATACAGACAAACTAACACACAGAATAACATTATAACTTTCAACACACTCAAATGCAGTTTAGTGTGATAGTGTAGAGCGAGTGAGACAGCGCTGCGTTACCGCACAAGCTTCATTCGTCTAATAAACTGTCCCGTGCGAGTAATACAGCACTTGTGTGTTGTTCAGTCAAATTAAATGTCCTTATTCCTTTATATCCGTCGTGGGACTCGTGTGTGGCGCTGATATCTGTCTCTTATTAGCAATCTATCTCGGCTTCAAAAATAAAAATGAATCATAAAATAAATCTGATCTGATGGAGGTTCTTGCTGAAGACTCCCTGATCAACTCAAAGGCCACCTTTTTGCATCGGTTGCAGATCACTATAACAATCATAGAAAATGTGGACAATATTTAACTGTCTAGAGGACACTTGAGTTCAAAACTTGCCAATGTGTTTTCTTTACTGTGCACCAAAACACATTTATTTTGTGTCCGAGTGCTGCTTTACGTAAATACCAGGACACGCGTCATGCACAGAAAGACACTTCACAGGGGAAATCCAGTCATTCTGATAGGAATCCACATGATTGGGAGCCAGTGTCACGCGAGGACGCAGATTTCACTCGTGTTTAAGTTGGGCGTGTTCACCAGCAGAAAGATGTTTGGTTTGAAAGTGACTTCAGTGTGAGCTGTGCTTCATGCTTCACTACACTATTGACAATAGACCCGTTTTGCACATAAAATTTCACTTTTAAGAAGAAAAAAAATGATGAGAACATTCTTTAGAAATGTTTTTTTGGGGGGGAATTAAAAATATGTTTGACCTGTTGGGACACCAAAGCATGTGGCGGCTCTTTGCATAGACACAAACTCTCAGTCCACCTGGTGCTTTATGCAAACCGTTCTCCGGTAGCTCCTGAAATCTGAACAGCTGGCGTGTGTCCTCCACTGAATCGTGCCCAGAGAAGGCAGGGAAACACATGCATTCAATTACAGTCTGAATCTTTGGACTCATCCTTTGTGTTTCCATTTCCCCTCTACACTTTCCAAGATGCAGGAACTCATTCTATGTGCCAACATCAACATCTTGTGCTCCTTTTCTCAAAAACTGTGCTGCGATTACCCATCCATGTTGAGGGATTCATAGATTTGTTCGGAGAGTGAACTAATACGTTTAAAGAATACATAAAACATTTTTTTGAGGAAGTAAGCCGCCTGGCACACCACATATTTCGTCACAAACAGAAGTAACCACAGATATTTTTTTCAGTATAGTGACGTACTATAGAAAAAAAAAAGTAGGAAAAAGATACACGGATGAATCGGTCACAAACCCTAAACAGTGTGTGAGATTAAAATGTGGGTGTCCCAAAGTGGATTTCCGAAGTGTGGATCCGTGCTCACTCTTAAACTGGCTCATATTACCCACAATCCATTGCGCTTTGGAGGAGGAACTACAAACACGAGTAAAAAGTGTTAAAAAAAACCTACAAAACATGGCGGATATGCGCGACCGACGATGAGAGGTTTAGATAAAGGTTTGAGAGACTATTCAAAGTTTATCCTGATAGAAAAATATTTATTTAATGTCATTATGTTTTTATAAAGATCCGTTTGGCCATTAACCTTTAAATGCATCATTATGCATTAATAAGGGGAGAGTCTCCGCATGAAAGACCCGCGACTGCAGATCAACGTGCTTCTGCATTTCTCTCTGATACGGTTGGAAATTAAATGTGGAGGATTTTATCTGTGAGAAGATGATTGGCCAGTTTGAGTGACAGGATGCGACAGAGCAACCGTTAAAGATGCAATATTATAGTATGTCCCAAATGTCTACTCCTCTGCTACACACTCAAAAGTATGCACTTTTTCTTCACAAAAAAAGTATAGTATATACTTTTAAGGCATATTATAATACAAGTAGGCGAATTATAACATGAAGGTTTAAAATAGGCCTAGATGAATTTTTATTTCGTTCTAAGTACTTTTCTGAGCATTTTTTTTGCAACAAAACACAATGTCATGCAACTATTTCTGTGGTGAATTTCCGTTCAGTTGAATACATTTTAATCTGCTTTTTTCCCCCCAGAAACAATGCTTTGTATTAATCAGTGGATGTTAAAATGGTTTGAAATGGGTATTTTGATGGGTAATTTGATGAAAACTGTGATGAAAAAATGTTTATCGACCTTTTTAAAACATTAACATAATTTGGAATTAATATTATTAAAATAAACAATTTTAGGAATTTCACTGTTTTAGCTTTTGGAGAGAAGCTCTTGAGGTTTTTCATTTTTCATAAGTAGAGAGAGTGTGTGTGTGTGTGTGTGTGTGTGTGTGTGTGTGTGTGTGTGTGTGTGTGTGTGTGTGTGTGTGTGTGTGTGTGTGTGTGTGTGTGTGTGTGTGTGTGTGTGTGTGTGTGTGTGTGTGTGTGTGTGTGTGTGTGTGCGTGTGTGTGTGTCAATTCGTAGGATAATATAAAAACAATCAGGAAACTAGAGGAGTAAATAAACCATGCGCATGAGTTGACGTCCTTGATTCGTGCTTATGGGTGAAAGTGCAATAATTCAGAAGAAATGTAAAATTAACTTTCTGATCAGTAATCACGATAACAATTTTGAGCAAAATAATTGTGATCATCATATTAAGCATTATACAATATACAGCACGACAAAAGACTGTTTACACCAAGAACGGTAACTATAGATAACAATATATGATAACTATATGAATTATTCTGTTTATTACAACAGTTTTGACGTCCGTCACTTTAAATGCTCGAGCTCTCCAAAGCAGGATGGATTCTGATTGGCTGTCAAAGTTTTTATCGTTCATCAGCTGTAAAAAATCGTTCTGAAAGCGTTTCCAACAATATTTTTTTCTCTGTGCCGTTATCATTGTGATGTGTACTCTGCTATTCTTTTATATTTATATCTTTATCATCATAGTTATCGTCCTTGGTGTAAACGGACCTCAAGACTTCATTGACTTAGACTAAAATAAAACGAGATAGGTTGACTAAATACGATAAAAACCAAACAGGACATTCGACAAAGGACAAAGAATATAAAAATATCTGACAAAATTATCACTACTTCTAAAGCAGGTTCTCAAGATGACTTATAAAATCAATAAATACTTCATTATAGACTTATAAATAGACTTAAAAATCAATATAGACTATAAAACTAAACAAAACAAGCATTAAAATAAGCTAAAACAAATAACAATGAAGATATTTCTTAGTATTTGGTTGTTTTTAATGAATATGCATCTTTCTAGTTATGCCAAACTTGAAAATATTTTATTGAGTAGAAATTTAAAAGGGTGTGGGGTGGTTTAAAAAAAATAAAATAAAATTAGGAGGGATATTTGATCCAGTACTTCAATAATTGCAATGCACAAAACTAACAGTTTCTGTGACCCATGACTCTGTTCTTTTATTTGTTAATAGAGAGAAAAAAAATGTTCCCCTCATGCGCTAATAATCCACATTATAGAGATAATGAGGCACAGGCTGTAATAAATGAGCACAACAAGGCGGATAATTAAGCATATCAAATTAACTGGAGAACAAGTGATGCCACATCTCTTCTCAGATCCGATCCTTACACAGAAAAGCGTGTAAATATACAGTGAGAAGACCAAAGCAGAGCAACAGATAAATGTAACGCACCGCTGTGTGTCGGCTATATCCAGGCTTAATTCCCAGTTACCTAGAGACAGTTTGAGAGGGCGTGCATCTGCCCTGCACATTGCGTAAGCGCCTGTGACTCATTATGAAGAACGAGTAAAGCAGCTTTAATTAAACGCTGGTTTGGGAAGAGTCAGCTAATGAGGCTTGAGGAGGGCCATCGCAGACTCGTCCTGGACTGACCCGTCTAGATCCCGCAGCACCTGCACACTCACAGCTAATCTGGGACACATCTGGCCAACCTCAAAAACCATTGAAAATTCAGGTAGTATCTATGTTCACACTAGGGCTGTGTGTCATGGACAAACAACACTATATCACGACCATTTTAATCACGATTTTGAACCAATATTTCCTAACACACATATTTTTCTGTATCTTTAAAAAAAAAAGTGGAAGCTGACTTTATTGAAGATGCGGGTACCATATCTCTGCATACATGATGCAAATGCCTGTATTATGTATATTTGTTGGCCTGGTTGGGAATGTGCCAATGTTTTTCTATGTAAACACTAGGGCTGGGCAAAACATTTTTTGATTTTTTGATTAATCGTATTTTTAAATGTGGTCGATTCAAAATAGATTCTCAAAGGCCACAAATCTATTTTTTTCCAATAATTATTTATTTATCCATTTATCTATCACCCAAAAGCCAGTATTAGTTTTCCTACACTATAGCCGTGCAGCCGTCCATGTTCCCTCTAATGCTGTGAGATGTTAGTTTTCTCTTAAACATAACCTGATCCTGTCCTGACTGATCAAGGCAAGCGGCTGTTCTGACTCGTCCAATTTTCAGCATCAATTTTTCATCTTGCATCAAAATCCTGTCCATTCATTGTATGCATTTTTGAAGTTTTTTTTTTATGTACCTAAAATAAAAAAAGTTTCTTAATTTTTTTTTTTTTTTAATTAATTAACCATGTTTTTTTTTTTTTTATAAATATAGGATTTGTATTAAATCTATATTCATTGAGTCGAATCGGGAATCGAAATTGAATTTAGAATCAAAATCGAATTTGAATCGAATTTAGAGCTTGCCAATCGAAATCCCGCGGTTAAAACAACATTCCTTCTGATGTTCATTCATGTTTATTTGATGCTATAAATGAACTAGAAGGAAGAGATGATCGGTTCACGAGCGGCTTTAACTGAGGCGACACAGCGATCTGTCACACACATTAAAGAGCCACAAAACGCTATTTATTGTTAAATTTCTTTAAAAAAATGACAACATTTGAAAGGTGAGACTTTGTTTAATATCAAAAGTAACCTGATCTGTGTCTGTCAGTGTCATCGCTGCTCCACGATGTGTTGTTCACTGCGTGAGAACATGGTGTGTGTGTGAGCGGCGCCGAGAGCTTGTCGGACATAGCAACAGTAACTAAAGGGGGCGGGTCTTTGTGAACGACGATTCGATACCCAGCCCTAGTAAACACTAGGAGGACGTCTATAATGGTTGTGCTCGCGTATCGCATGTTTTACAGCATCTCACGCATGACACCTTTGACTAAATCACACCGCAACGTTCAAGAAACAGCAGTTATCGTGTTTAGTAGGTATGAAATAGCTTTGCAAACTTTAGTGCGATAGTGCGAGCTGATGGCTTCATTAAAAATGATCATTAAAAATTTATATTTTGTGGATATCAATTGTTTTTGACTTCTGGAACCCAAATGTTGAACTCTATTGTGCTGCCGTAACACTTCAGGATCTAATGCACATAGTAATGGGCGATATAAACGATATGCGATATAAACGATACAAAATTGGCCTACGATAGAGATTTTAATTCTATTGCACTATCGCGATAATGCATGTTGATGACGCAATCTACCCGCGAAATTTAGAGCCACGAGCTGCAACCGGCTGAACCGCATCATACTCGTCGTCATCTTGAGTAAACATGGCCGACAGCGAAACAGAGGAGCTGGTGAAAAAGATCGGTGCAACATCCATTATTTGGACTTGGTTCGGATTTAAGCCGTCCGACGAGCAGCAGCAAACTATACAGACTATACAGAGTGCGTGTCTAGAGGGGGGGCACGGGGTGGCACCGGCCCCCCCTGGAATATGATTGGCCCCCCCTGGTGCCCCCCCTCCAATCTCATTGGGTTAGATTTGCTGTCAACCTGAAAATGCCCACCGCACCATTGGACCAGAGCGCTGTCAATCACTGTTTGATTTGAGACTCGCGCGAACGCGAAGAAGAAGTGATCACAGTTGCGCGTTTTTAAATCAGGAGGGAGCGCTGTCAATCACTGCTTGATTTGAGACTCGCGCGAAGAGGAAGCATAGTTGCGCGTTTTTAAAACAGGAGGAAAGTATGTAAGTTACACACTAAATATATTTTGAAATATCGAAGCTACAAGCCCAGTGTGAATTCCCGCACGACGCTGCAGTTAACAGTCATAAAGTGCGAGATAAGATTTAAATAGCTAAACTAAACAGCTATTTTAGATAGAAGTTTTAAACGAATAATAGAAACAATCAGTATGAAAAGTATCCAAAGCTCAGCTTTGGGAAAGGAAATATAGCTACAGGTCAGCATACTGTGCCCAGGATGAGACCTGGATAACATTTTACAATGTATTTCTATTTAACACCGATATACTGTATGTGTTTTCCTTGCTAATTACAGTGGATATAAGCGCAATTAAATAACACAATCACCTATTAAACATATTTCCATTATTATTGTATAAATTATAGGCTAGGCTATATTTGTGTACCTCAAATGTGTATAAGTATTGGAATAACAAAGACCGAATGGAATTGGAAAGCTGTAGTTATCCAATATTTTTACCTTAAAACACCTTAAAATGCACGTGTAGATCAAGAAAGACAAAAAATCCCCGGGGGGGCATGCCCCCGAACCCCGCTAGTAAGATCACTTTTGAGACCTCAGTAGCCTATTTAGAAAACTCTGCATACGACCCTGGGTGAAGACCATTTGTGCAAAAATATTTCAGTACCCGCTCCCTCATTAACTTCCAGTCCAAATATCTCAAAATTGTTAAATCAAGATGCATTTACTAGATGAGTAAAATTACATAAGATATTAAGTCTTGTTTTCTGGGGAAATAAATCAAAATTAAGTGAGTTTTTGCTTAAAACAAGCTAAATTATCTGCCAATTGGGTAAAAAAAACTTAATTCAAACAGAAACAAGATTGTTTTTCTTACCCCATTGGCAGATAATTTTGCTTGTTTTAAGCAAAAACTCACTTAATTTTGATTTATTTCCCCAGAAAACAAAACTTAATATCTTATGTAATTTTACTCCTCTAGTAAATGCATCTTGATTTAAGAATTTTGAGATATTTGGACTGGAAACAAGACTAAAATACTAAGTAAGAAAGGCATTTTTTTTACAGTGGAAATTTTTGTGTGGAAAATTATTTCCCTTATAAGGGGTCCCTGGCTCCAAAAAGTTTGAGAACCCCTAATCCATGCAAAAAAGAAAAATGTAATACCATCTATATTAGAGCACGTGGCATTGCACAAGATTTTGGTGATCATGCTTAATATTTTCTAAACCAGTATTTATTTTCAGTTGAATTTTCTGATTGGCCCCCCCTGACTGGTTCTTGGTCCCCCCTGTGCCCCCCCATTTAAAATATCCTGGAATCGCCCCTGCACACGACTAATCTGTTCTACCACCTCAAAACTAAACGTCACTGAATACCAGCGCGTATTCACAAGTGGTGTAAACACAACATCTCTGTGTGTGCCCGATTTTAAGATTCGTTGTGTTGCTTTTTAACTGAGAAGACATCAGTTTTTCTGCTCTTTGCATCTTTTGTGTCCTTTAAAAAAATAGCAAAACTAAAACTACATTTGATTTCGAGTGCCTTCTGCACTGTTCTGCACTTGTTACTGTCTATGGCATGGCACTACTGTAAACAAACTTTTATACTTGAAGCATTTTCTTTAAAGGTGAAACTAATATATTATATAGACTCATTACATGCAAAGTGAGATCTTAAAAGCCTTTATTTGTTATAATTTTGATGATTATGGCTTACAGCTTTATGAAAACCTTTTCACAATATTCTAATTTTGAATTTGGGGTTTCATAATCTGCTAGCCATAATATAAACATTAGGGATACTTAAAGTCTCTGCAGCTAGTGTACTTTGATTTATCTGCAACATTATGTTGTATAATTACAGTTTTGCACAATACATTTTCTCAAAACTACATAAACTGTTTCTTTCTTTCTTAAAAAAACAAAACATTTAGCAGTTGTTTGGCTTTCCTTAGGGTCTGTGTAACCTGTTCTGAAATGGTTTTATTATAATTTTTATCATGATATATATCGTTATCGCAAGAGGCTGCAATGTATATCGCAATATGGATTTTAGGCCATATCGCCCATTCCTAAATGCACAGATCCAATATTATGACACACACCAGATGTCCTTTCTGTTTACATACACATACATATCTACCGTATTTACATTAACACCTCACCAGGCAAGCACTCTGAACAAGAGCATTCACTCATAGTAAGAACATCTAACCACATTTACATACAATATATTCAATGAAATATTGAATGATCACATTAAACAAACATATTAAAAGAAAAGGGTATGTCGGCTATATGGTGATGTGTTGCGAGTGGTGATGTGCCGGTGTGCTGGAAACGAGTGTGTGCAAGATGACGTTGGCACCAGAAAAGCACACAGATCACATTAGGCTTTAGTGCTCTGCCCTGACACTTCCCGTGACTCACACACACACTCACACACACACATGAAGAAACATTAGCAGCCTTGTGTAAATGAGGGTGGATGGAAGGAGGAGTGCTAAACTGTCGAGAGAGAAGATCACTTTACAGGCAATTCAGTAAATCTCTGCATAAACTGATCAACTCATTTAAACACGAGCTTGATTTCTTTTCTCTAGCCCAATTCTGAGTGCTTGCAAAACCCACACCAGTGCTAGGATGTAGTGGGAGGTTAGTAGGTGTTTATTGACTTGTTTAAAGGCCAAGACTCAACCATGACATCCTCGTCTTCTTTAGATATGAATCAATCATACATGGATGATAATAGACAGAAACAAGCACCTGAACACACACACACACATCAAGCTAAAGACTTCACAGAAAAAACACACACGTCTGCTGTAATCATTATACTGATGCACACTAATGTTCAAAAGTTAAGTTAATGTTTTGAGAGAGCATTTACTCAATCTAATAAGAAAAAAAAACAGTAAATACAGTAACATATGTCAAACTACACTGAGAAAAAAAAAGAAAAAAAAGAAGTAAAACTTAATTTTTCTTTGGCAAGTTTTTGCACAAATGTTTTTTTTTGTAAATTTCACATATGGAATTAAGTAAACTCTACTTGACTAAGTTGAGTGTAAGTAACAAAGAAAATAAGTAATTTTAACTTGGCTAGTAAAAGGTTGAGTAATATCTATTTGGTTGAAGTTTCTTTTGCAATACATTTCCCTCAGACAACATAACATTGAATTAAACCATCTAAGTAATTAATGAAGTCGTGTGTGTAAACGCAGAGACCTCAATACTTGGTACACAATGACGGTAACATTTGATGGATTGTTTTTGTGTTTGAATGTGTCATTTTGAGTAGAAAATTAACTCCAAAATGTCACAAAATGTCAAGTTACTAAACCTAACAACTAAAGCAATGATACAACAGTGGAAATACAGCTGGAAATCAACCTCATGAATTATTCAGTGCATGATGGGAACACCAGTATCAGAAAAGTTGAGTTCATTTTACTTAATTTTATAACGTTGATATTTACGCTTTCATTTCTACACGATTGAATTGAGTATTGAGAATTTACTTCTTTTTTTAATTATTGCCTGAACTAACTTTTTTTTCTTCTGTAGTATTTACTTCACCACAAAATAATTGTTATCAGTATAGGGCTATTATTTTAGTAATCGAGTAATCTGTCCATTCTTCTGAAAATATTGCGGATCACTTACAAAGCACTAAATGGTTTAGCTCCGCAGTACTTGAGCGAGCTCTTAACGCATTATAGTCCTTCACGTCTATTGCGATCTCAAAATCCCGGCGACTTAATAATACCTAGAATATCAAAATCGACTGCTGGCGGTAGATCCTTTTCCTATTTAGCACCAAAACTCTGGAACAGTCTTCCTACCATTGTCCGGGAAGCAGACACACTCTGTCAGTTCAAAGCTAGATTAAAGACACATCTCTTCGGCCTAGCATACACATAACACATTATAGACTTCTATAACTCAATATTAGGCTGCATAGATTAGGTCAGCCGGAACTGGGAACACTTCCCATAAATCCTGATGTACTCGTTACATCATAAGAAGAATGGCATCTACGCTAATTTTTAGGGGTGTGCCAAAAAAATCGATTCACAGAAGAATCTAGATTCTCATTTGCAACGATTCAGAATCGATCTGAAATGTCCAAGAATCGATTTAATAAATAAATAAAATCAGCTGGCTGTTCGCCTCCATTTTTGTAACTAGCCTATACGGGACGTGAGCGGCAAATCACTAAAACAAAAAGGAAGCAAATGGATGAGAGGGAGATCTTTCGTTCCTACCATTTGCATGTGTTTTAAGTCCTGTCAGTTTAACAGGGCGCGCTTGACAGGGCATAAGAACGAGCAGAGAGAGAGAGCCGGCCGCGCGCGCGCACTCACCCGAGCGCTGTCTGCTCTCTCTCTCTCCGGCCGCGCATATTAATCAAAATCAATTAATACGATGGTGTCGGGAAAAAAACTCTCCAGTGATGAAACGTTTTCTGCGTTGACAAATCTTGTGCGATATCCTAAACTGCCGAATGCATTGCTTGTTTTTTCTGTTTACATTTCATTGTGAATGCTGCTACGTCAGAGCGGCCGCGCGTCAACAAGATTCCCCGTACTTTTTGACAAGCGTCCTTGACAGGGCGGCCATAGCTTTTTTGCAGCTCAAGTCGGCGGCGGTGTGAACGTACAGTCAGCCGCAGCTGCAGACCAACGCACACTGCAGTGCTTCACGAAACTCCCTGCCAACTCCGAGAGGGCAAAAAAAAAAAAAAAACTCGGTCTATCGCTGCTTCATCGCCAGGTAGCTTAGGGGTAGGACTATTATTCATTTTGAAAGAAGCACTTTATTTTCATAACTTGTTATTCTTTAAGTTACTGTGTCTGACTGAGAAATATAGATGTTTTTTTGTCTTCACCGGTTGTGTTCTACATGATAATCGAATCGAATCGTTTTGAATCGAAAATCTTTTTGAATCGAAAATCGATTTTGAATCGAATCGTGGCCTCAAGAATCGGAATCGAATCGAATCGTGAGATGGTAAAAGATTCCCACCCCTACTAATTTTAGTGTCTGTTTATCCCAAGGTTTTCCCGCAGCCTGCCGGATCCAGGCCGTATCCAGATCTGAGGAAGGACCTTCGCCTGGACCCGATGACACTGCAGTGCTGAAGTGCCAACTAGCCTCTCCCTATGGAGGATCCCTTTACTACTCTACAGATAAAGCATTGTGGAAAATTCGCGTATCTCCCCCGAAGTGATAAAATAAAATTCTGTATCAAATTTATAGGCAGGACAAGTAGTTTGTATAGGCTTGGTTTGTAGAGAATTACGCACATATATTCAAACGCACATAACTATATAATTAATTATTGATGCGCACGTGAGCGCCATCAGTGTTTCTCACAGGTTCAGTTTAAAGTCTGTGTAGAGAGAACGGTGTCGTCGTCTTATGTTTACACAGAAACGATCTGAAGAGAAAACGCAAAAGTGGCGTTGCATTATCACTTTTTATTCTGCATTTAGACGAACGTTATGGGGGGGCAAGGCAAGTTTATTCATATAGCACATTTCATACACAGTGGTAATTCAAAGTGCTTTACATAGAAGAAATTAAAATAATAACAAAAGAAATAAGAATAATTAAAACAGTTTAGAAAATTAAATAAAGTAAAATGCAGTGCAAACAGTCGGACGAACAGTGGCACAGTGCTCATTCAGTAAATGCAAAGCTGAACAGATGTGTTTTGAGTCTGGATTTGAATGTGGCTACAGTAGGAGCACACCTGATCTCTTCTGGGGGGGATTTGTGTGCATATGGTGACGCAAAAGTGTGTGAAATTCGATGTAGTGTGCACTCCAGGCAGCTAGGTGGCGATGTGAAGCACTGTGTGTGCCGGTGATCGGTGCGTTCACTGTCTAGCAGACTTTTGCGTTTTTTCCCTTTAGACGGGAACGCGACGGTGGAGCGTTTTTAAGATTTCCACTCTGGAGGGTGGTTTCACTTTTTTGCGTTTTTAAGCCCCAAAAACGCCGTCGCCGTCTAAACGAAAGGCACATCTGATAAAATATTTGTACGTTTTCACCCGCGGGCGTTCTCGTGTAAACAGGGCCATAGTGCCGCGGGCTCTAATTTAATAACTAATGATCGGAAGTGAATCAATCAAAACTAACTTTAGCTGGAAAATATCTTTATTCAAGAACCGCTATAAAGCCAAAACAATCCGTTACCTTAAATTATACGTTTATCTCTGTAAAGCTGATTTGAAACAATCTACATTGTTAAAAGCGCTATATAAATGAAGATGACTTGACTTAAAATATCTTCATTTGTGTTCTGACGATGAACAAAAGTCTTATGGGTTTGCAAGGACATGAGTAAATAATGACAGAGCTTGAGTGTTTGGGGTGAATAGGGTTTCTCTTTAAGGGAGACACAGATGCACTGGTGCAGAGGTGTTTTTAGGATACGCAATAATGTGTGTAAAAGAGAGAGGCGCTGAATCCACAAGGTGTGTTACCGAAATATGACGACTTGAGCTATAATATGAACAACACACTTAAAAAACACCTATTCACTGGATGCTCATATTCGACATTAACATTACAATAAACACTGGGCAGTCTGTGTCATCTCAGTGCTGTCGCATGAGGGAAGTTCAGAAACCTCTTTAATTGCAACACTGCCCCGCAGGCCTTCATTTCATTTCCACAGTCGTGTATAAATATACCAAACACTCAGTCAGTCCAACTCCAAACCCAATTACAGAGAAGAGAAGACTCCCGACTCATGAGGAAAACACAGATCTGTGGTTCTGTGCCCCCAACTGCATCGCCACTGAACACGTACAGTCAAACGCAAGTGTGCAGCCACAGGCTCGGTCTAACAACACCACTGACATCAAACACACTTCCTGAGTCAAGACGACAACCTTCAGACGCACAGACCTGATCACATAAATCACTGGTTTACCTTTTACATCCATTCTGTAAACCATCTGAGAAGTGCAGGAACCATCAAAATAAGGAAATATTACTGTAGAGCTGAGAAACGATTAATCACATCCAAAATATAAGTTTGTTTACATAATATATATGTGTGTGTGTACTGTGTATAATTATTTTGTATATATAAATATACACACATGCATGTATATATTCAAGAAAAATGTGTTATTTATATATAGCCTATATAATATAAATGATATAAAAATATATATTACGCAGTATATAAATGTGTGTATAAGTGTGTGTATTTACATATACAACCCATATTTATATGGGTTTGGATGCGATTAACAGCTCTAAACTAGCCTATATACAATATTGAAACTATTTTCTTCAATTGAGGAAACGACTTCATTTACAAAGCTATTTACGGTTGTCGTTTGAACATTAACACACATGCTCACACACACACACACACACACACACACACACACACACACACACACACACACACACACACTGGGTGCAGATGCCTGACATCATTCTCATATGAGCAATACCAAGTGGAAACTGATTAGTTATACAGCGAACTATCATCCATAAGTGTAATGCCACCGTTTCTTAAAACATAGGCTAACTGTAGAAGTACAGCAAAGATGTTTTATTGTATTCGTCTAATAAGTAATAAAACTATTACTGTGCTGAACAACCACGTCCTCGAGGTACGAGAAGTGTGGGCCTGATTGGTAAAGGATTTTTGCTCATATTAGGGCATTTTATGACCATGAAAATACATTTATTAATCAAAGGAAACATTATTTCAATGCTTTCTCAAACCTTTTGTGATTCCCTGAGAAACTTTCCGTTCGCTGGCAAAACATTCGTGATGGAAATAATATGAGGAGGGAGGGAAAAAACATTTCAGTGCTTTTGATTTCTCTAGACTAGAGAACGCAACAGTTTTGCCAGAAAACGTTAATCTTTTTCAACGTTTTTGGAAAGAATACAACAGTTTTGCGAGAAAACACAAAGTTTGTCAGGGGAACGCAACAGTTTTGTGAGAAAACGTTAATATTTTTTCAAACGAACAAAAGTTTTTGGAAGGAACAACAGTTTTGCGAGAAAACAAAGTTTGTCAGGGGAACGCAACAGTTTTGTGAGAAAACTTTAATATTTTTCAAACTAATGCAAAGTTTTTGGAAGGAATACAACAGTTTTGTGAGAAAACGTTAATATTTTTTCAAACGAACAAAAGTTTTTGGAAGGAACAACAGTTTTGTGAGAAAACGTTAATATATTTTCAAATGAACAAAAGTTTTTTTTAAGGAATGCAACAGTTTTGCCAGAAAACGTTAATATTTTTCAAACTAATGCAAAGGTTTTGGAAGGAATACAACAGTTTTGCGAGAAAACACAAAGTTTGTCAGAGGAACAACGGTTTTGCGAGAAAATGCGAATATTTTGCGAGTGAACGCAAAGTCTGTTTTTAATTTGCGAGCAAATTAAATTTCTTGTCGCAACACAGTTGTGAGAAAAAACGCAACTGTTTTGCAAAAGAATGCAATCGTTTTTTTTAAAACTCAAAAGCATTGACTTAAAACTCAAAAGCAATATGTTTTTCCTCCCATCACATATTTTTCCATTACGGGGCTCCACATATATCTAACAGCTACAGCTTACAAATATATCAGAAAAGACAGATGAACAGAGGAATTCACTGCAGCGATATTATGCCTGCTTATTTCAGATATCTAAAGCATTTTGTAATTTTTGGTTTGTTTGTTCAAAGCATAGTCAACAAGTCAATCTCAACACATTACAAGTCAAGCTCAAACTTTTAGAAATATTATTAAAGCGCATGAGAAGCATCACTTGTGACATTTGTTGCAGAAAAAAAGTCCGTAGATTATTTATGAAATACAACTGTCATCAACTGAATCAAAACATAAACAAACAAATAATAAACAATCCGCAATCACGAGGGGCGTGTGCACGCGAGCTTTGCTGCAAACCCCTCGCGCTTCCCTCCAAAACAATATAAAAACAAAACCATAACACTAACTCTTTATTCATGCCCTCATAAAATAGCGTAATAACTGACCACCTGCTTCAGGATAAAAACGGATGACATCTTACAACATATACATCGTTTCATTTAAGCAAAACGACAACCTGCGTCTAATTAAACGTAATTTAATTAGTTGTGAAATGATTTGATTAGCCAGACATTACACGCTAGCTTTGAGCTAACGCACTGACAAGACTAAGCACCACCAAAGCACTGAGATTGTGTAATAATAAACTAGTTTAAAAGGATCGTACCAGCTGTTGTCGGATCCAGCGAATCATCCTGTCTCGAGCTAGCGCAGTGAGCTAGCCCGCTTCACCGACACAATGCCCCGCAACATCAATAAAACTGCTTCCCCGGACGAGTCTTCCTCTCGGCATTACCGTCAAAACAAGTGTGCAGCCCGAACACACTGATCCCGGCCCATTCTGCCACCCGAACCCAGTGCGGTGAAGTGCAAACACGAACACAAACACACACCGACTGCGCTTGACGGAGATGACTTCTGACTGACAACATCCCGGAAGTGACGTCGGCACCACCGCATCAACGGCTGAAAGTTGTGTCTCACGTGCTACAGGAATTCCTCCTTCTACTAAACTAAACTGAGTGTTTTTCAGTGTTACCCTACAAAGAATGTCGACTTAAATGTAGACATTGATATTCCTGACACTGGCATCACATAATCGTTACTTTAAAGGAATATCTGTGCCAAAAATGAACGTTATGTCACATCATTTTACTCCCCCACGTTGTTCCACACCCTAATATCAGTTTCTTTTTTTCTTCTAGTAGTGCCGGAAGTAGGACAATTAAATCATACAGGTTTGGTTTGACATTTGAATGAGGCTGAGTAAATAATGAGGTCATTTTCATGTCACTTGACATCACATTATTGATTGCCTTGAAGTCACCATGAAATCAAAATGGACAATCGTTTTTGTTTATGTCGGCTAATATTCCAGTGTTCCTATATAAATTATTCATCTGTGCACATCATTATATATTCATGTTCCTCATAATAATCTTGGATCAGAATAACGTCCCCTCCGTCTTGCAGTGACATCGCTTCTCTGATT
>NC_136895.1:5317801-5395301 GCF_949152265.1 Phoxinus phoxinus
TTGGTAACGCCAAAAGAGGCACAGCAAGAGAATGACCTGCACATGGTTATGGGAAACACTGAGGAGACGGGTGACTTAAATACACCAACAGGGAATCTTTACTTCATATTTCATCTTCTGTAGCGTTGTGTCATTGTGCTGAAGAGTAGAGCCGGTTATAGGTTGAGGATGGGCTGCAAAACTTCAAGACTATTTGCTGCATGTTGATTAACTGTGTACATGCAATTCTCTTTGAAATTGTGTTAGCGCAGGCTAGTGTGCACATGCTAACTAGCACTAACGGTTTGAGTTAATTAGATACTTATGCAAACAAACTTTGAGTTAGTAATAATAAATAAAAATGTAACTTAATCTTTGAGAGTTAACTCTAAAAACTGTAGTTACATTTATCTCCATTAAGAGGTGCATACATGTTTGGTGAAGATCCGGTATTGTCAATGACAAATGTCAAATATCCTAAAGACTTTCAATGAATTTAAGCTCTGGACTCTCACGATGTGTCTTCCTACATGGTTTTTTAAAGAAATTAAAAGCTACTCACTCCATCAATTAGGGTTAGAAGAACTGGTACCAAACATATAATTCCCAGACTTATGATATTTATATAAAACATGTTTACCCTTGAAATACATTTACTGATGTTTTACTCGCATATTTTCACTGTGTGTAAAAGAAAATGTCATTACTTTTTACTTGATTGTTACAACACATGACAATTTTAGAGTCAAGCCAAGTCCCCTTTATTTATATAGTGCTTTTTACAATACAGAGTGTTTCAAAGCAGCTTTACAGAGATAACATGAAAATAATGCAACAAAGTTTGTTTCTGCTTTACAGCAGCTCTAGAAGAAAATAGCGTCGTTGTCCAGCTCAAGTTCAGTGATGGTTCATTTCTGTTGTAAAAAAGATATTAATTTGGTACATTTTAATATATATAACCGCTCTGGAGAAAACCGTGATGTTATCATCCAGTTCAGTTCAGTTCTCATATAATGGTGTCAATGCAGACAGATCAATATTATTGTTGAATAATGAATATTAAAGTCCCGCTGAAGTGCGTTTGAGCTGTGTTTGATGCGTTGATGTGATTTCCACTAAAGCAGGAGGCGGGACATATTGAGTGGCTCCTCCCCCTTTTCAAACAGCCAATAGCGTTTAGTTTCCCTCATAGACTGAGTCGTACTTGACGCGAATCCGGGCGCTGGTGATACGCTGGATTCAATAGTAGAGGAGTGAATAAACTCTAGCCATTTCATTCTTAACCAACGTACGGTTGCAAAACGGGATAAAACTCGAGCGTTTGAGCAACCGAACACACACTGCCACCCGTATTGCTCCGCGACGTGTCAATAGGTTAGGGCTCGGCCAGGTGGTGTTTATAGCAGAGGGGGCGGAGCTTTATATTCTAGAGAGCATTTGATTGGACAGAAGATGTGATGAGAAGAGAGAGACTGTAAAGCCCCTTTCACACAGAGATTCTCTAAAATACACGGATAATGTGTCCCGGGATTGGTTCATTCACACTGCCAGTGATTTTCCAGAATCTGTGAGTGCGTTCACACTATTGGCCGACGCTGGTCATGTGTGTGATGATGCGTGTGATGCTGGCCAATAGTGAGCCTACGTTTTGACGTACACACCCAGCAGCGCTGCGCTGTTACACTACGGGAACTCACTCAGAGGAACACACACCACACAGAAGAAAATCAAGAGTTGAATAAAGTCGTTATTTTAGTTTTTTGGCGCACAAAAAGTATTCTCGTCGCTTGATAAGGTTGAGCCGCTGTAGTCACTCGGACTATTTTAACGATGTCTTTACTAACTTTTCTGGGATGGCTGATATCGATTACACTAGAAGCCTATGGAGGAGTGAGACAGCTCTCAGATTTAATCAACAATATCTTCATTTGTGTTCAGAAGATGAAGGAAAGTCTTACAGGGTTGAACAACATGAAGGGAGAGTAATTCGACTTTGACTAAGCCACGCCCTAGAATGTAGATTGACCAATCACAGCGCAGCCAAGAACGAGCTCCACAGCAGTCCGACACTTTTTCCCAGCGCTCCATTGATGTTAACACCGGCGTCTCATACTTTTGGTCTCGGCAGGCTATTACCGTCGTAGTTTTATCAGAAATATGGTTAACCGTTGTGCCTGGGGCATTTGTAACACAGATACGCGTTTCCCAGAGAGGTTGGAGGGGGGTGTCCGTTTTTTCCCTTTCCCAAAACCGAAGTCAAATCCTGACAAGTGTCTTCGGATTAAACTGTGTGGACGTCCTCAGTCAGTGAAACCCCTCAAGGATCAACAACACACTTTTGTCTCTAAGATACAGCTTTTAACCTTACTGTGAAGTTACACTAGTTAGACAGTTTTAGGCTATGATTTCGGTTCTCTACGCTAATTGTTGATACGCTAGCACACGCTGCTAATAAACACAACTTTATACTCGCGTAAGTTAGTCCGTTTGCTTTGTAATAACGATTATATAAGTGAATAGAGACCCAGCTTTGCATGAACAGTGTTGCTCTTGATATTGTTAGTCCCAGCCTCCGTCTCCATTAGGATATGCGGTGGGTCATTTTTTGACAGTGACCGTTATGCTTTTGCCTCTATTTGGATCTTGTTGTTGCTTGTGTTTCTCCGGTATGTCTTAAATATAGCCTTCGAACGCACACTGCAGCCTCTCTTGCCTACTTCTATCGGACACTTTATTTGCTGCTTTATAAAAGTTTGATAATTTCAGCAGGAAGATCCGTCACAGCATAAGCCATGTTGATACCAAACCAGAGCCCAGATGAAGTTGACGGACGTAGCAACAGTAACTAAGGGGGGCGGGGCTTAGCCAAAGGTGAATTACTGACAGAGTTTTCCTTTTTGGGTGATCTGGACTAACCCTTTACACACAGAAAAAGTCATTTTTTCATGATATGTCACCTTTAAGGCTAACATATTCATTCTAAAAGCTAAAAAACGTACATTTTGATTTCAGCCGAACACCCAAACTCCATCAGTGACAGAATGGAGATAAAACCTTGGGAGAAACCAGACTCAGTCTCCTCTGGCCAAGTGAGTCATTACATTTACACGTATTGAAAACGCTATCCATTAAAAAAAGAAATAGCATCTTCTCATGAAGTAGGTCTGCCACAAATCAAGGTTAAAATGGTGTACAGAAAGTCACATGCTGAAGTAATACTAAGGGTTTATGGGATTGTTCTTTGTCTAAGCAAACGCCACTAATACTGGTGTGATTTCCCCCTGCGAACTCAAGGCCTACAAACTCTCTTGACAGGTGATTGAAGAATTGAGTTGAATGAAAAAACGCATAGCAAGGTTTGCAATTAAATTTCCTAATTGTGCTTTTCTTTTAAAACATGTCTGTAAATGGTAGGACTTATTGTAGGCATGAAGTATATCATATCATGAAGTATTTGTTTAAAGGGAGCGCGGGTGTTAGAGGAAGTCTGCCGGGATTTAACCGACGTGCCTCATTTCCAGAAGGACCTGTCGTAGCTTGAGGGGATACCAAGCTGACAGCGCTGTGTGGCTTTCACAACACACTAATGGAGATAAAGAGGCAGGACTGATTACAGGCTTTGGCAGGCGGTCTGTCACACATGCTCTCACGTACTGGAGAGCGTTCCCCTCAGACAGTGTTGACGGGTTCAGAGGGATCGTCCTGCTGGCACTGAACAGTCCTCTGACCACCCCAAAACTCTCCAGAGCGCTAGACTGCGGCGCTGAATGTGGACTCTTACCAGCATTTTTCATTATTTATACTATTGTAGAAAGATGAAAGTGAATGTTTAGTTTTTTTTTTTTAGGGTGGTTGTTACGTAGATTTGTACATGTTTTTTTTCCGTGCATTGGTTGGCTAGATGTGTAAACCTAATGTTTAAACATCTCACTGTGCTTGGGGTATTTTCTAGTGTCTAGCCACTTAGGCTATGTTTACACGGACACGATCTGAAGAGAAAACGCAAAAGTGGCGTAGCGTTATCACTTTTTATTCTGCGTTTAGAGGCGCGTTAGGGGGGGGGGGGATCTGCGTGCATATGGTGACGCAAAAGTGTGTGAAATTCGATGTAGTGTGCACTCCAGGCGGCTAGGTGGCGATGTGGAGCACTGAAAGTGAAAGAGACGCTAACAGTTTCTCATGTTTAATACGGTAAAGCTGCTGCTTTAACCCTCGGTGCTCTTTGCGTGTCGCTCAGAATTATTATTATTTTTGTCAATGAAATTAATGCTATATTTTAGTTTGATTATGTTTTGTTATTTTCCTGTACTGGTGCATGCCTGTGACGTAAACGCGTACGCGACGCCTTCACTGTCTAGTAGATTTTTGCGTTTTTACCGTTTTTACCATTTAGACGGAAACGCGAGGGTGGAGCGTTTTTAAGATTTCCACTCTGGATGGTGGTTTCACTTTTTTTGCGTTTTTAAGCCCCAAAAACGCCGTCGCCGTGTAAACGAAAGGCACATCTGATAAAATATTTTTACGTTTTCACCCGCGAGTGTTCTCGTGTAAACAGGGCCATAGTGTCCAGATTTTGGTGAAGATTTTCTGACTTTACAGTTTAATCCGAATCAAAATTACAGCTGTGAAACCTCCCCCGGACCACGGTCCCGACCAAACAGAGGAAATTTGGTCAGATGTTAAGAAGTAGTCTCGGTCAGGCGTCTACCAGCGCCAGTGGATCGATCCGCTGATAGACGCCTGCTTTCAAACGCTCCCGTGTGTATCTGTGTATACGCTCGCTGAAGAGCGTCATTGATGTATATTTACAACATGTTTTTGAAGTGCTGATCATTGTAGCCAATCACAGACATATTTGATGAGCGCGTGACAATGGCCGGCCATTCCGAGGTGTTTACGATTCTGCTCAACAGCGCTCAAAGCATCAGATTTTTTAAATTTCAGTATCAACTTGGTACCGAAGTCGGTACTTTTGACAACACTAGTTTGGACTTTCAGAGCATTTACAGGAAGTTCTGGTGGTTCCCGCAGGATTGCTTGCAGTCTTCTCCTCCTTTTCTTGCCGGCGACGATCAAATGTTTGCACAACAAGGTTAATTTGGCGAATTTGAATTACCCTCGCGTATAGTTGGTGCTGCAGGCAGTAATGCCGTATTAATAACAGCGTCTGTTCTTTCATTGTTGTCAAAGTTACCCGCCGAATCAACAACACGCTGACATCAGACGCACGTCCGTTTACAAACCAATCAATGTTGAGATGCAGTGCACAGAGATGATGCCGACTTTAGTGCGCTCGCATAATTGCACTGTAAAACCAAACCAAAACTCACCGAATGTAAAAAAATTATCAAACCATGAACTTTGGTTCGGACGTTGGTTTGGACTTTCAGCTGTGAAAACGCCCTTAGTGTGCAGGTATATTGGTTGTAAACTTGTTATTGAGGTGCATTATGGGATTGAATGAGTGCACTTGATAATCTACAACTACAAATTTGTACGACCCCCCCCTAACCCCGCACTTCAAGTACATCGAAGAGACATTTATAGACGTTTGTAGCGCATCAAAAAAAAAAAAAATACCATACCAAACAATAACATTAACACTCTAACCCAACAACTTTTCACAACCAGAACAAAACAAAAAAAAAGTCCAAAATAACCAAGGCTCAGCCAATGTCAATAATAAACTAATGCATCCAAACACAAACGATCTTGGCACAGCCGCCCAAAATGTAAAAGCCCAAAAAAGTGTGCAAGGACCTTGAGTCCGAGATTTTCGAATGCGTTTTTCCGAATTCGTCAAATCACCATTCAAACTGCTCGCTACGGATGCGAAAAACACCCGATCCGAATTGTTTTATGACGGACGAAAGTTTCGGAGGCAGTGTGTAAGCGTGATTGACTTAACGTGAGGTCGTTTATTTATTTTTTATTTTTTAACGTGCGAAAATTTCGGACGCGAATTTCGGACTCAGTGTGCAAGGGGCTTCAGTCTTAGTTTTAGTTAAAGGGTTAGTTCACCCAAAAATGAAAATAATGTCATTAATGACTCACCCTCATGTCGTTCTAAGCCCGTAAGACCTCCGTTCATCTTCGGAACACAGTTTAAGATATTTTAGATTTAGTCCGAGAGCTTTCTGTCCCTCCATTGAAGCTGTATATACAGTATACTGTCCATGTCCATAAAGGTAATAAAAAGATCATCAAAGTAGTCCATGTGACATCAGTGGGTTAGTTAGAAGTTTTTGAAGCATCGAAAATACTTTTTGGTCCAAAAATAACACAAAATAAGACTTTATTCCGCATTGTATTCTCTCCCGGGTCTGTTGTGAATCTGCGTTCAGGACTCCGCAGTGACGCTGCTGACGGAAGACGCTGATGACGTGTTATCTGGTGCGCCCGAGCTTCGTTTACAGTCTGAGGGAGACGCACGCTATATTCAAGCTATTCTACATTGTTTGCGTGGATATCATTTTTTAATGGTGCGTAAATGTGCATGTCGCGGATGAGACACTTTTACAGCGTGCGTTTCCCTCAGACTGTAAACGAAGTTCGGGCGCACCAGATAACACGTCATCAGCGTCTTACGCCATCAGCGTAACTGTGAAGGATTGACAACAGACCCGGGAGAGAATACAATGCGGAATAAAGTCTTATTTTGTGTTATTTTTGGACCAAAAAGTATTTTCGATGCTTCAAAAACTTCTAACTAACCCACTGATGTCACATGGACTACTTTGATGATGTTTTTATTACCTTTATGGACATGGACAGTATACTGTATATACAGTTTCAATGGAGGGACAGAATGCTCTCGGACTAAATCTAAAATATCTTAAACTGTGTTCCGAAGATGAACGGAGGTCTTACGGGCTTAGAACGACATGAGGGTGAGTCATTAATGACATTATTTTCATTTTTGGGTGAACTAACCCTTTAAGAATAACCACCTAGGTGTGTTGAGGGTGTATTGGTAGATGCTAGGGTGTGGTTAGGTGGCTGATTTGTTGTTCTAGGTCAGGGGTGCCCAATCCTGCTCCTGGCAATCGACTGTCCTGCACAGTTCATCTCCAACCCTAATCAAACACACCTGAAGCAACCAATTAAGGTCTTCCGAGCACGTCAGGATCACTTGAAAATTAAAGGCAGGTGTGTTTGATTAGGGTTGGAGATGAACTGTGCAGGACAGTCGATCGCCAGGAGCAGGATTGGGCACCCCTGCTCTAAGTTGTTTCTCTAGGTGCAATCTAGGGTGATCTGGTTGGTTTGTCGCACTTTACACCCACTACAAGCTACGCCCCTTTCAAAGAAACAGCCAATTAGGTAATGCCATCAGGGCCTCTCCATGGGAATCGCTGATGTTGTCATTAATATCGCTCTTCTGCTACTTATACTTTCTTTGCTTCAGTATCGCCACCTAGTGCTAAGGCATACTAATCATATTACATAGCTCATTGATGGTGTAACTCATGTTTGTTTTCCCCATTTTTAAAGCATTATAATCATAAAATGTTAGAGTAAATTTTAATTTTATTGAGTTGTGGTTTGTAGTCCTGCAGGACACAGGCATACTCTTCTCATTTTGGTTGCCCGGTTCTTGCTATGTTGATTTTCTGACTATAAGGATTTAGATACTTTAGCTATGTGGTGTTCTGGGTGATAACTGTGTTTAGTGTTGGGAGAAGCATCAATCCAACTTATACTATAATAGTTGCAATGTACTTTGTTATTTTTTTTCTTCTTCTTCTTTTTTAAGGGAGTGGATGGTTGCAGATCTCAGACCAGAATTTATTTTTAAAACTATTTGAACCTGACCAGCTTTGAGTAGCTGCATTTTTTGTACATGATCAGTATGTGGGCATCTGATGCCTTGAAGTGTCCAGGTGTTGCTGTGAATGTTATCACAAGACCTGGAACTGAACTCCACTCACGTCAGAAACAAGCTGCTTGAAGTCTTTCTTCTCGTGCTGATAAACCTGTCCAAGTTCAGTGCTTTAAGTCAAATATGGTGAAGACAGGCTTTGCATGTGTGAGATAAGATAATGCATTAGATAAGTGAAAATAGCTTTACATCAAGCTGATTTTGCAGAGACCTCACTAATTCTTTTGACCAGATTTATTAATTTATTCAAAATTTAATTCAAAATGTGATTCAACATAATGATTCAAATCAAAATGGTTTTAATTATCTATTGAATTTTTTTTTGGTCAAATGTCAAGGTGATACAACAGCCCTGATATGAGAAAGATAACAGCCGCATCAAAATAATTAAATTCTATTTATTATTATTTAAATGTGCCCCAATAAATGAAACAAAACTTCACTGCTTAATTAATATTTGAAAAACGTCTTGGTTACTATTGTAACCTCAGGGTATGAGATGGGGTCGCATTTGGGAGCCCCAAACACTTCTAAAAGGACCAATGAAAACTGGCGAGAGGAATTTGAACACCACTACCTGGACATACAGGTATAAAGGAGGTGGCTTGCTCCACTCATACAGGCTTGTGCCGAGGAGCCGAGGCAGTGTCATGGCCATTTCAGCGAGTAGTTCAGGTTTGCAGAGTACAGTAGTAACCAAGAAGTTCCCTATCTGTCACTTACTCGACTTTGGCGGTTTCTCAATTCCAAGAACACCAAGGATTGACTTGCGTTCTGGTTGAGAACAGTTTTGCCACGTAACCTTGAAAGAACAAACTCGGAAGGATGCGAGGACACAGAACGCATCTTTGTGAGAATTGAGATGTGCTGGGATGTTGCTGCTTGACTGACCATCTCAGCAAATAGCGATTAACGACCAAAGCACAATAAATACAACATAACATCACAAACAAATGTTACAACCTATTAAACATTTCTTTCATATTATTATAGACATTGTTTTCGTATAAGTTTATATCTTTTTTATATTACCGTGTGTATTTATGAAAATGACTAGCCTGTGTTACCTAGCCTATGCTATATCAATGTTAAGATTCTTATTAATATGCCAATAAAAATACTGCCGCTTTGTTAAGGTCTTTATCACATTATTAAAATTAAGCAAAAGAGACTGACAAATGTTAACTTTCATGAGCTGACATGTATTTCGAGCATGCCGCGGGAATCTCTTATAGAGAACGAGAAGTTTAAAGCTTACAGGCTTCCGTACGTCGACCGCCCGCAGTGTCTTCTGGGATTTCTACGGGTTCGATTCTCTCAAGTGTGTATGCGATGCATCCTTGATATCAAGAACACATCCGGGCACTTTCATCCGTCCTCTGTACTTGGGTTCTTGAGTATTGGAATTGAACTTTGACAGTTGATGATGACGTAGTACGAGAACACAAGGACACATGATCGCTGAAGAACGCATATTGAGAAACAGCCGTTGTGTCGATGTAGTGACACTAGGGGTCTCTATACTAAATGCCACAACCAGCTGAACATTGTTATAAGGTTCAGTCCACTGTACCGTCCACTGCATCGTGATGTCCTGCTATAGCGGCCACATGCATATTCAAGCTGGAGGGGGATAACCGCCTCCCCTGCCTTTCCCGCAGGAAAGAAAGCAGAGCCGATAGCACATCTCTGTGGGTCTTCACCTCTGGAAGAACACCAGTTAGCGAAAAGACATCACTCCAAATATAGAGAGCAAACTTGAGTGATGGTGTCTAGCCCACACAGGTCTTCCTCATCCCGCCCAGGGGCCAGACGTGGAGGTCCAGAGGTCTGGGCGCGGGGGCCAGATTGCAAAGGACGTGCTTCCTCAGGAGAATTTGACAAGGATAGGCTGTCGCGAGGAGCGTGAGCTCAGATAACTAAGTCTGGGTGGGCCTGTAATGCTGGGGACACACTTAACGACTAGCTGAAAGATATTAAGACTGAACTGAACACCCTTACAGACTGTTTCCAACCACTGGAGAAGATTTTAAACACTGAATGTCAACACCGACTGAATGCAACTGTCTCTGACTCGGCGCGTTTGGGCATGACCAGTCGTAAGTATCAAATTACATTTATAATCAGCCTTAGAGTCGTTGAATGTGTTCAACCAGCAAGACTTGCTCTCCATCCTCCCAGATCTGTGCAATCAGGCTCACTGGGGGAACGCATACTTGTGCAAACCCCGGGGCCAACTGTGTTCCAGGGCATCCGTGCCGAGTGGAGCTTTGGTCAGGGAATACCACAGAAGGCAGTGGGAGGACTTCTGGGAAGCAAACGGATCTACCTGTGCTCCGCAGAATCGACTCCAGATCACCTGGACGTGGGGATGGAGCCTCCACTCTCTGGGAAGTGTCACCTGTCAGGGGACTGGGTCTGTCTGCTGCGGGATTGAGGACGCCTGGAACGTGAGTGGCTGCTGCCTCCAGAGAAGGAGATGTTGTGGGCGAGTTGTGATACTGCCCTGGTGATTTATGTATGCCACCATCACGTTGTTGTCCATCCGGAGTAACACATGCTTGCAAACCAGCCAGGCTCGAGGCAGTGATTTACCAACGCAGCCTCGACTCCAATATCGTTTGAATCACTTTCAGAATGATTATTTTTTCCAGCTGATGAATGCTAATGTTACTTTCCTGCCCTGTTTGCCAGATTTTGTGTTGTAGGATTTTTAAGTGTATTTTCTGCTCCTCTTGTTTGAGCGTTTCACCTCCTGTGATTTGTTCCCGTTTCCTTTGTCTACATTGCTCCCTTGTTTGTTTCCATAGTTACCCTTGTTTACTTTCATGACCACTAATCACATTCACCTGTCCTTTGTTGGCACCTTCTTATCTTGTGTATTTAAACCCCAGTGTTTTCCCATAATCTTTTGTCAGGTCTTGTCCTACATGGCTTTTTTGTTGTAGTCATTTATTCTTGTTTTCTCTATTCCTAGATGTTCTACTCCTTGTGTTTTTTGTTTCTTTTGTTAATAAACATTATTGTTGCAATTGAATCATACTCCTCACCTGCATTAAAGATAAAACACATTGACAGCCAATCAGAATCCACATGATTTTAATCAGTGTGTACAGTATCTTTATTGTTATCATTTTTGTAGTAAACGGGCCTTAACCCTGAATTTTATAAGCAAATTTCCTAGCAACACCCTGGTAACCACAAACAACACCTTTAATATTGCACAACAATGCCCTAGTAACATTCCAGAACGACCTAAAAATACCCTAGTAACACCCTGACAACCACCTAGCAACACCTTATCAACCTCCCTGACCATCCTAGCAACCACAAGTGTGGGCCATACCATCTGTTGTTGGACTCCTTATTCTTACAATAATCTCACTGGATTGTTATTTGCAAAAGTTATCCTTATTTTTTATAATTATATTTAACTATGATTGTACAGCACATTGGTCAACACTCTGTTGTTTTAATCATGCTTTATAAATAAACAAACAGAATCAGACCAGAAAATAAATTTTTGTAAATCTGAAATTGCTATTTACTCTTTGCATGCTAAAGCAAACCACTTTTGCACAGTGGTTTTATATGCACTGCTATTTTATATAATTCATGTATTTTTAAGTGTGTGTACTTGTAGCATTAGTCATAGCACAGGACATAAACCACAGGGGGAATTTGCTTCTAATATATGTGTCAGATCTTTCATCGGTCTTGTCCTTGTTCACTAAAATGTCTTGAAAGTGCCATGACATCATGCGGCTGCTGCTCCCGTCTTGAGTTAGCATGAAGTGCCCTGTCAAATATCTTCTCAGGGCTGTTAGTACCTGCATGTGTCTTAATCCACTCAATTTCGCTTGTTTTTTCTGCTTAAATGGCAGGGAAGAATGCCTGAGGACTGACAGCAAACACCTGCAGTCTGCGCTCCTCAGGCAGATCTCTTGGCCTCCAACGACGCTGGCGCAACACGAGAAAGATATTAGCGACTATGAGAAATGTAACAGAGCGGCCCTCACACTTTCGGTTGGCCGGCGGCCAGGAAGGATAACAAGCCGGGGCAGTGAGAAACACACAGAGCTGCGTGGGCCTAAGTCTTCCTGACGTTGTTGGCATGATTAAAGGCAGCTTCTCAATGGCTCATCTCACCGCAAACTCAGTTAGGAGCTGTACTTTTTTTCAGAAAGCTGCAATAATTACATGTAAGCAAGGGTTAAACTTTGACTTTTACACCTGTAAAGTGAACAGCTGCAGATTTCTTGAGCGGCAGCGATTCATAGCCGTCAGTCGAGGGTTAATCTGGGGGTTTGTGCCGCTCAAGTGCACCGAGTTGATTCCTGCTTGAGACCACCAAGTCTGAAGTCCCATTTGTTTGGAAAAAAAATTTCATTTTATGTACTTAAAATCTTAAGTATATTTTAAAAATTGTACTTGAAGATAATAATACTAATTAAATAAAAGGCCACTTAAGTGTACTTAAAGAAAGTACATATTACTTAACACACTTAAGGCCACTTAAGTGTAATCATTTAAAATGAATAGTTGTACTTTAAGTACATTTAAAATGAATATTATTCTATTAATCTAAAGAAGTGTGTTTAATACTAAAGTGCATGTAAAGTACTTGATTATAGTTGTATTATTATGAATGTGTTATATTTTATTTAATATATTACAAGTTCATATATTTGAAATGCCCTAAATTGTAACTTTATCAGTTTATAGTATTTTTTAGTTTACCATAAATGCTTTATGCTTTTAAAGGGACAGTTCACCCAAAAGTGACTATTCTGTCATCATTTACTCACCCTCAAGTTGTTCCAAACCTCTATGAGTTTCTTTCTTCTGTTGAACACAAAAGAAGATATTTTGAAGAATGTTGGTAACCAGACAGTTGACGGTAGCCATTGACTTCCATAGTATGGAGAAAAAATACTATGGAAGTCAATGGGGACCAGAAACTGTTTGATTGTCGCAGGCTGCTCCACTTTCTAATGAAGCTGGCGAGTTTTTTTGCGGCCGTCAGTTTTTTCCTCATTACAAAGAAAGATGGTGGCCTCAGCCCATCCTCGACCTCAGGCTCCTGAATCGCTCATTAATGAAGCGGACGGACATTCAGGACGTTGACATTGAAGAAAACCCTCGTGCAAATTTCCCCAGGGGACTGGTTCTTATCGGTAGACCGTTCTTGAGATTCTCGTTTGAGGGGGTGCCTTACCAAACTACAGTCCAACCGTTCGGACTGTATCTGGGTCCACGCTTTAATCAAGTGCATGGATGAGGCTTTCTGACAGATGGGAATTGGTATCATGAACTACCTCGACGACTGGCTAGTGTTAGCCTGGTTGGAGCACGAGCTCTGTGTTCACAGGTCGTTGCTCACCTGGAGCGTCTCGGGCTCAGGATCAACTCAGTCAAGAGCTGCCTGTCTCCCAGCAGGCAAGTCACTTTCCTGGGGGCAGTTATCGACCGGATACGGGCCTAACTCACGCCGGAACGCCCACTGAGTATTCATCGGCAAATGTTAAAGTAGGGGCTTCCTTTCCCTCAAAGTTTTACAGAGGTTTCTAGGCCTGATGGCAGCCGTCTCCACTGTGGTACCATTGGGCCTGCTCTAGAGTGCGGATCGGGCCGACTTTTTCAGTCCGAGCCCGGCCCGCGTCCGACAGAGCAGTAACCGAACCCGACCCGAGCCCGACAGGCATCAATATATTTATGTTCGAGCCCGACCCGAGCCCGACAGTTAAAATCCCATTTTTTTCTCATACTAATGACAATTGTACGTTTGTTTGTGTGGAAAGCCCGCTTTTATTAAGCAACTGTAGGAAGGCAATCGGAAATGTCAACAGGACAAGCGCATCAGCGCGCGGAGCAACAAGCGCTCTTAACACCTGGCGCGCGCACATTATGCACGCGTTTCGTTGTCACGGCTACATAAACAAATGTCCGCACACAGGAAGACGGATGGTAATATTTTACATGTATTTTAATCACAAAAACTAACGTTTGCATCAAGTGAAAGCATCAGGCACATCGGCTACCTACATAAGCTGTTTTAAATTTAAAATGTTCAATGCCTTATCGCGCTGATGTGACCGAGCCCGACCCGAACCCGAACATCATTTCTAAATATCTGTCCGAACCCGGCCCGGCCCGTCGGGTACCGGCGGGTCCCGTCGGGCTCGGGTCGGGTATCCATCCTCTAGCCTGCTCCACATGCGGCCCCTTTTACTAAAAGCCAGAGATCCGCCCTATGTTTGGCATCAGGGACGTTTCGCTTTAAGGTGGACCATCGCTGTAAAACAGCTGGGGCGTCCAATTGGGACTGACCTCCAGGAAGGAGATTTTCCTGGTTCTCAAAACCTTCCTGCCAGCCGTTGAGGTGAGGCACGTCCTCACCCGTTTGGACAACATGACGGTGGTGGCCTTCATAAATCCCCAGGGTGGCCTCAGGTCGGCGAGACACCTCCTCCTACGGGCACAGTGCAACCTGGGCTTCCTGAGGGCGGTCCACGTGCCGGGCAGGCTGAACCAAGGAGCGGATATGCTGTCCCAGGACGGGGTGTCTCCAGGAGAAAAGAGGCTTCACCCCCCATCGGTTCAGATGATCTTCGGGAGGGATCTTTTCTCAAGAGACTAGGCCCAAGCTCTCCTGTGCGCCTTTGCCCCGATCGTTCTGCTCCCTCACGTCATCAGGCGAATCAGGGAGACCAGATGCTCAGTTCTGTTGGTTTCCTGAGATGATACAGGAATTCTCATTGTTTGGTCATTGTTTCTCTCTCAGGCGAGAGGGTCCGTTTGGCATCCCCGGCCCGAGTTGCGGAGCGTATATCCGTGGTCCCTCGACGAGAGATCGCTATAGTCGCCAGCACGATAGCGGAGGCCAAAGTGCCGTCTACAAGACGCCTCTATTATCTTAAATGGTCTGTCTTCTCCAACTGGTGTGCAGTCCGGAACGAAGACCCATCCTTTTGTGATGTATCAGCCAGTCTGTCCTTCTTACAGGAGCTTCTGGGGCGTACCCTTTCGTGGTGTATGTGGCGGCCATCACTGTGAATCATGCCCTCGTGGGCGGCCAGTCTGTAGGAAGGAATGACTTGGTTGTCAAATTCTCGAGACGAGCCAGGAGACTTAACCCGTCTCGTCCTCATACTGTTCTGATCTCGGATCTGTCCACTGTCCTTAGGGCCCTTCGAAGCCCTCCGTTCGAGTTTGGGCCTAACGACTTTAAGGTCATCCTCAAACCCAGGCATGGATTTGTGCCTAAGCTCTCCCCACCTGGAATGATGAGCAGGGCGCAAACTTACTTTGCCCGGTCCAGGCCCTCAGAACTTATGTGGAGCGCTCAGCTGTTTGTGTGCTTTGGAGGCCGCTCTAAATGGCTGCCAGTTACGAAGCATAGATTATCCCGCGGGATAGTTATTGCTATAGCCCTGGCTCATGCTTCAGGGAGGGCCCACGCCACTAGCGGAATAAAAAATACTAAAAACTGTGAAGGATTGTGAATATAATTTTCTATCTAAAATTATAGATAGAAGGGGAATTTGCCCCGAGAGGAATTTATTTTGCACTCAAGGGAGCCACATTGAACATTAGCACAGATAACAGTAACTAACAATAAAAAATAAAAACCACACCAAACATCCAACAACATTGTAGACATAGAAGATACAGAAAACAAAACATAAACAACGGATCCATCCATCATGTATAATATGATTAAAATATTATTATTAATATTGGAATACCTCAAACAATAAAATACTTTATGAATAAGCTGAGCTACAATTTTTTTTTTCATTCATCCATTGATCCATCCATCCATCCATCCATTCACACTAAAGTGTATTTTGTTTAATATATGTTTAAAATATGATTTTACTAAATTATAATGCATTATATATTTTCATAAATAACTAACCAAAGTTAAAATGCATAATAATATCTGCAGATTCATTGTTACATCTGAAATTGATTGTTTGTCATGTGCTTTATTATACTTTCTAATTATGTGTTCAATGAATGGATAAGTATTATAATGTATTATAACTGTAGTTACAATTATTCATAAGATCATACAATAAGCTGCATTAAAAGGCATAATTAATGCATTAAAATACTTTTATAACGCATTATATATAAGCTTGAAGTAACAATGTTAACAATTTTTAAGCTAAGCTAAATAAAAATCTTTCTTAAATTATAAGGTACAGTCTAAAAAATGCTGGGTTATTTCAACCCAATTTTGGGTCAAATATGGGCAAACCCCAAATGTTGGGTTAAAGATGTAATTAAAAAATGTAACCCAACGGCTGGGTTTGTCCATATTTGACCCAAAATTGGGTTGAAACAACCCAGCATTTTTTAAAGTGTACGTAAAACACAATATAAGATGTGGAAAACAGTATTGTGATCCTGTTATCTGACGGACAGCTCTTCTTCCAGCCAGATGATGGCACTGTGCATCCACCAGCGCTCTGGTGTGGCTGTGGTCTCACCCGGCAGGGGCTGCCATGGGCTGTCACGGTTTTATTTTGCACTCAGTAACCCAACAAGTTTGAATAGAGCTGAAGCATGCTGGCAAACAGGAGTAAACAAGCCACAATGTGATTTACACCTTTAACAAAATGGTAACACTTTACAATAAGCTTTCATTTGTTAAAATTACTTACCTATATTATTAACATGAACTAACAGTGAACAACACCTCTACACCATTTATTAATCTTAGCTAATGTTAATTTCAACATTTACACATTATTAAAATCAAAAGTTGTATCTGTTAACATTAGTTAATTCACTGTGAACTAACATGAACATGAACATTTTATTTACTATAACATTAACAAAGATTAATAAATGCTGAAAAATATATCGCTCATTGTCAGTTAGTGTTAACAGATGAGACTTTATATTTAAATGATTTTTACAAAAACTTAAGAAAATACTGTTTTTAACACATTATGTTTTACGTACCTTATTATTTAAGAAAGAAAGAAAGAAATATTATACATTTTTATTTTGTAGTTTAGCTTATTTAAAAATACTTTCATTTTTTAAAACATTTTACTTCAAGCGTATATATAATGCATTATAAAAGTATTTTAATGCATTAATAATGCTTGTAATGCAGCTTATAATGTATTTTATGATCCTATGAATAATTGTAAATACAGTTATATGTAATACATTGTAATAATTATCTATTCATTGAACACACCTTTAGAAAGTATAATAAAGCACATGACACAGTCATTTCCAGATGTAACAATGAATCTGCAGATAATGCATTTTTAATTTGGTTAGTTATTTATGAAAATATATAATGTATTATGAATTATCAATACCTTTACAATGCATAGACTATATGAGCTTATTTGGCCTTAGAGCAAAAAAAATAAAAAAATTGTGTTTTAAAGATATAACCATTTATTTTGTTTAATTATTATAATTCATTTATGTACTTTTTTTTAAAGTTTAGATCTACAGAGACAGTGCACTTAATATCTAGTACACAAATATTAATACACATATTTCTGTAAATGTGCCAATTTGGCCGTCACAGCTAATTGTCGTCAGGTTTTACACAAAGACACATAAGGAGAAGACATGGCCTTCATCATTATATCATCACAGCAGACCTCAGACTAACAGATAATAATAAAAAAATAAAAACGTATGCTTTTCCTCACACTTTGTGAAGTTGTTTGATGCTTTTTTTGATTCAGGATGACAGTGGTGCGAGCCGCGGGTAATGACCGGCAAAACAGCGCATCTCTCTGGCTCAGATCAGCTCGACTGGCAGACATGACATAAATGGATAAGTAGCCATTATTACATGAAAGATTGTTTGTTCAGCTAAATTGATCCCTGTGTTTTCTAGGGCTTGTTTGCTGTGCTCTAGCTGTCCGGCGCACAATGCCGGCTCGCCGCTGAGAAAGCGTCTATTTATCTGGATGGACCCAACATTACTTTTCCGCACGAGCATTCAAATCCATCTCTTTGCCTGATGAAAGTGCATGTGTCCACATAACCTCTGGCACACATGAGGCGAGTGTGTGCTCATGCCGGCAGGGTTGGGCAGAGATCAGAAGGAACGTACAGGTGCATCGTGACAATTGACTGCGGATTGATGTTGCCTACAGAGGAGCTGTGGTTTAGGCCCTGCGTGACTGAAGCGGGGAACCCGGGGAAGCAGGAATGGGCCGGCAGCTGCGTGTATGGAAATTTCTTTTCTTGTTTGTTTGCTTTTGGACGGTGAGAGTACCGCTGCTCTAATGACGCTAATCCCTCCTCAACGCCAGCGGAAATACTGATGGTTTCAACAGAAACTCTGGACAATGCCTTCTTCCAAAACCTCAGTTAGATACAAGATGATAAAGTGTGTTTTCTTTCATATATACACTCAAAAAAAAAATGCAATTTTGGGTCAAATATGGACAAACCCAAACGTTGGGTTAAAAATGTAATTAAAAAATGTGACCCAACGGCTGGGTTTGTCCATATTTGACCCAAAATTGGGTTAAAACAACCCAGCAACATATCATGAACTTGTTACCGAAAGTAAACATTGGTTTATGAGGCCCTTGAGGCTTTCATGTGGAGAATAGATGTCCGCTGAGTCAACAATCGGAAATAAGAAAGTCAAAGTATTACTTTCTTGTCTTGGACAAAAAGATGTTTGGATTTGGCTTGTCAGTCTTGAACTTCTTCTTCTTCTTCTTCTTCTTCTTCTTCTTCTTCTTCTTCTTCGCCAGGGTTTCTTCAACTCCTCGAGGTGGGCAAACGCGTTTACTTTCTCGCAGCTGGAGCGACTTCAGGGGACAGAGAAACAAAAGCGACGCAAATGAAAGAGATTTGAGTGTCCAGAAACAGGATAGAACACAAACAAGTAACAAAGCAAACCACTTGAAATGCTAAATCTACAGGACTGATGCTTTGCCAGCACATCTGCCTCAGGGGTCGGTTGAAGACTATTCTTTAAATACTGACATTTGAGGATGTGATACAGTGAAGACGCAGTGAATTCCTGCAGCACAAAAATCATAATTTTACAGTTTGGCGAATTAGAGGCAAATTCGCATGAATCTGTACGATCTTATTCGTATGTTCTGCTTACACTCTAAAAAATGCTGGGTTGTTTCAACCCAATTTTGGGTCAAATATGGACAAACCCAGCCGTTGGGTTACATTTTTTAATTACATTTTTAACCCAACGTTTGGGTTTGTC
This sequence comes from Phoxinus phoxinus, assembly GCF_949152265.1. Classification (NCBI taxonomy): domain Eukaryota; kingdom Metazoa; phylum Chordata; class Actinopteri; order Cypriniformes; family Leuciscidae; genus Phoxinus; species Phoxinus phoxinus. Next base: position 5,336,893 of record NC_136895.1, read on the forward strand.
CATATTTGACCCAAAATTGGGTTGAAACAACCCAGCATTTTTTAGACTGTACGCTCCACTGACAGTATTTTTTTTACTTTTTGTACAAATCAAATCATACGAATTGAAACAAAATCCAACATAGTTGCGTTTTCTGATGAGATCGGGTCATGTCGATTCCTTGATGATTCTTCTTTTGTGATCCATAAAAAAATACAGTTTGGAACAACATGAATAAATAATAGTTTGGATTTCCTTTTCTGTGTAAACTATTTCTTAAGGTACACACCAATGACGATAACTACAACTATAAAGTTTCAATGATTGTTTCAATGCTTGTTGCTTTATTGATGACACAGAGGAACGATATCATTGAAATCCCTTTTTGAATGATTTTTTCCCCCTCAAAACTTTAACAGCCAATCAGAATCCACGCATAAAGAAGCAGACGACAAATCTGCAGCGCGCGCTTGTAATAGACAGAATAGTATTGCTCATTTGGTTTGTACGCTAATAAAGTTATCGTTATTGGTGTGAACAGACCTTTTAACATCGTTCACACTAAATATGATAACTATAGCCTATCTATAAACTTATTAAGTTTAAAAACTCATTCAAATTGTATGAGAATAGCAAAGTCCACATCACAAGCTGATAAACGATAAAAACATTGACAGCCAATCAGAATCCACCCTGCCTTAGCATTTAATTCGGCGACAAAACTAAACAGAATAATAAACAGAAGGTTATCATCCATTGGTTTGAATGCAAATATAGTTATCGATGTCTTTATAGATATGGTTCTTGATGTGAATGGGCCTTTAGAATGATTATATTCTTCCATTTGATGAACGATAATAATCAGAATCAATCCTGCTTTATCATTTAACGTGATGACAGAACTGCTGCATGTGCTTATAACAAAAGGAACTTTATTGTCCCTTGGTGTGGATGCTAATATACACTGTAAAAAAATATATGATCATTAAGTCATGGCAACATGCTTTTACATCAACTCATCAAAATAAGTTAAGCCATTTTAAACTTTATTTTAAGTTATACAAGATGACATTTTTTTAAAAGTCAGTTTAATGTAATTTAAGTTGAAATGACTTACACAGCCAAGTTGGTGGCACTTAAAGTCCCTCTGTATTCAATAATTGTATCCCCTAAAACTCATCCTTGATCACCAAAATCACATATTAAAAAAAAAAAAAATCCTCAAAGAAAAAAAAGTCTTCATGCCTTAAAATAGCTTGAATGTAACTCGACACCCTTGGCTCATTTAGTATGCGCGGTTCTATGAATATGCAAATGAGCCCTGCCTCCACTCACTCACTCACTCACTCAGAGATCCACTGGTTGACGATCACACGTTGATCTGATTGGTTACAAGGTAGTTTGTGACGTCAGGAACACCAGCGATTTCAAACCGTGTTTTTGAGACTGTCTTTGGTTCACTGCAGTTTTAAGCAGAAAATACTCAGCAATGCTGTCGACTTATGAACTTACACATGGTTTGTCATATTAAAGCAGATTAAAAACACCACATAGACATATAAACAACATTAAAATCTGGATTTTCACCACAGGGTTTAAAAAAAAAAGAAGATAAATCTATATAGTTGGTGTCATGCACCTCTAAACTGCTTAACGTACTGCATCGTTTCCGAAATATTTGAACACTGTGGTTCATGAAGCAAAATAATGTTATTGAAATAAAGACCTTCTGTCAGATGCAAAGTAGGCTAAGTGCATGTGCAGACGATGAAATTCAATATACGAAAAAGCCGGCGAATGTTGGCCGGGGTTTGTGACCATACGCTACGTTTAGCATTCATCATCTTCAACAAGCTGTCAGTGTTCCTCACGGCCCCCGAGGAAGGCCTGCCAAAATATCTGCACTCGCAGCGGCTCTCGTTGGACGGGACTCGGGGTGGGTCTCTTTATGTCTCCGGCAGGGCCTGTGGAGCGTGACCCCGAGGAGTTCCTGCATTAATCACGAGCGGGACGTTCCCGGGACCCCTCGCCGCTGGGCAGGTGAAGTTCGCTGAAGCCCGGGGCGTTGCTTCGGGACCATCCCGCTGAGCCTTCGCCTAGCGCACTCCTGACAAGTAAATAGGATGAGTAATTAGATATTACAATGAAAGATTAATGGTGTCAAGTTGACGGTTCACTCGTGAAGGCTGTTCTCCTGGAGGTCACGATCTCTCGCAGTCTTGCGCTGGAGTTTGCTTTGTAAATGTTGTGTTTATGTGTATAAGATCAAACCAACTGTTAGTAGTTCTGCCAGAGAGCTTGGACTCGGTCCAGTACAGCACGCCTAGCAACAAGATTCATCACCATCTTCATCATCCTCAATGCGAGGTGAACAGGTTGTGCTGGCACACTAATAGTGGACATATGTTCCTCACTTCACACAGCCAAGCCTTTTTGTTGTGTGTTCAAATGAACATGTCAAGGAAAGCTGAATCGTTTGGGAAACCACTGAGGTTCAGATGTTCATTGTCTTAATTAATCAGTAATAATAATTAGCATGGAACATATAACAACAACAACAATAAATCTAAAAATAAATAAATAGTATTGAAGGCAATAATACTACTACTACTAATAATAACAATAATAAGCAAATTGGTAAAAACAAACAAACAACTAATAATAATCAATCACAATAAATTATTATTATCGTCATCATTATTATTATCAACAAAATCAATATAAATTGTAACACACATAAACAACACTATTATTATAATGATTATGAATGCATAAATAAATAGATATTATATGATATAGTACTATTTATATTAAAATAAATAAAGCTACACTATATAATATACAAATATTCAATAAAAGGAAATAAAAATATATTATTATTATTATTAATGCATTAATACATGATTAAATACTAATTATATTTAAATAAATATAACAACTAAAAAAATAATATGTAATGATACCAATAAAGGAAATCAAAACAACAATATCATTATTATTAATAATGAACAAAATAAATACATATATACAATATTATACTAATTATATGTAAATAAAAATAACAACAACATAAATAATATGTAATCAAAACATTATCAAATTAATTAAAATGACACACACACACACACACACACACACACACACACACACACACACACACACACACACACACACACACACACACACACACACACACACACACACACACACACACACACACACACACACACACACACACACACACAGAGTGGACATATACAATGGATTGGCATATTGCGTATCATTGGGAAAACGCATTGATTAAAGTATAAGAAGATATCAGCGTATAGCTCTGATAGTGCAAGTGAGGAAGAGGCCATTGTGGTCACACACACTGTATCCGCAGCAGCACTGATGGCACAGAACTGTTTTCGGGGTCTTTGACTCCTCTGATGTGTGCTGGTCACACACAGTGTATCCGCAGCAGCACTGATGGCACAGAACTGTTTTCGGGGTCTGTGACTCCTCTGATGTGTGGTGGTCACACACACTGTATCCGCAGCAGCACTGATGGCACATAACTGTTTTCGGGGTCTTTGACTCCTCTGATGTGTGGTGGTCACACACACTGTATCCGTTCTGATGGCACAGAACTGTTTTCAGGGTCTGTGATTCCTCTGATGTGCGGTGGTCACACACACTGTATCCGCAGCAGCACTGATGGCACTGAACTGTTTTCGGGGTCTTTGACTCCTCTGATGTGTGGTGGTCACACACACTGTATCCGCAGCAGCTCTGATGGCACTGAACTGTTTTCGGGGTCTGTGACTCCTCTGATGTGTGGTGGTCACACACACTGTATCCGCAGCAGCACTGATGGCACATAACTGTTTTCGGGGTCTTTGACTCCTCTGATGTGTGGTGGTCACACACACTGTTTTCACAGCAGCACTGATGGCACAGAACTGTTTTCAGGGTCTTTGACTCCTCTGATGTGTGGTGGTCACACACACTGTATCCGCAGCAGCACTGATGGCACAGAACTGTTTTTGGGGTCTTTGACTCCTCTGATGTGTGGTGGTCACACACACTGTATCCGCAGCAGCACTGATGGCACTGAACTGTTTTCAGGGTCTTTGACTCCTCTGATGTGTGGTGGTCACACACACTGTATCCGCAGCAGCACTGATGGCACTGAACTGTTTTTGGGGTCTTTGACTCCTCTGATGTGTGGTGGTCACACACACTGTATCCGCAGCAGCACTGATGGCACTGAACTGTTTTCGGGGTCTGTGACTCCTCTGATGTGTGGTGGTCACACACACTGTATCCGCAGCAGCACTGATGGCACTGAACTGTTTTCAGGGTCTTTGACTCCTCTGATGTGTGGTGGTCACACACACTGTATCCGTTGCAGCACTGATGGCACTGAACTGTTTTCAGGGTCTTTGACTCCTCTGATGTGTGGTGGTCACACACACTGTATCCGCAGCAGCACTGATGTCACTGAACTGTTTTCGGGGCCTTTGACTCCTCTGATGTGTGGTGGTCACACACACTGTATCCGCAGCAGCACTGATGGCACTGCACTGTTTTCGGGGTCTGTGACTCCTCTGATGTGTGGTGGTCACACACACTGTATCCGCAGCAGCACTGATGGCACTGAACTATTTTCGGGGTCTTTGACTCCTCTGATGTGCGGTGGTCACACACACTGTATCCGCAGCAGCACTGATGGCACTGAACTGTTTTCGGGGTCTTTGACTCCTCTGATGTGTGGTGGTCACACACACTGTATCCGCAACAGCACTGATGGCACTGAACTGTTTTCGGGGTCTTTGACTCCTCTAATGTGTGGTGGTCACACACACTGTATCCGCAGCAGCACTGTGATGGCACTGAACTGTTTTCGGGGTCTTTGACTCCTCTGTTGTGTGGTGGTCACACACACTGTATCCGCAGCAGCTCTGATGGCACAGAACTGTTTTTGGGGTCTTTGACTCCTCTGATGTGTGGTGTTCACACACACTGTATCCGCAGCAGCACTGATGGCACAGAACTGTTTTCAGGGTCTTTGACTCCTCTGATGTGTGGTGGTCACACACACTGTATCCGCAGCAGCACTGATGGCACTGAACTGTTTTCGGGGTCTTTGACTCCTCTGATATGTGGTGGTCACACACACTGTATCCGCAGCAGCTCTGATGGCACATAACTGTTTTCGGGGTCTTTGACTCCTCTGATGTGTGGTGGTCACACACACTGTATCCGCAGCAGCACTGTGATGGCAAAGTACTGTTTTTGTGGTCTTTGACTCCTCTGATGTGTGGTGGTCACACACACTGTATCCGCAGCAGCACTGATGGCACTGAACTGTTTTCGGGGTCTTTGACTCCTCTGATGTGCGGTGGTCACACACACTGTATCCGCAGCAGCTCTGATGGCACTGAACTGTTTTCGGGGTCTTTGACTCCTCTGATGTGTGGTGGTCACACACACTCTATCCGCAGCAGCACTGATGGCACTGAACTGTTTTCGGGGTCTTTGACTCCTCTGATGTGCGGTGGTCACACACACTGTATCCGCAGCAGCACTGATGGCACTGAACTGTTTTCAGGGTCTTTGACTCCTCTGATGTGTGGTGGTCACACACACTGTATCCGCAGCAGCACTGATGGCACAGAACTGTTTTCGGGGTCTTTGACTCCTCTGATGTGTGGTGGTCACACACACTGTATCCGCAGCAGCACTGATGGCACTGAACTGTTTTCAGGGTCTTTGACTCCTCTGATGTGTGGTGGTCACACACACTGTATCCGCAGCAGCACTGATGTCACTGAACTGTTTTCAGGGTCTGTGACTCCTCTGATGTGTGGTGGTCACACACACTGTATCCGCAGCAGCACTGATGGCACTGAACTGTTTTCGGGGTCTTTGACTCCTCTGATGTGTGGTGGTCACACACACTGTATCCGCAGCAGCACTGATGGCACAGAACTGTTTTTGGGGTCTTTGACTCCTCTGATGTGTGGTGGTCACACACACACTGTATCCGCAGCAGCACTGATGGCACAGAACTGTTTTCGGGGTCTGTGACTCCTCTGATGTGTGGTGGTCACACACACTGTATCCGCAGCAGCACTGATGGCACAGAACTGTTTTCGGGGTCTGTGACTCCTCTGATGTGTGGTGGTCACACACACTGTATCCGCAGCAGCACTGATGGCACTGAACTGTTTTCGGGGACTTTGACTCCTCTAATGTGTGGTGGTCACACACACTGTATCCGCAGCAGCACTGATGGCACTGAACTGTTTTCAGGGTCTTTGACTCCTCTGATGTGTGGTGGTCACACACACTGTATCTGCAGCAGCACTGATGGCACTGAACTGTTTTCAGGGTCTTTGACTCCTCTGATGTGTGGTGGTCACACACACTGTATCCGCAGCAGCACTGATGGCACTGAACTGTTTTCGGGGTCTTTGACTCCTCTGATGTGCGGTGGTCACACACACTGTATCCGCAGCAGCACTGATGGCACTGAACTGTTTTCGGGGTCTTTGACTCCTCTGATGTGTGGTGGTCACACACACTGTATCCGCAACAGCACTGATGGCACTGAACTGTTTTCGGGGTCTTTGACTCCTCTAATGTGTGGTGGTCACACACACTGTATCCGCAGCAGCACTGTGATGGCACTGAACTGTTTTCGGGGTCTTTGACTCCTCTGTTGTGTGGTGGTCACACACACTGTATCCGCAGCAGCTCTGATGGCACAGAACTGTTTTTGGGGTCTTTGACTCCTCTGATGTGTGGTGGTCACACACACTGTATCCGCAGCAGCACTGATGGCACAGAACTGTTTTCAGGGTCTTTGACTCCTCTGATGTGTGGTGGTCACACACACTGTATCCGCAGCAGCACTGATGGCACTGAACTGTTTTCGGGGTCTTTGACTCCTCTGATATGTGGTGGTCACACACACTGTATCCGCAGCAGCTCTGATGGCACATAACTGTTTTCGGGGTCTTTGACTCCTCTGATGTGTGGTGGTCACACACACTGTATCCGCAGCAGCACTGTGATGGCAAAGAACTGTTTTCGGGGTCTTTGACTCCTCTGTTGTGTGGTGGTCACACACACTGTATCCGCAGCAGCACTGATGGCACTGAACTGTTTTCGGGGTCTTTGACTCCTCTGATGTGCGGTGGTCACACACACTGTATCCGCAGCAGCTCTGATGGCACTGAACTGTTTTCGGGGTCTTTGACTCCTCTGATGTGTGGTGGTCACACACACTCTATCCGCAGCAGCACTGATGGCACTGAACTGTTTTCGGGGTCTTTGACTCCTCTGATGTGCGGTGGTCACACACACTGTATCCGCAGCAGCACTGATGGCACTGAACTGTTTTCAGGGTCTTTGACTCCTCTGATGTGTGGTGGTCACACACACTGTATCCGCAGCAGCACTGATGGCACAGAACTGTTTTCGGGGTCTTTGACTCCTCTGATGTGTGGTGGTCACACACACTGTATCCGCAGCAGCACTGATGGCACTGAACTGTTTTCAGGGTCTTTGACTCCTCTGATGTGTGGTGGTCACACACACTGTATCCGCTGCAGCACTGATGGCACTGAACTGTTTTCAGGGTCTTTGACTCCTCTGATGTGTGGTGGTCACACACACTGTATCCGCAGCAGCACTGATGTCACTGAACTGTTTTCAGGGTCTGTGACTCCTCTGATGTGTGGTGGTCACACACACTGTATCCGCAGCAGCACTGATGGCACTGAACTGTTTTCGGGGTCTTTGACTCCTCTGATGTGTGGTGGTCACACACACTGTATCCGCAGCAGCACTGATGGCACAGAACTGTTTTTGGGGTCTTTGACTCCTCTGATGTGTGGTGGTCACACACACACTGTATCCGCAGCAGCACTGATGGCACAGAACTGTTTTCGGGGTCTGTGACTCCTCTGATGTGTGGTGGTCACACACACTGTATCCGCAGCAGCACTGATGGCACAGAACTGTTTTCGGGGTCTGTGACTCCTCTGATGTGTGGTGGTCACACACACTGTATCCGCAGCAGCACTGATGGCACTGAACTGTTTTCGGGGTCTTTGACTCCTCTGATGTGTGGTGGTCACACACACTGTATCCGCAGCAGCACTGATGGCACTGAACTGTTTTCAGGGTCTTTGACTCCTCTGATGTGTGGTGGTCACACACACTGTATCCGCAGCAGCACTGATGGCACTGAACTGTTTTCGGGGCCTTTGACTCCTCTGATGTGTGGTGGTCACACACACTGTATCCGCTGCAGCACTGATGGCACTGAACTGTTTTCAGGGTCTTTGACTCCTCTGATGTGTGGTGGTCACACACACTGTATCCGCAGCAGCACTGATGGCACAGAACTGTTTTCGGGGTCTTTGACTCCTCTGATGTGTGGTGGTCACACACACTGTATCCGCAGCAGCACTGATGGCACAGAACTGTTTTCGGGGTCTTTGGGCCCTATCTTGCACCCAGCGCAATTGACTTTGAACACCGACGCATGTATCATTCCTATTTTGCACCCGCGCACAGCGGACTTTTCCCTCCACAGACGCACGTCGGTAAATTAGGAAATGAACTTGCGCTCGCGGGGGCGGTTCAGCGGAAAGAGGAGGCGTGTTCCGGCGCAAAACTTCCATGGTGCTATTTTCCAGTTATAGAAAGCAATTGCGCCATTGACCAGGAAAAAAACAGTCTAAAGACAGTGGCGCGTTGTGCGTTAGTGATATGGTATTTTAAGGGCGCGTGCTTGGCCATAATGTTAACGCGCATCCACTTTGATTCTCTAATAGGCCTATAAACAGATGCAGCAGTTTTCATTTTTGCAAATCATACATTATTACAAGGAAAACTATTAACACACGAGGGAAATCATTGTTGTGTCCGTGAAGATGTGAAAAAGATCTATCTAGATTAAAAAAAAAAAAAAAATCTAGATTAGGCTACACATTTACTACCCAAATTATAAGCCTGTTTAACCGAAGCTAATTTGGGTGGGTTTCTCCCATCATCCCCAGTGTCACTTTTCTGTGTTTTACAGCCCTGACGAGAACGTCGGTTTCCTCGGCTGTGAACCGCTCCTGGCGTGCGCTGGCAAATCCGCCGTTATAATAGCAATCCGCCATGGAACAAGTGCGCCTGCTCTTAAAGGGAATGTGAGAGGACGCTCTGATTGGTTTATTTCACGTTACGCCCAAACCACACCTATGAATAATGAAGCTACTTCAGACCAACCCCTTTTAGATTTGCGTCGGGCGCAAGAGTCATTTATCCCGCCGGGAAAATAGCAATAGCGCCGGGATCCGCCCACAAAGTTACTTGCGCTTTGCACTTTGACACTTGCGTTTCAGATCGTTAAAATAGGGCCCTTTGACTCCTCTGATGTGTGCTGGTCACACACAGTGTATCCGCAACAGCACTGATGGCACTGAACTGTTTTCGGGGTCTGTGACTCCTCTGATGTGTGGTGGTCACACACACTGTATCCGCAGCAGCACTGATGGCACATAACTGTTTTCGGGGTCTGTGACTCCTCTGATGTGTGGTGGTCACACACACTGTATCCGCAGCAGCACTGATGGCACAGAACTGTTTTCGGGGTCTTTGACTCCTCTGATGTGTGGTGGTCACACACACTGTATCTGCAGCAGCACTGATGGCACAGAACTGTTTTCGGGGTCTTTGACTCCTCTGATGTGTGGTGGTCACACACACTGTATCCGCAGCAGCTCTGATGGCACAGAACTGTTTTCGGGGTCTTTGACTCCTCTGATGTGCGGTGGTCACACACACTGTATCCGCAGCAGCACTGATGGCACTGAACTGTTTTCGGGGTCTTTGACTCCTCTGATGTGTGGTGGTCACACACACTGTATCCGCAGCAGCACTGATGGCACTGAACTGTTTTCGGGGTCTGTGACTCCTCTGATGTGTGGTGGTCACACACACTGTATCCGCAGCAGCACTGATGGCACAGAACTGTTTTCGGGGTCTGTGACTCCTCTGATGTGTGGTGGTCACACACACTGTATCCGCAGCAGCTCTGATGGCACTGAACTGTTTTCGGGGTCTGTGACTCCTCTGATGTGTGGTGGTCACACACACTGTATCCGCAGCAGCACTGATGGCACAGAACTGTTTTCGGGGTCTTTGACTCCTCTGATGTGTGGTGGTCACACACACTGTATCCGCAGCAGCACTGATGGCACAGAACTGTTTTCGGGGTCTTTGACTCCTCTGATGTGTGGTGGTCACACACACTGTATCCGCAGCAGCTCTGATGGCACTGAACTGTTTTCGGGGTCTGTGACTCCTCTGATGTGTGGTGGTCACACACACTGTATCCGCAGCAGCACTGATGGCACAGAACTGTTTTCGGGGTCTTTGACTCCTCTGATGTGCGGTGGTCACACACACTGTATCCGCAGCAGCACTGATGGCACTGAACTGTTTTCGGGGTCTTTGACTCCTCTGATGTGTGGTGGTCACACACACTGTATCCGCAGCAGCTCTGATGGCACTGAACTGTTTTCGGGGTCTGTGACTCCTCTGATGTGTGGTGGTCACACACACTGTATCCGCAGCAGCACTGATGGCACAGAACTGTTTTCGGGGTCTGTGACTCCTCTGATGTGTGGTGGTCACACACACTGTATCCGCAGCAGCACTGATGGCACTGAACTGTTTTCGGGGTCTTTGACTCCTCTGATGTGTGGTGGTCACACACACACTGTATCCGCAGCAGCACTGATGGCACAGAACTGTTTTCGGGGTCTGTGACTCCTCTGATGTGTGGTGGTCACACACACTGTATCCGCAGCAGCACTGATGGCACAGAACTGTTTTCGGGGTCTGTGACTCCTCTGATGTGTGGTGGTCACACACACTGTATCCGCAGCAGCACTGATGGCACTGAACTGTTTTCGGGGTCTTTGACTCCTCTGATGTGTGGTGGTCACACACACTGTATCCGCAGCAGCACTGATGGCACTGAACTGTTTTCAGGGTCTTTGACTCCTCTGATGTGCGGTGGACACACACACTGTATCCGCAGCAGCACTGATGGCACTGAACTGTTTTCGGGGTCTTTGACTCCTCTGATGTGTGGTGGTCACACACACTGTATCCGCAGCAGCTCTGATGGCACTGAACTGTTTTCAGGGTCTGTGACTCCTCTGATGTGCGGTGGTCACACACACTGTGTCCGCAGCAGCACTGATGGCACTGAACTGTTTTCAGGGTCTGTGACTCCTCTGATGTGTGGTGGTCACACACACTGTATCCGCAGCAGCACTGATGGCACTGAACTGTTTTCAGGGTCTGTGACTCCTCTGATGTGTGGTGGTCACACACACTGTATCCGCAGCAGCACTGATGGCACAGAACTGTTTTCCGGGTCTTTGACTCCTCTGATGTGTGGTGGTCACACACACTGTATCCGCAGCCAGGGGCGGAGTGGGACCAAAAAAACTACCGGGAAATTTCGTAGACCACCGGCCCTACAGGGGGAGTTACAGTGGTGTAGTCTAGTTTTTTTGTAGTGAGTATACTGTGACCCCCCCCCCCCCCCCCCCCCCCGAAATTTAAATTTTAAATTTAAAAAAAAAAATTATTTTAAAAAAATTAAAATAAAACATTATAGGCACAAATACAAATTTACTTTTAGAAATGGTGCTTTTGAAAGAAAATTGTGTTATTGTTTTGGCAAGTTTACTGTTTAAATTAAAACATGTATGAAAACTTGTGTGATATTTCTTTTTAAAATAAGTTTTAATAGATTTCATCATTATTATTATTTTACAGTACATTTTACTGTGCAATTTCTTTCATAATTTCTTTGAGTTTATACCGAACTTTTATTTTGACAGGTTGTCGTAAAGACATTACAGTTTCTGTGTGTGTATGATACGAATGAATGGCGATAGTTTTATCAAATGAAATGGTGAAATTCTCATGAAGTGACTCTCATAGCAGCTCTGTGATGAAGTTCATGTGTCATGTGTAGCTACATCATGTCCTCATAGCTACAGTGAAGCGCTGACACAAGCACGCGCTTGCTTCAGTGTGTGTGTGTAGTAGAGCACACATTGAGCGCTCATTCCCAGAGACGCGTTGAACAACTGCAGTCTCTTTGAGTTTTTAATATTCACGCGATTTGATCTGTGTCCATTGCAAACACAGACGCGGTGAATTTATGAATGAAAGTGTGAAAGTTCTGTCACAAAACGAAGTTGTTACGTATCCTCACGCTTTTTTTAGTGGGTATACGGAAATACTTGGCATTTCCTAGTGGGTAGCCTATACGGCGTATACCTGCGTATCACGTAGACTACACCATGTGGAGTTCTGAATCTATAAAATAGATTTAGGTTAAGAAAGCCACCGCTACTGGTCACATATGGTTAGATTAATTTGTTTATTGAATTGCTACCTTTTGAGTCTGCCCTTCTCAACGCCACCTTTCCCTTTTCTTTTTTGCCTTTCCTTCATTTAGACCAGGGGTCTCCAAAACGTCGCTTGCGAGCTACCAGTACGCTACCAAGGGGCCGTTCACATATTGCGTCTTTTGCGCGCTCGAGTTCGTTATTTCAAATGTAGGCGCGCGGCAAGTGCGCTCATAATTGAAGCGACGCGCTCATTTTTTCCAGGTGCAGCGAGATGAAAAAAGAGAGAGGCTGCACAGTTTGACCAGCGGGCAGCGGCCGCACATCAGGCCGCCGGATGGTGTTGCTAACTTGCAATGTATAATTATTATCAGACCGGCCCTCGCGGCCTCAAAACAATACCGGCCCACCGGGAAAAGTCCCGACTCTCCCGATTGCCACTCCGCCCCTGTCCGCAGCAGCACTGATGGCACTGAACTGTTTTCAGGGTCTGTGACTCCTCCGATGTGTGGTGGTCACACACACTGTATCCGCAGCAGCACTGATGGCACAGAACTGTTTTCAGGGTCTGTGACTCCTCCGATGTGTGGTGGTCACACACACTGGATCCGCAGCAGCACTGATGGCACAGAACTGTTTTCAGGGTCTGTGACTCCTCCGATGTGTGGTGGTCACACACACTGGATTCGCAGCTGAACTCAAGTCGCCAGTGCTTCGCTTCAAATTCTGCATTCCTCCTTAATGGATGACGACAGGTGCAATTACACATGATGGTCAGTTTAACTGAAACACCTCCTCCTGAAACATGGGTTCAGTGACCCTGTGACCTGCTGTAGAGCTACTATACGTAAGCAAACACAGTTTACTGTCAGGACGCATGTGTCTGCTGTTTAATGAGGGGAAAATGAGAGACTGGCTGAAGACATGCGTCATCTAACAGGCCTTCGTCTTCTGCCTCGGGTCAGCTTTCGTTTATATGTTCCTTATGAACTAATGATGTCACATCTAGTTTATTTACAAAGTGTTACACTTAAGTTTTGGAAGGAACATCAAACATTGTTTTGTTTTTCTTATTAAAATCTATTTTGAATGATTTTTAAATGTCATTTTGACATTTGTAGGTCCTCATGATTGATCTATTTTTCCATTTTATTAATAATTAAAACTTAATGTATTAGTTATTTCATTATGTAGTAAATTAAAAATATGCTATGTAGAATTATAAATTTTCTTATACTTTTGTCTTAGTTTCCAGATCTAGAATAATTTAATATTGCATATTGCAATTAATATTGCAAGTACAGGACACCTTGCCGTTGCCGAATATGTTTCTGGGGTCAGAAATTAAAAAAGAAAAGAAAATTAATACTTCTATTTAGCGAGGATCAAATTGATCCAAAGTGACAGTAAAGACTTTTACATTGTTACAAAAACAATCCAATTTCAAATAAATGGGTTCTCTTCATCAAAATCATGAAAAATTAATGTTTCATGCATGGTTTCGACAAAGTATTAAGCAGCATAACTAATTTCAACATTGATAATAATAAGAAATCAAAGAAAAAGAATGAAATCATGATCTCAGAATGATTTCTGAAGGATCACGTGACACTGAAGACTGGGGACTGGAATTCAGCTTTGAACACAGGAATATATTACAGTTTAACATATATTCACATAGAAAACATTATACAAACACATATTACATTTTAAATTGTAATATTATTTCATTTTTTTTACCGTATTTATTTATGCATGTATAACCAGTGAATTCTTCTTTTCATTTTTAAAACCAGAATCATCAGTTAAGAAAAACAAACATTGTCAGACATGCAAAACATCTGAAAGAAAGGCCAACAAACACATAAATAAAAATGGTTTATTCTTAAGTCTGTGCATGCGATATATCACCATTGGTACAATTCATAAATTATCACTTTCAAAAAGCAACAAATCTCTCAGTCTGTAAAGGAGATTTTCAGCCGTGTTGTAGGTTTTTCCCAGCTTAGTACAGAGCGATATGGCTTTTGAGTGTGTTTGTATGTCATGATGAGTGTGTGTGTGTGTGTGCGTGTTTTGTAATGGTGTTTGCTTTGGAGCGTATATCATGAGATGAAAGAGAGATAGCGCTACGCCCTGCGGCGCTGTGAAATATGGAGCGCTCCTCGTTTGCTCACCTGGACCCGCAGTGAGTTCAGAAGCATTAGTAAACAAAAGGGCGGCTTTTGGCTGCGAGCGTGTACAACAGATGTTCACTGTGGATCTGTATAACAGCTGCCCTCGCTCGCTCGCTGTCTGACTGCAGGGCGGCACATCTTACCCCACACAGACAGCCTGCTGATGCTAGGAGATTTAGATGGCGCAGTTTCATGACTTTGTTCGGTTCAAGTTAAAGGTGAATTCAGGTGATGTTATGAAGGCAGCGTTTTGAGGCCTTGTGCATGTGGCTGTTCAGAATCCCAGAATGCATTGCGAAGAAGATCTTAGTGAAGAATGTCATGGGATACTAAAAAAAGTATCAATATAAGTAGTTAAGTGTATGGGAAATGGATTTTACCCCAAAATGTGTGTGTAGCCTTCTATTTTTTACATTTTTATTTATTTATTATTTATTATTAGCTTGTCATAGATTTGCTATATTAGCTTAGCAACATGCTAATGAAAAACTCAATTGAAGTCAATTTTGTGTTTACACAGAATGCGTTTTCTCATTCCAATGCACTGCTTTCCCATTGCTTTTCTATGTTAACATGCACTACACAGACATGTTTGACTGTCTAGTGAGTCAAGTATTTCGCAGCACTCAAGTTAAAATAAGTTCAACTTTTGGTCACACTTTATTTTAAGGTGCCATAGTTACATTGCACTTACTCAAATAAATACTGAGTAATATGAATTAACTACATGTACTTACTATAGAGGTACAGTTAGGGTTTGGTTTAGGGTTAGTTATTTGTAATTATGCATAATGTTATAACTATAAAAGTGTTTCCTAACTTTTTTTAAATGCGTCTAAAAATGTTCGTCTAAAACTTCTAAAAACTAAGATTATTGGAGTATAGGTGTGTTCATGCCATGTTGTAATTATTTAATCTTACTTACGAGACACTGACCTCATAGAACTCATAATTACAACTTGTAAACTCTGAACTTGTACCACATGACCACCGTACCACCTGACTGATTCCTTTTGTTGTTGATTGTGTTGCCATAGAAACGCATAATTCAGAATCCGAGGGCGTGAACGTCACAAGTTGTCATCTCGTGATTCTGGTAATTACGACATGGTGTGAATTAGGGATGTGACGGTGAGGATATTTTCCCCCCGGTTAATTGACGAGTGACAACACCGATAATACCGGTATTACCGGAGGTTTTTTTTAAATCGCTTATTTAAAGGCAAAAGTAAAATGTGCGCGTTCGGACGGGTATTCATAATGGTGCGGAGCAGAGTGAGCGTTTTTTCCATAGGAAGGAACTGAAAGCGCTCGCTAGCTCTGCTCCCGTGGACATGTGCGCATTTTAGTTTCGCTTTTAAATTAGCGCCAATTCGTGGGCGGATTGCTTGAATGGTGAGTTTATTAGCCTATTATTATTAATGAAAAGCACAGCAACAAAATAGTACAATGACAAACGTGTTCTGTCTATAGGCTCGTAGTGTTTCTGTACGAAGTGAAATCGCCACCTACTGGCCTGGCATGTAATAATACAGTGTTTTTAGTCGTTTTCACGGATCCGTGTGAACGGGGGTCGTTTTGACAATGTTGTCGTCTGCACGCGGAAAACGCAAATGAAAGACTTCTCAGTTTTTGCCAGATCGTTGTCGTGTAAACGTCCCCTTAGTTCCGGATCATTTAGTCAGTAGAGGTTAAGGTAGCTCGATCAAAGCTAATGTCTCTTTAAACCAGACAAGCTTTTGTTTTAGCTTTGTCATCATGTGCCTGATATTGCTTGTAATAAGTCGAAGGGAAATTAATATACCACAAGCTTTCATGTTCGTCTAATTGAAAAAAACTAAAAAAACAACCTTGATGTGTGAAATACACAAAATTTGTCAAATCAGCTGTCGGCAGACTCTCCAGTGGAAGCTTGTACAAACACTTCTGAGCGCTATCAGGACAGAACATGGCAACTTCAGCACTAAGCTGCCATAAAATATATTCCTGCAGGGCATATCCTGCAATTTAACACCATGAAAGGAGAGACATACAGTAATGCATGTCAGTTTCACTCAGACATGTGAAATAATATAAAGGAAAGACATTAAATAACACGGGGGAGTCTAGTATCAGCTGATGGTGGGACATGGAAAGAGTGTCTGCTGCGTCAGTGAAGTGTTACCGTCAATCTGAGAGGTTGAATTTCAGATTCGCTGGCCTTCTGGGACGATTGACTGTTGGGTGTGTCACTGTAAAGGCTGAACACTGACTAACCCGAAGTCTAGCTCCAGCCTTTTGTTTTGATTACAACACAAAAAATGGGTGTAGAATTTACTTTGAAACAATTTTCATTTAGAAATTGTCAAGCAACACTTTGGATTAAACATGACATTTTGAATACTGCACTGGTATTTCCTTGTTAAACATACTCCAGTAATATTTGCTTTATTTACATCTTCAAATTATAATTTGTACACAGTGTACTAGCTTTACAACTTATTGAAAAGGATTTTAACAAAACAGTTAATTAACCCCTCCCCCCTCATTCATGGAACAAAACGTATAATTAATACAATTTCTGAACTGCGTAGTTTCTATACAACAACAGTAATGACAAAATATAAAGCAGTCAATAGGACTCATATTCAAAGTCTTCTGAAATTATACTTTGTAGGATAAACAGACAGAAATTCAAGTCATTATTAACGGATAATCATAAGAAAATCATATGGGTTTTGAATGGTATGAATTTTTAACTATTACTTTAAAGTAGGCTCAGGTACTTTAAAAAAAAAAAAAGATATTAGTATATAATATTAAATGTACATACATATTTTATTAGATATAATTATAGATTATAATTTAAAAGGAATACCCAAGTCACATTAATAATATTATTTCGCCACACAAGAAGCAAACAGCTGATCCGCGACAGAAGCGTTGCCAAAGCGCTGTAATTGTTGCTGCTAGGCTAAGTTTACTCTAATAAATTACTCATCTAATTGAAATAATGGTATTTGCCAAAGCTTGTAATTAGTTGCAAATAATTAACCATGTGTGTGATTGAAGTGCCTTGATAGCAGTACTAATCAAATAATCCAGCGCGCCACAAATTGGACCAGTAGAAATGTCTTCATGAACACAGCGAGTGATTTGTCTTAGCTGAAGATGTTTTGAAAGCTGAGATTTTTTTTTGTGGCTTGAAGAACTTAAGTATCGCGTGGGCAATATCTTCCAAGCCGACATCCTCACTGAAATGCTGCAAAGTTGTGTGGAAACTGGATTCCAGCGCGCTAAACGTGTTGCTAAGCTAACAACACAATACTCAAAACAAGCATAAAAATGAATAGCACACACATACTGGGTAAAACCGCCAATTCCCTCAAATACACCCTCATAAAAGACACTGCCTGCTAGTTCGATAGTAACACTGAGCTAGTCTTTAACACATCAAAAAGCAAACTTTATCTAACCCTGGTTTTACAGTAGCCAGTGTTTATGGCGATTATGTGAGTAAACGGCACAGACAAATGCAGAATGGCGTGTATATAAAGGGTTTATAAAGGACCCCGCCGTCACCCTTAGTTAGCTTTTAATGCTAGCCCATAAACTATCCTCTTGGGAGAGGTGTGAGGCCGTAAGCAGTGGTCTTAATTGGATGTGAAGAGAAACATGGGTCCTTACAAGGTTATTCACACAGTCATCTACAAATGACCCCTTTGAGACTTGGGTTAAGCCTCCCTGCCACTCATAAAGGCCAATCACGTGAGGAATTTCCTGTCTGAGTTCACTTTAACAGCTGGGAATAAAAGCCGGGGGACTCGTGAAAGAAAGCCCAGCGGGGAAGGGTTTATTATTATTTTTTAAGCTGATCTAAACACCTGCAGTCCTTTGCCGAGCATCTACCCCAGTGGACACTATTACTTTCAATGCAGCGCGATTTGTCGACAAACTTTTAGACGAGTCGTCGGCCTTGTTAGGAAACCCCTGCAGAATGGTGACATCATAATGTGGAAGTGTGTGCATTGTGTTCCCGCTCGCATAATATGGCCGTGCCCCTCCCCGTTTGCCTGAATCTCCTCCTCGCGGTAATCCCGAGGAAACTGGCAAGAATCCCGCGAGCCGCGGGTAACAGAGAATTTGAAGCAGTTTCTTGATTTTCCCTGTCAAGATAAGTATATGTGATCACAAACAACTGAAGACTGAAAGCTTGTTTTCTTGTTACAATGCACCCACAGCATTTTTTGGTCACTTTTACTATATGTTTAAGGAATGGAAACATTTGGGAATGGGAGTGTGTAATGTTGCAACCTGCATTACCCAAAACACAAAGTGTTTATACATGGCCTTGGACAACTTTTCTTTTTATTTTGTTTTACATGGTCTTATTTTCTTTTAAAGTGCCAGATTTGGAGTGAAAATCCAGCTTTTAATGTTGTTTATATATCTATGTTGTGTTTTTAATATACTTTAAGACAAACAATGCACTCTAAAAAATGCTTGGTAGTTTTAACCCAATTGACCGAAAATTGGGTTAAAACTACCAAGCATTTTTTAGAGTGTGTGTAAATTCATAAGTCGACAGCATTGCTGAGTATCTTCTGCTTAAAACTGCAGTGAACCAAAGACAGTCCCAGAAACACGGTTTGAAATCGCTGGTGTTTCTGACGTCACAAACTACCTTGTAACCAATCAGATCAACATGTGATCGTCAACCAGTGGATCTCTGAGCTGAGTGAGTAAGTGGAGGCGGGGCTCATTTGCATATTCGTATAACCGCGTCTAAATGAAGCAAGGGTGTCGAGTTACATTCAAGATATTTTAAGGCATGAATAATCTAATCTTATATATTTATATGTCATTTTGGTGATCAAAGATGAGTTTTAGGGATGTTGAACAGTTGAGTCGAAGCCCAAACTCACGTAGTTACCAAAACAATGTTCCTCCAAGAGTAGCGTGCAGTTTTACGCCTCATCCTGTAGAAGGCCAAATCTTAAGGATACTGCAACTTTACTAAAAAAAAATTAAAAGTTTGAAAAATTAAGTAGTGTCTATATATATATCTAAGTAACCAAGTATTAAATTCTTGCGTCTGACATCCTTCACCTGTTTGAGTAAACAGAACAAGTGGAAGTAGTCAGAAGTGATGTGTCCCGTTTCCCTGAACCACAACTCCCTCATTGCTATGCACCGCACGAACATCCCGGCGTATGTTGATCCACAGGACTTGAGAGAAGGAAAGCTCTGGGTGGAGGGGTAAGGGGGTGGGGGGGGTCTCTCCATTCATTCCAGCCTCTCATTTACATTGTAACAGCTCTGGCTATTTCCCTCACTACCCCCCAAATATTAATGCACTCTCCTCTCCTGCTAACACCCTCCACCAAATCTCAAACCTCCAGCAGTTTCTAGAGGAAAGCTCTTATTTCTTAAGTCTGCACTCCAGACCTCCTCTCCAACCCCCCCCCCCCCCACCCCTTTTCCAACATTCAGCCTCTTTGATGTCTTATTTTCTCGTCTCTCACCCCCTTTCTCTCTCATCTGAGAGTCTTGAAAGACTCGCTATGGAAAAAAAACAGAGAAAACCTCCTTGTTTTAGACGCGAGGTGAAAACGGTCCGGTAACAAGCAGGTGCACTGGGCCCTAAGCAGCTGTTTTTGGCACTCAAGACAAGGTGTCCCGGCTCTCCTTAAGCACTTCATATAATCCTCTCGTGCAATTCACACTGTAATTGCTGAGATGCACGCTCCCCCCCCCCCCCTGTTCTCCAATGCCCACGTCCGCTGTAAACATGGGCAACTGCGTTAATGAGACACATGAAGCTAGACGGTCTGCATCAGGCAGCCCATTGTTCCCGTTCTGCGTATGACTGTGCGTGTCGTCTGAAAGCGGCCAGTGCTTGACTGTGTATGTACATGTCTTTTTCCCATCAAATCCAAGGACGTTTGGGCTTGAATTCTATGAGTTCCACATTGCATGGTCAACAGCTCAAGTCTGGCACGTAGGCCGTCGCCTGCTAGTTCTGTCGGGCACAATAGCGCTCTTCCCTCCAAGGCCTCGGCTGATAAACTGATGACTAAACGAAGGGGGGGGGGGGGGGACGTGTCTGTCACTCACCGTCTGCGTGAACGCTTTATCTCCCCAACGAGGTCTCTCGTCTGCTCTAAAAGACATATTCTTGCTGAGAAATGTCTAGGATGAGGGCTGCTTGTCACATAAAGCCATTTTTGAGCAATTATTTAAAGGTGATGTGTGTAATATTTTGGATGTTCAAATATTTTTTCCTACCCCAGCTCAACATGAGACAACTAGAATAGGTTGATTTCTCGGAAAATTGCAAACACGGTCTCTATGGCTTCCTGACTAGACTGACACAGCAACCTTGACTGTCGGTTTGATCCGGTGTGAGAGTGTTACGGGGTACTTTTGCAATTGAATTTAGATTCAAATGACAGTTTATCTTCTAACCATTGTTTAATTTTGATATATTGGTTTGGAAGTAGGAACAATGGAAAATAGCGTAGGTTTTTCAGTCATTAAATGGAAAGTGCAGTGAATTTTAGGTAGCAATAATTGTTGCACAGTCTCAAATTTTGAGTTTTTTGGAGGTGTACGTGAGGAGCCTTCACTGAGACGAGACCGAATACCTCAGTCCAGTTTATTTATCCCACAATTTCTCTGCTGATTCCCCAAAGCTCTGGGTTACTTGCCATCGTCTTGAATGCCTTTTGGATTAAGCGCTGTCCCTCCCAAAACTGAAGGAATGCAGATGCGAAGGGCCAACGGATTTAAGGTCCCCAGCGCTAAACTGAATTCTTGCACCCCTCTCAGGGTCCCGTTGCCCCTTCCAAAAGCCCCCAGGGATGACACAGCTCATTGATGCATCTCTCATTAGCATTTTACCAGCTCGCTTCACTAATTTCAGAGGCAATCCGTCATGAGAAAAACGGAAGAATGTGCTCTATTTGCATGATGCCGTGCCAGAACGCCACTTCTTTTCTGCCTCTCTCTCGCGCGGTCATTTGGTAATATGCCCAAGACTGCTCTGCTTTCCCAGGGAAAATCTTAGAAATCATACGAACAAGACTTCATTTTGTGCAAGAGGAGAGAAATTGTTCGAAATAAACAAAGGCTTATATTCAGCTGATGCAAAAGTTTTATTCTCGATTTACACACTCAAAAGCAAAAGCACAGAAATATTATAATCAGAATTGTCAATCGATTAAAAAATAACTAATTAATCACACATTATTTTCTGTAAATAATCGTTATTATAACATTCAATTTATAATATATTTGTATGTTGTAATACATAATTTCACATTGAATCTCCATATTAATTTAGAAACAACAAAGTCGTTTTTTGTTTGTTTAAATATAAGTCTTTTTACTATGAATGAAGGCACTGATGCAACTGCTACTGATGTCTCTATTAAATAGATTTATCCCCCCTCAATTTCTGAGGATAAAATGAGTAAATATAACCACTCGACATTACAGTGTATACAGTATGTAAACTTTGAATAGGCTTTAAAAATAACACAACTTTTAATTTAAGTGAACAATATTATCATAAACATGTTATAATCAGTAATTTTAGTTATTGTTTTCATAGTTGTTGACCCATCTAACCCTGCAGGTTAATAAGGTCATGATGCCAACTTTTTACATGGCAGTTAACATTTCTTGATTCCTATTTTTATTCCACAACAAAAAAAGTACTAGTCAAACTAAAATAAAGTTCAAAGATGTTCAAAGCCACACAGTCAGTGATAAAAATAAAAATAAATAAGCAAAATACAAGGAACAGCACAATTGAACAACGATACATATGAATAAACAGTTTTCAGGTACATTAAATTTCAGGTACAGGTAAATTGAAAACACTGAATAGTCATCATTGTATAAATGAAATTCTTATTAAACCTACTAAAGTTATTCAGTCCCGAGCCGTGTGAAGGTACTGCAACTTTGCACCAACTGCTCTACAGACATGAATGAAACCTCAAATCTTCTTTGTCTTGTTAAAGAGAGGTGGTATTACAAAAAACATGGACCGGATCCATATCTAGAGACTTGGGGGTGGGTTTCACACAGCAAGCAACAACCTCCTAAAAACCCACAAGTTTTTAAATGTAGGATAAAAGTAACATAGAAAATATAAAATTCTAAGATTCAGGGGCATGAGATCATTGCATATGACTGAAAAGGTAATTTCGACACAAATAAGATGGCATCCTACAAACTGCTTTCAAAAGATACTGGCAAATCTTCTACCACCTGTTTAGTGCAGACAGACAAGATGTTATGCCAGTGTATTGAATATTCAAAGTGTACAGAGTACTTTTAAAGGCTGACTATTGGTAATAGAAACTAAATACAAAAGAATATTTACTTCCCTACTGGTGCAGCTTTTTGATTCTTCATATGTAGTTACCCATCTGAAGATTTGGCGGCAAGATTATGATTTCCTCTTAATACTCTGTTCATTATTATGGGACTTATCATCACCTTTGAGCTGAACAAGAACTGGAGCTTCATGATTTGTTCTTCCAAATGGCGGGTTGTACATGAGAGCTTCTGAGAGTGCTGTCTCATTAATTACTGGTAATTAATTTTACCTTTGCCAGAGGCTGGAAGCCCATCCTTCCCTATCCCTCTAGCACTCACCACACAGCCTGTTGTTTAACCTTCCGTCTAATCCGGCTCATCTTGAGCTGATGGGAACCACTTTTATCCCACCTCTTCTGGAGGTAAGAAGGAACAATCTTCTTATTCATGAGCATCACACACACACACACAACACACATAGACACACACAGAGGGACAGTAAAAAAACCCCAGCCCTGATTAATGGCAGCTAATTAGCAATGTTAATGACCAGGTGTCCGTAAGCCGGCCAGATTCTCCCAGCATGGAGGGGCTCCTCATTGAGAGCCCGGCAAATCCATTCCCAGTGACCCCTTCCCCTCAGCTGGCAGCTCCCGACGCTCCGATCTCTCTCATTACCCCAGAGAGAGGCTCAGAGGGAGGCCGGTCCTGAGAGACGGCCCTGTTCCCATTTCCAGCCAGGCTTGTATTAATTAAGGTCAGGATTGGCCAAGACTGTGGGGTCCTCTCCGGGAGCGCCGGGAAGGATGGCATGGATGAGCGGAGAAGAGGCGGAGTTGTTAACCGTTTCAGACGTCAAACACTCCCTTCGTCGCTAATCTGTCATGACTGTCTCGAACAGAAGTTAGCAATCACACCGAAGGCTTACTTCACACAAAAGCCAACTCTGCTTTTGTAAGACGTCGCTTTTTAGAGTTGCACGGTATTGACAAATACTTCAAAAACAGAAAAGCAATTAAAAGTTGTAATAATGCAGTGGAAATGAATTGTCCACTAACATCTGGATGTTCGCAAAGAGACACAATGTTCTAGCCACAAGCCCTTGCTAATCGGCTGGCATAATTGCATGCATTGAGGAGTTGAGGAGCTACGGTACTCAAGGCTACCGAGTAATTAAGGAGGCATTTTCTCGCCAAGCTTTAGCATCCTGGTTATGTTCTACTTCATTACCTTTTATGCTAAAACCTTGATTCATAAGAGGCAGGAAACCTTGTTGCAATTAGCAACGGGATATAGCTGGAACACTCGAGGTATGGGAAAGTATTCCGCCGTGGGAGGGTTGACATTGAGAAGAGGCTGTTTTGATTGGAAGTTTTTGTGTGGCGATATGAACAAAACTCGCCGATTACGCCATTTCAAAAGTTTCGCAGTCTGAAATTCATCAGGTAATGGAATTATAAAAATGTTAAATTGGCTTGTGCAACATTAAAATCAATACATGATACATGTTGCCTTCATGAAGGTGTTGCATTTAGAGATGTGGTTAAATAAGGCGAGATCCGCCAGCGTGAAGGCAGGGGGGGATAAACAGTGAAACTACAGCCCCAGCCCCACACACGCAGGTTGGATTTCGTGATAACTCGTGGCAGGGCTAAGACGGTTAGGTTAAATCTAGTCCATTCTCGGGCAGGGGAGTGGGAAAGCTGCATTTATCACACACTGTGCCACCGAGCTCTGGTTCCCACACACTCTGGTTACATCATTACGGGGTTTGCGAGCTGGCCGTCCAATGGTGCTCTGGGGCGCCGGTCAGCTGACCTGGGTATGAAAACATGGCGGAAACTCTATCCCGGCTATGGGGTTTCAGCCCAAACCCACTGATAGCTGCCTTCTCTCTCACTGCACTGCAATTTTCAGATTCTGTTTCACCTTTGCTTTCATGCTAAGCTGTCGGCTTCCCAAAGCCTGATGAGTGTGTCTGTGTGCGAGCTGAGCTGGACTGGGCTTTGTACCCAGGTGCTGTGGTGGAGCACCACCTAGCTGACATTACAACAGCCTTTCTAGAGTCTCAATGACACCCCTTTACAATCACGTTTCCCTTTGGGTGCAATCACTCACCTCTCTCCCAGGTTAAAAGCTGCCTGTTTAAGTTCAGGAGAGCCTGAGAACTTAAATGCCTGACAATCACAATACCAATAACTTGTAGCATATTAGCTTGATGTAAACTTAAGGAGTATGTGCCTTTCATGAACCATGGAAAAGGATTTTGCTTGTGTTTTGAGTATCTTTTTTGGATTTTAAATTGTTGTTGTATCATAGTTTCATCACTAGGGGGAGCCAAGAAACAAAATCCGCACTTTCCCTCCATAAACACACACTACCTCCAGACCTGACAAAAGTACTGCGCATACATGCATTTCATGCATCACTATCACTGTTGATCATAATCAATATAGTTTTCATCCAAAACTCAGACATATAACCTGCACTGTTTGTGCTACGTCTAATGATTATATAAAACCATGCAGATTAGTCGAGGTGTGATCAGAAGTAAAATTTGCACCTAGCAGAGGAAAAACTGGTGAAAAATAGACTATAGGCTTAAATTACAAAGGGCCCAACACATATTTAGGGATCAGAATATCATAGAGACTTGAGGTGGGCTCTTTTGAATTGGCCTGTAAGCAACCACTCTCTAGCAATCACACAGAACACTCTTACAAAGCCTTGCAATGCACTACAACCAACCAGGACACCCTGTCAACCACTTAAAAGACCCTCACAATTGTCTAAAAAATCTATAACAATGCCCTAGCAACCACAAGAACAACTTAGCAACTGCACAGCAACCACCAAAAACATCTAGAGCACTGTGGTGGTTTTGCATGCAAAGAACTAACAAACAAGTAAATAAATATCCAGGTACATTTTTATTAAGAAAATTCCGGTCAGACTTTAGTTTAGGGTTTAATTCTCACTATTAACTACGACGTTTGCCTCAATAAACTCCTAATTACTGCTTATTAATAGTCAGTAAGGTAGTTGTTAAGTTTAGGTATCTGGTGAATTAAGGGATGTAGAATATGGTCATGCAGAATAAGGCATTAATATGTGCTTTATAAGTACTAATAAACAGCCAATATCCTAGTAATATGCATGATAATACGCAGCTAGTTAATGGTGAGAATTGGACCCTAAAATAAAGTCTTACCAAAATTCAGTTTTTCTCTAATATAAAAAAGCTGGTTCTAAATCTCGGATGTTGGGCTATTTAAATTTTTTTTGTATTTAATTGTGCGCTAAAAGGAAAGAAAAAAAGCAGTGCAACAAAATGATTCTCAAACAGCACGGTCTCTGAATAAACAGTGATGCAGCGACGTTCAGTCAATGTCCAGACGCTGTTATACAAGGACCCTTCTTGGGCCCTTAAGTTCACAAACCACGCACATACTGAACGCCTTTGACAATGAAAGTACAATATTAATAGGCTCTAATCTTCCCCACTAATAATTCAGTGCTCTGGAGAGTTGACACATGGCATAATCAAAACAGTCTTTATCAAAGGCTAGCCAGGGATTATGCAGCACGTCTCTGAAGCAGATATTAGTCAAAGGTCTGTTGTTGAATTATTATTATTAGCACCCAGACTGCTAGCGACCTGCCCTCGAGATCTACCTGACTCCAGTCTAGGCAAATTGGCCTCCATTTCCAGTGGCGATACGCTGGGAAAAGTTGGGATTAAAATCATATATCGCGTTAGTACCTAAAATGGTGTATTTGAGATGATTTGGGAAGCGCACAGATCATGTCCCCCTGTCTAGTGGTAAGAGTGAGTGACAAGCTTCCTAGTCATTCAGAGTGAAACGTGATCACAGATCTTTACCTTAAACCCTTGGGCAGCAAGTTCCCCTGAACTTGATTGTTAATTCTCATGGCACTTTGACCCAGAGCGAAACCAGATAGGCTTCTGGGTGCAGGGATGGAAGTTCTTCATGTGAAATCATTTGTTTAGTGGGTCGCACCAATTTTCTTATCTGCACCGGGCTAAATAATGCATGCATCGCTGCTTTGATAACATTAACATCATATTTGTCTTCTCACCTGGTAAGATTATACAGTTTGGTAGTAACACACTTTGTTAACCTTGAGGACTATTGGTGATTGTGGTTATTATGCTTTGGATGATCGCAAACCATATCCCTACCTTGACCTCTGTTCCTACAGTAAATGTTTGATTCGCTCTGAACAAGAGAAAGGCAAGACACACAGATCAGTCTAACATGTAGACCCTTAATTAACCATGTAAAGAGAGGACAAACTCCACCTGAGCGGGCCAGACAAGGCCCTTGGCAACAAACCCCAAAAGGAATTACTACTCTTGTTGGCAATTACACCACCTTGAGTAATCTGAACTCTTGTAAGTACAACCCCAAGTTAAACATACCTCTCTGCATGCCCACGCTTCGACCTCTAGCTCGTAGTGTACATCCGATTACTGTCTGCTGTGGCAGAGACCGCCGTACCGGGCGCCCAAGGTTAACAGCTTCTTCAGTTGCACCTATACCATCGATTTTAATACCATCCAAACATTCGCTAATGGAAATAGTTTCGCCAAGGTTTGTCGATTGTTCTTCCACAGTTTTCCACTTCGCTCGCCTGCTAGCGCGCTCACCTCGAAAATCTCATCTGATCAAGGTTTTCTTTTCTTTCTGAGCTCGTTCAGCCGTTTAATTCAGTACAGCCTTGTTTTTTCATCTTCCCCTGAATTAATAGCATGTTTATCGTGGAAGTGTTGGTCTACTTGGCCAGTCACTTTCCATGAGGTCTAAATTAGCTACTTTTAGCTCTTTCATTACAAATCTGCCTTACGTCATTCTGTAGAGTCCGATGACTTAAAGCTACAACCTTGGTGAAGTGCCATGAAACGTGCAGCATTATTTAATGTGTTGATGTAATTTACACTGAAACAGGATACAATTTATAATGTAGGGGGCGGAGCTTCAGATTTTAGAGAGCATTTGATTGGACAGACGATCTGATGAGAAGACGATCTGTCATCAAAATCACTGATCCATATTGGAGGAAGACTAAGTTTTGAATGCTTCTATCTTCAAAATGTGGATTTTGTCATTGTTTTGGAGGACACTAGCTAATTGATAAAAGTAAGGCTAACATATTCATACTAAAAGCCAAAAAACTTAACATTTTTATTTCATTGGGACTTAATTACGACCTTGTATACAGTACATCTCTCCGGTCAATATGGGCACCTCATTCAGGACGAGTTTAAGGACACAACCAGATCAACGTGGACACTATAACATTGCATTGCTACAACTGCAACTCTATAAAACTACTAATAATAATTGCATTGCTAAATATAAATCAGAAATATAAATATCTGAGCTGTTTCATAGTGAAGGGCAGGAATGTCAAACACACCTGTCTACATTTGCAAGTGATCTTGCAGAGGTTGATTAGCTTGTTCAGGTGTGTTTGATTAGGGTTGGAGCTAATCTCTGCAGAAATGTGGTTCCCCAGGAGCAAAGCTTGTCACACCCTGGCTGCATCCGAAATCACATTCTTCCCTACTATATAGTAGGCGAAAAACTGTATGTGATAAAATAAGTATGTCTGAATTCACAGTACTCATAAAAGAGTAGACAAAAAGTCCCCGGATGACCTACTACTACCAGTGAGATTCTGAAGTGTGGATACGATGGACACTTTACTATCCCATGAGGCCACGGGAGAGGATTTATGAATGGCAGTGAAGCGACGAAACTGACACTGGTACTGTAGGTCTCATGATAATGACAACATGGTGAATGAAGCAAGATTACATTCATACTACACACATTCATATTATATATAACATACTTTTTTAGCAGTTGTGAAGTAATTACTTATTCATAATAACCATCTACTCAAGAGAGTATGTGATTTCAGACGCAGCCCATGTGCCAATATTGGGAAACGAATCAGCTTGCAACCAGAACCCTTCACCTAGATCCATAGTTGCGATGGGGTTTCTGGTCGTGTAAGAACGCTCGCGGGTGAAAACGTAAAAATATTTTATCAGATGTGCCTTTCGTTTAGACGGCGACGGCGTTTCCGTCTAAAGGGTAAAAACTCAAAAGTCTGCTAGACAGTGAACGCACCGATCACCGGCACACACAGTGCGTCACATCGCCACCTAGCCATCTGGAGTGCATACTACATCGAATTTCACACACTTTTGCGTCACCAAATGCACGCAAATTTCCCCCCCATAATGCTCGTCAAAACGCAGAATAAAAAGTGATAACGCAACGGCACTTTTGCGTTTTCTCTTCAGACCGTTTCCGTGTAAACATAGCCTAAGTGTAACTTCGTCAATTTTCAACCTGCGTTGTATTATTAAATTGTCTGTAGTATATGTAAATCTGTGTTACCGGGAACGAGAAATTCATGTTTATTTGTCAGCAAAAATCTATTAACAGCTCCAGGGCTTTTGTGAAAACTACACATTATCGCTGAAAATTGTATACTTGTTATGGTAAAACAAAACAAAACAATGGCTTTCTTACCTGTTCAGTCAGAACTGACAGAATGGCATTTTCTTTCAGGTATCCCCAGTGTTGGGAACGTTACTTTAAAAAAGTAATTAGTTATAGTTACTCACTACTTGTTCCAAAAAGTAACTGAGTTAGTAACTGAATTACTCTATAATAAAAGTAACTCGTTACCAGGGAAAGTAACTATTTGCGTTACTGTTAAAAAAAAAGTTGCTATAATCCAAAGAATTTGGATTTTTATGAGCAGTTTTCACAAGTCAGTTGAAATGAGTGGAACAGACGGGTGTTTGTACATAACTTTCGATATTTATTGCACGTCGACAGACAGCAAGAGGTTTATCCTGCACTTCAAGTATTATCTTTGTAAGAAAAGTAAACGGTTACACCATATAAAGTGCATAACTCTAGCAAATTAAATCAAACTCTCTCAACCAGAGACAACTGGCGAACTAGCATCTGTGGTGGAGGTATCTGTGTTTTTTCCCACTAGCTTTGTAGATGCGCGTGTCAATGTGAGATGCTTCATTAAATTAGAGTTGCTTACAACGGATGTCGACAAAGTCTTCGCTCCTGGACATAATGTACACATTACATGCACGTTCTTGCCTTTGAACACAATGAATTGGAAGTAGTGCTTATATCTCCACCAACTTTTCATCGGATTGCTCCTGACTCGCCATCTCTGCTGCTCCGTCAAATCTGTTTAGCGGTTGTGTGTGTGTGTGTGTGTGTGTGTTTGTGGCGCCTGGCGCGTGTGCTGGCATGCGTGTAAAAACATTGGCTCTGATTGGCTACCATGAAACATGACTCTGCCTTAGCCAATCATAATCGCTTACCTCGTTATTAACCCACCTCCTCACTAGCTGCGAGCCAGGGGTGCGTTCGGAATCGGATTACACAGTTTATTCAATCAATGCATATATAACGCACCGCATTTAACATCCAGTAACGTTAACGGCGTTGTAACGACGGGAAAAGTAATTAGTTAGATTACCCCGTTACTGAATTTTTTTTAAACGCCGTTATTCCAAACACTGGTTATCCCCCTCTGTTTGGTCTAAAACACTGTGTTCGTGGTCATTTGAAGTGTTGACTACAAACAGAGATTTTTCAGATTTCCTGTCGCGTTGTTCTCTCCGTATATACAAAATGATTGTGTATATACCTACACCACGCTTGATCTTTCACTGGAAACTGAAAGTAAACATTTAATCTTTGAATTCTTGCACCCAGGAAGAATACAAGTCGACACCATCATGACTAAATGTTTGCTAAGAAGTATTTCCTACTAAAGCAAAGTGGTTTTTGACTCTGCTAAGCTCATCCATAGCAGACTGGTGGGAGTGGCCTTGGACGGCAACATGCCCAATGCATTATGGGTGTTGAAGTTTTCCTAAAATTTAGGAAAGGGAAGACAACTGCCTTTTTTCCTCTGTTTTCAGGTAGCACAGAAAAACTACCTTTCTACTGTAAAATGTAACCAATCCTACTCGACCCGCTCCGGGTGGGATTCATGAACTTGTATTTAGGTTTTTAAATCAGTTTTGTCACTTAAAATTGTGAGTCACCACCGGCGATTTGTTGAAATAATAGTAAATCCCTTTGCAGTGTCTTAACCACAAACCTGCACCTATAACCTGTTTGCAAACAGACATTGGGGTTTTGAGACGGTTTTGCCACTTTAAAAATAATGTGAAATTAATTATTTTGGCTTACTCCAAAATCCCTTTAAGACAATTAATTTCCTTCGGCGGCCATTTTTGAAACACCTCTCGGTCAAGCAAGTGCAGCTCCTATCTTTTTGAATGGGGAAACATCAAATTTTCCAAAACGGTTCGCCAAGCTTACGATGAAATTTCATATTTGAATTCACCAATGACATCTGACAACAACTGTCTCATAAATTTGGTTTCTAAACACTCGAATCATGACAGAAAACAATTTTATTCGGGCTGGATCAAGCTAATGCGCAGTGGAAGTGTCTGACTGTTTCTATGGGAACCGGAGCTTCTAAAGGCTGCAGTGATGCGATGACCTTACCAATCGTGATTGGCTCTTATTTAGAAGGTGGGACTTATTCCGCCATATTGAGCGTTGCACTTTTCCACATTCAAAACAATAAGAGTGACGCATCTTGTGTAACTCTATAGTCCTTGCTGACTCTCAGTAATTTAGTGTAGCCAAGAAATGGGCGTTTTACTTTAGAAACACAACTCTATTACACAACACCATACAATGTCCACATTTGCTTAATGCATTTTACAATGAATTTATAATAAGTTCAGTTGTTTGTTTAACAAAAACCTATGGCTATGTTTACTAGATGTCTTGTTAGAATAAAAACTAAAAACTAAGAAAGTATACCAACAGATCAAATGTGACACATTTAGGCAATTCATTTTCACTTTTTTCCTGTTATAAGCAGCTGGTTTGAAGAAGTGCTTGGCTAAGACTGTCACACCAAACACCTGCAATCACACGGCTTGTAATTGCACATCGCTTAAGCCAAACTTGACGGCAGTGCTTTTTTGTCATTCGGACAGGGGAAATGGGGTTTGATTAATTTGCTGCGCCACTTCAGTAGCCAGGCTGCGATAATGGCAGCAAACTTTTTTGCGTATATTCTGCTAAGTACTCGCGGATGAATTTATTAATATTCGCTCTTGCCTGGCTGCCGTGACTTTTAAGGAGAGGTTAGACTGTGCAATCAAATTAGTTTTATGTGCGGCACATTAATCCCACCACGACCAAGGAAGCACTGCTGTCTGACAAGCTCCTTTCTGAAAAGTTGACACCAACAAGGAATTTTGAATTCTGTCCAATTGAGATAAGGCCATGTAGACACGCCGGTTGAAATTTGAATTGCTGTACCTGCCAAAGCGTGGGATATTTAGGAGATTTCAGGGACTGGAGGGAGGGCCGTACTTACAAGCGCGAGTCAATGAACGTACATGTGTCACGCTAAATCCAATTCAGCAAAACAAAGCTGAAGCGGGAAACAAGCGAACAGGCTGGCAAACTAAAGTGACATAAGCTGAAATCTACGACAGCTTCTTAGTAAACACTTTTTAAAAAAAGGCGGCGGTGAAAAAGCACAACTTCAGAGGAGCGTGGGATTATAAAAAAGGCTCTTAATTCGGACCCAAAAGCTCGTCTGTTTTGCGGGAAGCAAGCCGGCTCGCTCTCTGTCTGTCCTTCTCCTCGGGGGCAACAGGCATGAAAAATTGTTACCTGTCTCATTTACCTGATCACATGGCCTGATAATGTGACAACGGCAAAGAAAAACAACTCCCTCAGGATTTGGCGCGGCACAACTGCTGCTTTCTGACGGCTCCGGGTGGTTTAGTCCCGGAGCATCATGTGTTTTTCTCTCTTTTATCTGTGTGATCGGCTCGGAGAAGGAAAACATTTGTCGTTTCCTATGAAAAAAATATGCTAATCTCCGACATCTATCTGTTCCTGCGATGTTTAATGCAGGTCAGACAAAAACAAAAACAGTGCAGCTAAATTTGAAGCTTTGTAATAAAGCTTTCCTGAATAAGCGACTGGTTTTAGACTCAGAGTTTAAGCTGATGGAGTGAAAACGGAAGGTTAACGCAGTGGAAAGGACAGGAGTATTTTGGCGCTTGTTGGATATTGAAGCGTGCCCTGGGGTGCATATCGTTCTGTTGGTCTCTTTTACCTGTATATCCTCCATCAATTATTCACCACACCATCTGCATGCAAGCAGAAACTCTTTCAAGAGAAGAAACGCCTGAATAATTCAACATAAACAGTCTGTGACAAACATTTTTCTGATGCGACATGATACATTTTGGGGCCGTTATTGTTTCCATTTGTTCACATTAGTTAGCTAGTTAACATGAACAATAATTCTACAGCATTAATCATACTTTATTCATCTTAGTCAATGTTAATTTCAATACATTTCAAAAATGAAAAGTTGTATTTGTTAACATTAGTTAATGAACTGGATTTTTACTAACTATATATATTAGATTATTATTAACTATATAAATTATTATTTATTATATAATACATATTTCGTTCATTGGTGTTACTATCTCCTTAAACAAAAGGCTTACAGTCTTTGGAAAAGCAAGATGATTTTTTAAAATATTGGTAACACTTTACAATAAGGTTCATTATTAGCATTAGTTATTAGTTAGTATGAACTAATAATGAACTGCATTTATTAATGTTTGTTAATGTTAATTTCAACATTTACTGATACTTTATTAAAATCTTGTTTACATTACTTAATGCACTGTGAACTAACATGAACAAACAATGAATGACTGTATTTTTTATTAACTAACATTAACAAAGATTAATAAACACTGTAACAAATGTATTGCTCATGGTTATTTCATGTTAGTTAATACATTAACTAATAAACCTTATTGTAAGGTGTTACCAATTTTTTTTGTATTAACAACTCATGATTTTGTTTCTTACTATTTCCCTATATATATATATATAATTTAATGGATGTGTTAATCTACATCTACGGGCTGTTTTGAGGCTGTCCCTCATCTCTGTCCTGATGCTCCATGATTTAGCAGGATTGAGGAGGACAGAGGAGGGAACGGGCCAGGGACTGACAGGATGATTGAATATAATGCCAGTTGTGCTCTTCTCTTGAAAGACCATCTTTTAGGTATCAGATACCTAAAGTTGAGCTTTCTGGTCAACCAGACACCTCCCCTGGGATCCTCGTGGGCTGAGGGCTACCTCTACCTCGCTGGCGGAGATAGTCACCTGAACCAGGATCAAAGCGCCGCACACACACACACACACACACACACACACACACACACACACACACACACACACACACACACACACACACACACACACACACACACACACACACACACACACACACACACACACACACACACACACACACACACACACACACACACACACACACACACACACACACAGGGAGGTGTGGTGAGGCCCACGGGACCGAGAGCTCAGAGCTCAAGGATCGACTCGCTGCTAACGAGGGGCGTATATGAGAGAGAGGTGACGATCAACACCCATCCCACCCCGAGACGAGCATGCGTGAATCTCCACGTCTCATTTCAGCCCCATTACAAAAAAAATAAAATAAAAAATAAAAAATAATCATAAATTAAAATCATAAATAATTTTAAATGTTTTTGAAAGAAGTCTTTTATGGGGACTTTCCATAGACATAATGGTGCTGCACATTCTGCCCCCTAAACCTAACCATCACTTCTGCATTTATACATTTTCAAAAAACATAAATTAGAAAGATTTATAAGCTGGTTTCTTCATGGGGTCCAAAAAATGTCCCCACAAGGTCAAACATGACTGGTATCTGTGTGGGGGGTTTGCCAGGACCGCCAAGGTTGCATTTATTTGATCAAAACTTCAATATTGTGAAATATTATTAGAATTTAAAACAAAGTTTTCTATGTGAATATATACTAAAGTGTAATTTATTCCTGTGATCAAAGCTGGATTTGCAGCATCATTACTCCAGTCTTCATAGTCATCCTTCAGAAATAATTTGTTAATATGGTGCTCAAATACTAATAATGTTAATTATTATTATCAATGTACATTTTTTTTTACTGCTTAATATTTTTGTGTAAACCGTGATAAAAGAAAAAAATCAGTGTTTTTTTGATGAATACAAAGTTCAAAAGAACATCATTTTGTTTAAAATATAAATTTTGCAACATTATAAATGTATTTACTGTCACCTTTAAAATGAATAATATAGTATTATTTAGGTAACACTTTACAATAAGGTTAATTCGTTAACATTAGTAAACTACTTTAGGTAACATGGACTAAGAATGAACAATACTTCTTCAGCATTTATTCATTTTAATTATTAATTTCAGCATTTATTCATTTTAATGATTAATTTCAACATTTACTAAAAATACGTCATAAAATTTGTTAAAAATTTTGTTAACAAACAAAAGTTGTGTTTGTTAACATTAGTTAATGCACTGTGAACTAACACGAACAAACTATTAACAGCTGGGTTTTTATTGAATAACATTAACAAAGATGAATAAATACAGTGACAAATGTATTGCTAATTAGTTCACATATTAACTAATGTTAGCTTAGCTAATGAACCTTATTGTAAAGTGTTACCAATATTTCTTTCATATTGCTGCAATAAGATTTTTTTTGTTGCATTACAACCCCCAACACACACACACACACACACACACACACACACACACACGGCGTTCCCTTTGTGCCTTTAGGGCCCGTAGGATCACATTCGGGGCCGGTGATCTCAGAAAGGTGTTGGCATCTTTGTGTCTCGTTTGTGTTAACGAGTAGGTGACGTTTGTCTACGGACGCACGGGCCGTAATGCTCATTCATTTACTTCTGTTTGCCCCTTTTGTCCTGTTTAAAGACCACACGCGTGTGATTCGCTGTAGGCCTTTTGTGTCGCGGTGTGCGGAGCGTGTCGTGTTTATATACTCATTCCCAATAAAAGCAGCCGAAGAGAAATGTTATAATAACCTATTGAATGGACGTAACAATCTTGTTAGATCAGGACCGTATGGAGAAGAAGCACAAATGTAATGACAGCTTGTTTAGGCCAATTTTCCTTAATTGTGTTGTGAGAAACCGCATCTCAGATCTCAATAGAGGAATAGAGATAGATTTGGCGGTTTCCATAGAGTTCATCGTTGCAAAAAATGCAATTTCATAATGCTTAGATTGCACCTGTACTTTGAAATCTTAAGCTTTTATGATGTAAAATAAAAACTGTTTAATCTATTTTCATATTTTATGCAAATTCTTTGCGAGTAATATTGCTCTCCATTTTATCTATGAATACTTAATGGTTGTTGCTTTATTGAAGTTATTGTTGGCCTGCGGTTCACAGGACATCACGAGCACTATGCCTTTCAGATGTGTACAGTGTACATTAAATAAATAATCTGAGCTGAAATTAGATATTATCTCAGTTCTAAGAGCGCACACATAATTTCTGCTGGCGACCCTTTGCAACAGTATCATGTAAAATCTAATTAATATATTAATTCAGTCAGTTGATTGATTGATTGAAAGGTTTTTGTATTTAGTGGTGGTTTATTGGTAGTGTTTGCTATTGTTTAATTCACATGCGTAATTATCGGAAATATAAATACATTTGACATAAACGGCCATATTTACATCTGAAAAACTCATTTTGATACCCAAGTTTTTTATATGGTTGCCAATAAATGGCACGCTATTTGATTCAAAATCCATTGGGTATTTACTAATTATCTACTATATATTTTGGCTTTAATAAGATTTTCCCAAATAAATGAATCTGCCATCCTCCATGATTCTTATTATTTTTTTCCTATTCGTAATTATGACTTCAGAAGTGGGAAGTAAGAAATTTGCGATAGGCAGCATTAACACTTAACCCTAAATTAAAATTTAGGCATGTAAAAGGCATGTACTACAAACATGAGTTGAGGAGAAACGTGGGCTCTTTGGTCCAGTAAACAATTACCCAGTAACCACCTAAATCATCCTTTCAACCACCTAGCAACACCCTAGTAACCACCCAAATCATCTTTTCAACCACCTATCAACACCCTAGTAACCACCCAAATCATCCTTTCAACCACTTAGCAACACCCTAGTAACCACCCAAATCATCCTTTCAACCACCTAGCAACACCTTAGTAACCACCCAAATCATTCTTTCAACCACCTATCAACACCCTAGTAACCACCCAAATCATCCTTTCAACCACCTAGCAACACCCTAGTAACCACCCAAATCATCCTTTCAACGACCTAGCAACACCCTAGTAAGCACCCAAATCATAATTTCAACCACCTAGCAACACCCTAGTAACCACCCAAATCAACATTTCAACCACCTAGCAACACCCTAATCATATTTTCAACCACATAGCAACACCCTAGTAACGACCCAAATCATCCTTTCAACAAATCACCCTTTCAACCACCTAGGAACATCATAGTAACCACCCAAATCATCCTTTCAACCACCTAGCAACACCCTAGTAACCACCCAAATCATCCTTTCAACCACATAGCAACACCCTAGTAACCACCCAAATCATAATTTCAACCACCTAGGAACACCCTAGTAACCACCCAAATCATAATTTCAACAAATCATCCTTTCAACCACTTAGCAACACCCTAGTAACCACCTAAATTATCCTTTCAACTCACCTAGCAACACCCTAGTAACCACCCAAATCATTCTTTCAACCACCTATCAACACCCTAGTAACCACCCAAATCATCCTTTCAACAAATCATCCTTTCAATCACCTAGCAACACCATAGTAACCACCCAAAGCATCCTTTCAACCACATAGCAACACCCTAGTAACCACCCAAATCATCCTTTCAACCACCTATCAACACCCTAGACACCACCCGAATCATCCTTTCAACCACCTAGCAACACCCTAGTAACCACCCAAATCATCCTTTCAACCACCTAGCAACACCTTAGTAACCACCCAAATCATAATTTTAACCACCTAGGAGCACCCTAGTAACCACCCAAATCATAATTTCAACAAATCATCCTTTCAACCACTTAGCAACACCCTAGTAACCACCCAAATCATAATTTCAACAAATCATCCTTTCAACTCACCTAGCAACACCCTAGTAACCACCCAAATCATCCTTTCAACCACCTAGCAACACCCTAGTAACCACCCAAATCATAATTTCAACCACCTAGCAATTTAATTTCAACCACCTAGCAACACCACCTAGCAACCGCACAGCAATATCAATGAGCCTTATAATAATTTGTACTTGTCTTGGAACAGTTAGCGTCCCCCTAATCTAGCAAATATACCCGGATTTTCTTTTTGTTTTTCTTTGTTCTTAGTTTGTCTGTCTTGACCTAGTTTCTCAGTTCATTTGATTACTCATTGTGTTCACCTGTTGTCATTTAATAAGCTAATTTCCCTGGTGTATAAATACTTCCTCTTTGGTTCAGTTCAATGCCGGTCTGACTCGGTCATGGTCAATGTCAGCTGTGTTTACGTTACCTGCTGCCTTTCGAGTTTCCTATTAAAGGATTATTTTGTGAGATTTCCTGTTTAAAGTCTCTTTGGATTCTAAGACGTGTGGCAATGTATTAGAGTTATCTCTCTATCACTTCAAAATAATATTAAAAAAATATTGTCAAAAGCCAGCCACCCATATTCAACTGTATTTTTAGGAATAAAACGTTATATAAATCAAGTGAATGATGTACAGTATAAACAAACCCCTCTATAAAAACCTTCAGAATGTACATGTAAATAGGAATAAAACTGTACATTTTTGGTGTATTTAAGTGCTACTGAAGTGGAGTTTGTGAAAACGGCCTTTAAAGATGTGTATTGAACTTGAAATCTACAGACGCAAATAGATAAAGTGTAAAATGTGTATCTAGGTTGTTTTATTTACACTAGTCTGAAAAAAAAGACCTTAATCTAAAAAAAGTGCATGAAAAAAACGGTAAGGTGTCGCCGAGTGAATCAGATCCTCTGATCAGATTTACCCAAGCTAAACATCACACCATTAGTGCTGCCCATGGGACCATCATGTCATCCCCTGACCAACATACTTCCAACACAGGGAGTATATTTTACCCGAACAGTCACTAAATGTGCCAGGGGAAAAAAACAAAAACGTCTCCACCTGGAGGACGGATTACTCGTTTTACCTGAATGTAATTCAAGATCCCTCTCGTAGATCTAGGGTCTATCCATTTAATAGGAAGTATTAAATTAGCAGGGCTGACAGTGATGGGTGCGAACGGCTCCCAGAGCGTCCGATGATGGCCGAAAAGTGTGTCAGACACCGGGGGATACGGGCCAGCAGTATTCATGAGAGCGGGGTTGCATTACTGGGTGGAGCTGCGCCCTGCCCTTAAAAACATGTGAGAACTGAAATCCGGTCCCATCCGCAGGATAAAACACGAGGAGAGAGGGAGTAGGTGAGATAGGACTTAAAAGTGACAAAGGAAATGAAAGGGAGCGATAGAGGGATAAATGGAAGAAGACAGAAAGGGAGAGTAACTACAAACGGTAACCAGGCCCTCCAGCCAAACTCCTCTAACCACCACCCAGCACACGGCCCCTGCAAACCAGCTGTTGTAGCCGGTGTACATACCCAGGAGACCGTGCGTGTGTGTGGCTGAACACGGCCAACGGGACACACCACCTCCAGATGGGAGACCGAGCCGCGAATCTTGAACAACGCTACAATCACCACATTCACAGTTTAAGGAATGCTCTTGGCTTGACACAAGTCCAATTATAGCGATATTTGTGGCGTAACGTCGATTGCCACTGAAAATAAATCTAATGCTCGTACAGTGTGTGAGCGTGAAATCTGATAGCGTTCTGAAATATCAGCATTGCATTCTCGTCATTGCCACAAGGGGCATTATGTTTTCCACGATTTTCTCTTTCAGGATGACTTCTGTAGTGGCGGAGCAACCGTTAGCTAGTTACTTAAAGTCACCCAGGACATCATTGTTTTGTTTTTTAAATCCATGTATCTGGTAATTTTGAATCAGAATAACTTCCCCTCCCTCTCGCAGCAACATCTCTTTAATTGTATTGACAAACCAAAACAAAGCAAAAAATAAGTAAAAATCAAAGCTAAACAAAACGCATAACAAAAACAAAGAAAAACTAAACGCATAACAAAACACAAAACATAAAACAAAACCCTTTTCTCTCCTAAATATTTTCTTTTGGTTTTCACTGAGGATAGAAAAGCATGAGGGTGAGTCATTATTTTTTGGGTGAACTATCCCTTTAAATGTTATATGTTATCATGAAATATGATGATTGAATCACTTATTTATTACACATTTTAGTTATACATTTTACACAATCCGTTAAACATGAAAATATTATGCAATCAATAATTTAAGACATTTCTCCTTTTATATATTTGGCATAAAGTGGTCTTTAAAATTGAGTCAATAACCTTTTTTTCTAAGAGTGCACCTCGAAAAGAACAATTTGGACACTTACATTTTTCTGCTTTTAAACCTTCTGGAAAACTGACTTAAATTTTAAGTGCAATACTATAAATCTGAGAGAAATTATTTAGTTGATATTCAAAAAAATAGTTTCGACATGTTAGGAATTGTGCATTAAAATAAATCTTCAAATATGCAAGTAAGCATTCAACCAAAGCTTAGAAAAAAATCGAAAGGTCTTCAATAACGTTGCTTTGGTTGAAGACACTCATGTCGAAGTAGAAAACTTTATACCTGCCAAGATGTTGATATTAGCCAGGAGGGGTAAAAGTGTAATTGGTCCATCTTATTTCCAAGCTGACAGGTCGTGTTTTAAACAGATGAGTGTACAGTTTCATTACATTAACAGCATCAGTGTCTGCTCTTTGAAGCTGTGCCCTGGCACTTAGTAATTTGGTAACAGGTTGGAAGTGGGCTATGGGGTAAAATGAGACTCTGTTGTCTTGGTAACAAGTATCCAAGTCTTATTTTTGAATCGGGCACAGAGCAGAAAGTCAAATATTATGTAAATTTTGGTGTATTTAAGTGCTACTGAAGTGGAGAAAATAAACTTATTTTGAGAATACGACCTTTAAAAATGTGTATTGAACTTGAATTCTAAAAGACGCAGATAGATAAAGTGTAATAAAATAAACACTTAATGTGTATTTTGGTTGATTTATTTCCACTAGTCTGAAAAAAGTGCATGAAAATACAGTGGTTTTGACTGTAAGGTGTAGCGTTAATTCATGTTGAGTTCATCAGATAGTTAAGTATGTTTTATCAGACCTAGCTAGACTTGTTCATGGCATTTAAAGAGTACATGGAAGATTATGTAAAAAAAAAACACAACAAATTGTAGTTTAAAACACATGAGACAAATTCTTGGAAATGTAGTTTGTATGTGGTTCATAAAAACAATTTTCAACAAAATTTTTATTTAAGGGGCTATATGTAAGAATTTTCATTTATTTATCAAATTTTATTTACAAAGTGTGAACAGCTTGAAATGAAACTTAAAAACAGAGACATCAAAAAAACAAAAAAAACATTCAATTCATTCAATGACACTTGAAATGAATGCTTATACAATATTCAGGATAATGTCGAAAGAGCTATTTTCTACTGTAATGTCAGTGTGTCATGCAAAGAAAATAGCCACATCCGACCCGGAGAAGAAGTGCTGGTACTGTCCATCCCTGGATCATTGTTGACACCACTCCTGTCCATCACAGACTGTTCTTTGTTGCCACCATCCTTGTCCATCACATACCCTGCTTCCTGCTTCCCAGTCTTCCTCTCCTGCATCGCCACTGCTGACTCCCTTCAGCCCCTCAGCTCCACCATCAGCCCAAATCCGCCTTGGGGCATTCTGTTCCCAGGCTCCTTCGCCCCGCTCGGCTCCACCTGGGACCGTCATCCCTTCAGCTCCACCAGGCTCCCTCGTCCCGCTCGGCTCCACATGGGACCGTCATCCCTTCAGCTCCACCAGGCTCCCTCGTCCCGCTCGGCTCCACCTGGGACCGCAATCCCTTCAGCTCCACCAGGCTCCCTCGTCCCGATCGGCTCCACCTGGGACCGCCATCCCTTCAGCTTCACCAGGCTCCCTCGTCCCGCTCGGCTCCACATGGGACCGTCATCCCTTCAGCTCCACCAGGCTCCCTCGTCCCGCTCGGCTCCACCTGGGACCGCCATCCCTTCAGCTTCACCAGGCTCCCTCGTCCCGCTCGGCTCCACATGGGACCGTCATCCCTTCAGCTCCACCAGGCTCCCTCGTCCCGCTCGGCTCCACATGGGACCATCATCCCTTCAGCTCCATCAGGGTCTCTCGTCCCGCTCGGCTCCACATGGGACCGCCATCCCTTCAGCTCCACCAGGCTCCCTCGTCCCGCTCGGCTCCACATGGGACCGTCATCCCTTCAGCTCCACCAGGCTCCCTCGTCCCACTCGGCTCCACCTGGGACCGCCATCCCTTCAGCTCCACCAGGCTCCCTCGTCCCGCTCGGCTCCACATGGGACCGTCATCCCTTCAGCTCCATCAGGGTCTCTCGTCCCGCTCGGCTCCACCTGGGACTGTCATCCCTTCAGCTCCACAAGGCTCCCTCGTCCCGCTCGGCTCCACCTGGGACCGCCATCCCTTCAGCTCCACCAGGCTCCCTCGTCCCGCTCGGCTCCACATGGGACCGTCATCCCTTCAGCTCCACAAGGCTCCCTTGTCCCGCTCGGCTTCACCTGGGACCGTCATCCCTTCAGCTCCACCAGGCTCCCTCGTCCCGCTCGGCTCCACATGGGACCGTCATCCCTTCAGCTCCATCAGGGTCTCTCGTCCCGCTCGGCTCCACCTGGGACCGTCATCCCTTCAGCTCCACAAGGCTCCCTTGTCCCGCTCGGCTTCACCTGGGACCGTCATCCCTTCAGCTCCACCGGGTTCCCTCGTCCCACCAGCTCCACCTTTGTCAGCCGTTTCTGCTGCACTCCATCCCTTCGGCTCCGTTGGGCTCCTCCATCACTCTCGCTCCACCGGTGTCCTCACTCACACTGACGTTGTCTCAGTTCCTTGGCCCCCTGGCTCCAGCTCAGCCACTCATCATCGGGACTCGGCCTTGGTCTTCTATCTTTCGGCATCACAGGTCTCTCAGTCCCATGGACTCTGCCTGGGCCTCTACATCTCCAGGCATCATTGCTGTCGGTTGGACTCAAAGCACCACCGCGGCTCCTCCCTCCATCACTGCCCCCGTGGGTCGCCTCCTCCATGACCGTCTCCTGGTCGCTCTGGGGTCTTGTAAGCTGTCAGTTACTCCATGGCTCCTCCCACTGTGAACTCCTCCATTGCTTCTTCCGCCGTCTGCTCCACCCTGGTTCCTCCCATCTACCCCCTATGGGTTTCCAGCTCCTCACCAGTCGCTCGTCTACCTCTGAACCTCCACCCTTCTTCCCTCGATCCATCCATCACAGTGCAAGGTCACATCTTCCCACGAGGGGGTGTTCTGTCACAATCTTTGTGTTATGTTTCATTTTCATGGACTTTTAGTTTGTTTCTCTTCAGTTACCTGTTTCCTTTGATCTAGTTTCCCGCCAGTCATTACTTGTCATGGACTTTCATTCAATTATCACACCTGTTCGTTATTTAGTCATTTATGAGAATTTAAGCTCCTCTTTGTTCTCAGTTGAGTTGTCCGGTATTAATAATAATAATAATATGTTTATTTTTTATAGCGCCTTTCAAGAACCCAAGGTCGCTTCACAAAGTAATACAAATAGTAGACAGACAAAAGAAACAAAACAACGATTAACGATAAGAAGCGGCTGCCATTTCGCGCACAGCGTACTCTCACCGGAAGTGACACATCACTGTTGTGACTATTGTCGTGTGTCGTTCCTACATGCTGTTTCATTGCCGGTTTCCTGCTAATTATCTGTGGATTACCTGAGTTTGTTTTATTTAAATTTTTTTTGTTATTTAAACTCTTTTTGCATCTTCGTGATCTGGACTAAACCATGACAATAATAATATTATTTGATATTTATTTATTAGATTTCAAACATATTTTAAATCTGTTGAATCTGAACCAATCTGAACTAATCATGCCATGTTATAAATGGTCAAATTATTAATAGTATTTACAAGCAAAATGAGCTTAAAAAAAAGAGTTATACAAATATTATGGCAAACTACTTAATACGGTTTTAGAATTTTTACTTTTTAATGAGATCTTTTCTTCTCAGGATGTACCTTAACATTTTAGGCTGTATGCAACACACACACACACACACACACGCACACACACGCACGCACACACGCACACACACACACAAATCAAAAACATATTAATCAACATGTTAAACAATGTTAAAATGATGCTCAAAATTCAGCTTTGATCACATCAAATTAAGCTTTGATCACA
Source organism: Phoxinus phoxinus (assembly GCF_949152265.1). NCBI lineage: Eukaryota > Metazoa > Chordata > Actinopteri > Cypriniformes > Leuciscidae > Phoxinus > Phoxinus phoxinus. Next base: position 5,381,279 of record NC_136895.1, read on the forward strand.
ATAATTTACATTTTAAAACATATACAACTAGAAAACAGTTATTTTAAATTGATATAATATTTCACAATATTATTGTTTTTATTATATTTTTGATCAAATAAATGCAGCCTTGGGGAGCAGAAGAGACTTCTTTCAAAAACATAAAAAAGTCTTAATTATTTCAAGCATTTGAGTGTCAAGCTTTTCTACAGGTATTCACTGTAGTTCAGTGTAATTCAATTTTCATTGCCTCAAACCAAACTGTCAGCTCTGCTGGAAGAATGTCTTTAACACAACAGTGTGATGTCCTGTGTGGTCATGATGACCACGACTCAGAGAGATGTTAAAATGTAATCTCACACTCTTTCTAATATCAGCCTTAAATTCACCACATTAAAGCAATGACACATGCCCACATCAGACAGAACTATCACCCTTTCTATCATCCTATCATCTTCAACATGGCGGGAACACCATATCTTTTTTCAAATATAATAAAAAGAGTTTTTACATGTCAGATGTTGTTCCTAATATCTAATATATAAATATATGAAGTTTCCATGTTTCCCTTTCAGCTCCCCTGTTATAACATTGCACATTCTGGGGTGTTCAGATCGATTAGGCAAACCTCAGAGTCAGTGGCCTGATTGGAGAGGGGCATTGTGGGTAATTAGAGATTACTTACCTCTGAGTAGTTTGTATCATGACTGAGGGTCAGGAGCGGGTCAGTGCACATGGCAAACTTAAGGAGGCTGGAGACGAGCGGGTGACGCCGGCCCTGGCCAGGGGAGGAGAGCACAGAGGACTGGAGCCAGAGGGAGTGAGCGAGACTTGTGGTCGGGCAATGGCGACGGCGGCGTGACACTGCGTGGCAGGCAGGGCGGCACTCAGGGAAATTAACAAGCAGCTGCGCGTTGCTGCCACAACGCGTTCCAGACACCTTCAGTCACTGACCCGTTTCTGAACCCAAGTCTGCTGACCTGATCTTATTCACTGTCTACATCAGAACAATGCTTTTTGTTAGAACTTTTTTTAAAATAATTAATATGATATTTGCATAGACTGTAGAACGTTTTGCAGGTGTTAAGAAGTCATTGTTACCTGATATGACTTATATGACAAATGTACATTTATCCAGATATTCATTCAAAACTTTTCGTATTTTATTCAGTCATGTTCAGTAAAAACGTATTTAAAAAAGAAAAAAAGAAAAAAAGAATTTTCAGGGTGTATGACAAAACATATTTTTACAATTATCAGAGAAATATTCCTAATAATGACAAAGTAAAAAAAGTTTTTTCAGAATTTCCATCATTATTAATAAAAAAATACTTTGATTATTACTGTCATTAGTATTGTTCTATTACATAATAGTAATTAAAAAAAAAAATATATGTATATATATATGTCATGGGTGGTTGTTCAGAATTAAGCGCACAAAGACAAATAAATCAGGATGTAGTCTTTAATACAAAACTCACTCAGGAACACTCTGGGAAACGGATCACGCAACACCAGATGTAGACAGGACAAGGGTTGCAAGAAAACGGAGTATCAATAACAAAACAAATGAAGGAAGTAATAAGCTTATTGATTATCAACAGGTGAACTGACTGAGGATGACACAGACTAGAAAAATAGGTCACAAGATTACAGAAAATTAACATAAAGCATACCCCTTACATAACGCCCCCCTCTGGAAAGGTGTGTCCTCACGCCTTACAAGCTACAACTGAGGAGGGAGGGCGGGGGCTCTGGAGGAGGACATGGAAGAGGAGAGGGACAAACAGTCAATGGCAAACAGAACGGTCCATGGTGGAGTGAAGGATGGGGGGAGCCGGGAGCAAGAGAAGCCAGTTGGATGAAGCCCAAGGGCTCGAGGGAGCGAGACCCGATGATGGAGACGTGGCAGATGATTCCCTTGGGATGACGGATGGAGAGGGAGCCACTGGAGATGGAGACCCAGGTGAAGCTGACGAGACGAACAGCCCGCGGGATATTGCTGGCACTTAAGACCAAGGTGGAGCCTCAGCGACGAGCGTCCGAGGTGGAACCAGGGAGCCTAGGGACTGTGGCGGAGCCAGTGGAACTGAGAAGACAGAGCCAGAAGGAGCCAAAGGTGCAGGCAAGACGATGTCCGACCAAGATGGAGCCGGTGGGACGAGGAAGGCCGTTGGAGCCATCAGGACAAAAGGTCCCGGTGGAGGCGAGGGAGGAAGGAGCCAATCGGATTCGACAGGCCGTGGTGGAGTGACAGGCTCATAGGCTGAAAGCGGAGCCAGGGGAACCTCCCTACTGGGTGGAGCTGGAGGTCTGAATCTCCAAGGCTGTCCCTCACAAAAAGTTCTAGGAGATGCAAAGGAGCTGAAGGGAATCAGCGGCGTCTAGGCTGAGGAACTGGCTGATCTGGGAAGAGGAGGCGGGAGAGGAAGGCTTGGAGGGATCCCAGGGAGCACAGGCAATAAGGAGAACAGGAGATTCAGGGCTGGGCAGGACCATCAGTAGGAGAAACAGGGAATTATATTCTCATTGGCCTCGTCTCCTTCAGTTCCACTCAGCTGTATGGATCTGCCTGGGGCTTTCCAGTCATCAGCTCCACCTTGGCATGTGGATCCCTCCAAGTCCTGGACTCCACCTTGGCCCTCCAACCCATCGGCCCCTGACTCAACGCTCCCTCAGCTCCACCATAGACTGCCATCCCTCCCTAAGGGTTTGCCAGGCTCCCACAACTCTCTGGCTCCACCTTGGTCCATCTTCACTCTGGCGTCATGCTTTCCGAGAGAGTGGGATTGGGGGAAAGAGGAATTATGTAACAGTCGTAGTCTGTGTACAGTCTTGTTTAGTTTCTAGACTTCGTTTTCATTGTTTGTGTTTGTCTGTGTTCGAGTCATTCATTAGTTGTCATGGTTTCTAATTAGTTCTCACCTGCATTCCAGGAGGGGGGATTTATATTAGGAGTATGTTTGTTTCATTGTGTTTTGGTTTTAGTTTCCATGGTTTCTAATTTATCACACACCTGTATCTGTTCCAGTTAATTACCCCACTCTGAGTATTCAAGCCCTTTATTCAAGGCATTTGTTCCTCTTTTATTTTTTCAGTCTTGTTTAAGTTGAAGTTGTTGTACTATTCCATTTTCCATGTGATCTCTTGTGTGTTACGTTTTTGGATTTATTCATTAAATACATTTTTGTAGATATCTCCTTCACCACTGTGCGATTACTACAGCCACACCACCAACACATTATATATATGTATTATAATTGTTTATGTAATTATTTTTTTATATATATATATAAAAAAAATCAGTATGTATTCATATTGTCAATATGAGGAATGCTATATATATATGTATATATATATATATATTTATATAAATTAACTGTGATTTGACCATATATCTATAGTTATAATCATATTTTTTACTAATATATTTTTTATATATAATAATAAAGCTTTATTGCAGACACAGGTCCATATAGCACAACATACATCATAAAAATGGAGATACAAAAATACATTTAAAAAATAAATACAAAATGTTCCATGTTTCACTGAAGTTGTATATCCATCCCTGGATCCCTAGAATAATTTCTGGTGGGTTTATCAGATATAGATAATCTCATTGTGAGAGAGCAGGCATGAAGAGTTTGATAGGTGTCATTTGATCAATCCCATGAACCATGTCGAGGGAAATACGAGAGTAAGGACTCAGGTTTCAGCAGAGTAATTAGGTTTCCCAGTCACTAATTACCTTCACGTATTACAAGGATGATTGACTGTCATTTAAGCATTTTAATCTGGATAATATTTTCAGGAATAGCAACTGTTTGTCAGAGATATTAGCATAAGTTTACATGCTCAGATGAGAGAAGAGACGAACTATCTTGATTTTGTGATTTTCCCATAATTTCATGCAGTTTGGGAGATTTTTTTACTTTCAGTTTTATTTTTAGATATCAGGGCAGTCTCATTATGTGCACATCGCCATTTAGCAATTCTGCGTAAGAAAAAAATGTGTGTAATGCACTTTTTTTGACAGCACTCCGCTACTTTTACTACTACAAAAGGCTTTAAAACAGAACTTCAAGTGCTTAACCCTTATTATTTATTCATCCCTTCAAACACATCATCTAGTAACTGAAGAGGGGTTAATAGCAGGCTTACTCAGGTTTGTTGTCAAAAGTGGCTTTAACTGTCCATGAACTTGTTAAAGACAAAGCGTGCGGTTCGCTTGCCTCCTCCCTTACCATTCCTAATGTCACTAACATGGGCGAACTGCTCTCTGTCTATGGTAATCGAACACCACTGAAGTTATTTGTACTGTCAACAGAAGGACCTCATCCAAACCCGAGCGAGCTTGGTGTCCACCTCTCTGCTTGACATTCTTATCTCTGGACAAATATTGCATTGTTAAATGTTGTCCTAAAAGACAACGGTTCAACAGTGAAGCTGTATTTGTGAGATGAGAAAGGAAGGAAAAAGGTTCATCAGATTATTAAAACATTATTGTAAGAAATTTTCACTGCAAGACTCTTTAGGGAACCCAAACTGTATACAGTGGGGAGAACAAGTATTTGATACACTGACGATTTTGCAGGTTTTCCCCACTTACAAAGCATGTAGAAGTCTATAATTTTTATCATAGGTACACTTCAACTGTGAGTGACGGAATCTAAAACAAAAATCCAGAAAATCACATTGTATGATTTTTAAGTAATTAATTAGCATTTTATTGCATGACATAAGTATTTGATACATCAGAAAAGCAGAACTTAATATTTGGTACAGAAACCTTTGTTTGCAATTACAGAGATCATACGTTTCCTGTAGTTCTTGACCAGGTTTGCACACACTGCAGGATTTTGGCCCACTCCTCCATACACACCTTCTCCAGATCCTTCAGGTTCGTGGCTGTCGCTGGGCAATACGGACTTTCAGCTCCCTCCAAAGATCTTCTATTGGGTTCAGGTCTGGAGACTGGCTAGGCCACTCCAGGACCTTGAGATGCTTCTTACGGAGCCACTCCTTAGTTGCCCTGGCTGTGTGTTTCGGGTCGTTGTCATGAAGACCCAGCCACGACCCATCTTCAATGCTCTTACTGAGGGAAGGAGGTTGTTGGCCAAGATCTCGTGATAAATGGCCCCATCCATCCTCCCCTCAATACGGTGGAGTCGTCCTGTCCCCTTTGCAGAAAAGCATCCCCAAAGAATGATGTTTCCACTTCCATGCTTCATGATTGGGGTGGTGTTCTTAAGGTTGTACTTCTTCTTCCTCCAAACACGGGGAGTGGAGTTTAGACCAAAAAGCTCTATTTTTGTCTCATCAGACCACATGACCATCTCCCATTCCTCCTCTGGATCATCCAGATGGTCATTGGCAAACTTCAGACGGGCCTGGACAGGCGCTGGCTTGAGCAGGGGGACCTTGCGTGCGCTGCAGGATTTTTATCGCTGATTCAGTGTTGCCGCGGTCATTCCCTGTGTGCTCCGGCACTGGTGATGGTCCCATTTCCTAAAAGAGCAACACGGGCGCGTTTGCATCTTTAAAAAAAAAAAGTTTAAAAAAGAATAATACATTTTTTTGTGAAAGATGTCATTCCGCCCGTGCGTTTCTGGATGCATTCGTTCCCTGTCTCTCTGTAACAGTCACAATTGTTGCATCACATGTTTGGGCTTAGAGCACGCTGAAGCAGCTTTTGTGGACACTTAATATTCTCGAGGGAGGAGCGGTGAAGGGTTATAAGGCTATCCCTCCAGTGGAACGGTCTGTTGCGACACAGGTGCACCTGTGTCCAACGGCCGCTGCATCTGGTGGATCCTTGTCTCCCCTCGCAGGCCTGTGAGCTCGTGTCAGGTTTGACGGAGCTTGCAGAGCTTGTGGGCAAGCCGCCTCCTCTTTGCATGCCATGGCGTTGTTGCAGGTCTATCAGGCCAAGACACTCATGGACAGACACGAGGGTAGTCTAGACGGTGCGCTCATGAGTGAGCTCCGCACTGCTGCTGACCTCACCCTCACGGGCATGAGCGTCGTAGCATGCACGGTCGGTCTAGCGATGTCCACAGTAGTGGTCCAGGAGGGCTAACGTTGGCTCAGCCTGGTTGAGATGGCGGATGCGGACAAGGTTCGGTTCCTGGACTCCCCAATTTCCCAGGTTGGGTTGTTCGGCGATGTGGTGGAGAGCTGCGCCCAACAGCTCTCCGCTGCCCAGGCTCAGACGGAGGTCACCCGACACATCCTGCCCCGGCAGCTGGCTACTGCCTTCACCTGTCCGCCAGGGGCAGATCCTCCGCCTGCCCGTCGCCGAGGGCGTTCCCCTGCGGCTGCTTCCGCTCCCGCCGGACCAGCCGGTGGAGGACCGGTTGGAGTTTTTTGTTTTGTGTGGGTCTGTTCTGCCGCTTGCGCCTGTAAAAAAAGAGGGGGCCAGCGGTACCCAAATTTTCAAATAAAGAGCAAACTTCTCTATTCCTGGTTCCCAAGAGGGCCAGTCTGGCGGTGTGTGACCCTGCATAGCCTTGCACCGCTCAGCCCCCTCCTGGTCGCCAGCTGGCAGCTTGGTGCGGTTTGAGGACCCGGTCATCTGCCTTCTCACGTATCCCCTGCCGCCCAGTGGAGACAGGTAAGTGCTGCACTGCACACTCACATCCCTGCCTCCACCTCGCTGCCCCACCTCGGGTACGTCTGTGGTATTCTGGGCCTGGACCTGGTTGTAGAAGCAGAAGGCTTCCAACCGGTCCGGACCAGACTGCGACCATCATACTCGGCTAGGCGATTTCATTATCGCTCGGCACCCGCCCAGGTTCAGTGATAGTCATCTCACTTAGGTGTTGAGCAGATATTCTCCTGAAGCTCAGTGATATTCATCACACCTAGTGTTGAGCAGTACTCCTGTCCTGTGTGCATTTGTTGCTGTCCTACTGGCGAAGGACGCGATATAGCTGCCCCCCTCCAACCGTTATGAAGGTCAGTTTTTATAAACTCGTTCTTCATGGTACCTAATATGTGGTGGGTCGTGACCATCTTGGACCTGTGTCACTTGAAACGGGCCCTTTCTCGAAAGCCTCCGTCCAAGTTGCTAACACAGAGAGGCATTTTTCTTAATGCCCGCCCCCAAGCTTGGTCTGCAGCATTTGACCTGAATGACATGTACTTCAGATCTCTAGCCTTCCGCACCACAGGCCATCCTGCGTGTTGCATTTGAGGGTTCGAAGTATCAGTACAGAGTCCTACCCTTCGAGTGCTCCATAGCCAGTTGGGTCTTCAGGTTTCTCTTTTCCAGTATGGAGATGGACTCGATCCAACATGCCTCTTCAAGAAGATGGGGCCCAGCAGAAATGCGTAATCCCCAGTGAGCCTTCTCAAAAGCGTCTATGCGGTTCATTATAGCTGGGCGTCCGCTCAAGTTCAGTGATTTTCATCACAATCAGGTGTTGAGCAGAGATGCTCCTGAAGCTCAGTGATCTTCACACCTAGTGTTGAGCAGTGCTCCTGTCTTGTGCACGCATGTCGCTTGGTCAGGAGTGGAGCAGGGAGCAGAGATAGGGCTGGCAAAAAGTAGCAAACCAATTAAATGCCATAGTGGGGCAATGGACCAGTAGCAGCAACACCTTCATTACTGGTAAATTAGCTTTTAATTATCTTAGTACACTGTAAAATTATTTGTTGCTGCATTAAATTAAGTAGGCCTATTATCCAAATGGCTGGTCCAGTCATATCAACTGTTAAATCTTGAGTAGTGATGAATTGCTTTGACTTAACACTCATGTAGGCTAGTTAATGTAAAAATATGTTGCCATGAGTTATTGATCACATTCTTCTCCAGTGTACTTCATTGTAATTAAATTGTGTTTTCCTCTTTTGTGCAGTTTTAAATAATACAACAACACTTTTATCTGTTCCCAAGAAAGTGGTGGCTGAAACTTCTCTAACTTTTTACATCAAAAGGGAAGAACGTGCAACACTTTAGAATGCCCATTTGTTTCCATTGCACAGGACAGTGAAGAAACCCTCTCAGAAGACTGTCCTTTGGAGAAAGTATGTAAGTGCATAAAAACTTCACTTCATTTACACTTGTGTACCTATATTATTTCTAACTGCAATATGAGTTGCAGGAGTCCACATCTACAGAAAGGCCTACAGAAGAGTCTGCACATAGAAGTGAGACAGAGGTTGGCAGCGTTGTACTTTTCCTTTTTATTGCATGAGGCATGTGTTGACAGTCCCCCCCACAAGTGACACAGGGTGATATCCGTTCCCTATATAGTCTTCAACAGCAATAGAGTATTTAAAAAAAAAAACTAAACATAAATAAATAATAGAAATAGAACTTTAGACTACTTAAAGAAAAAATTGGCACTATATACACTCTAAAAAATGCTGGGTTGTTTCAATCCAATTTTGGGTAAAATATGGACAAACCGAGCCGTTGGGTTACATTTTTACATTACATTTTTAACCCAACGTTTGGGTTTGTCCATATTTTACCCAAAATTGGGTTGAAACAACCCAGCATTTTTTAGAGTGTAGAGTTGCTTCAAAGGATTTTCAGAGTAAGTGTCAAGTCAAGTCAAGTCAAGAATATTTGTATAGCGCTTTTCACAATACAGATTGTATCAAAGCAGCTTCACAGTATTAAAATAAAATAATAATAAAACGTCCATGTTTGGTAATGCTAATCAATAGTAATATTGATTGATTCATTAAATTGAATATCCCCATATATAAGTGCTATATTAATTCACACAGAGTACTATTGCTGACCTTGCACAATATCTCTTATTGCAGGCAAAAGGTGACTTGATCACTGGCTTTTCTTTACAACGAATAATTGAAATAAAAAAGGAACTAAGCATATTTGTCTTGTCTTTTATAAAACATTTAATGAATTTCAAAAATGGTGTTCCACAATTCTGCCACTAGGTGCACTGGCTGGAGGTCACTATCAGGCTGCGGTCAACATCAGGCTGGAGGTCATCATCAGGCTGCACCTCCACCACAGGGCTCCTCTCCTTTCTGATGTGGCAATGATCAATAATGTCACAGTCCCTGTCAGGTGCTCAGACTTTTCAGACACTGAAAAATTCCCCTTAGTTGCCCATGGTCAATTTAAATGTGTGTCCTTGTCCTGGCTAGAGCTGCACTGTCCGGGTTGTGGGTCAGGGAATGGGAATGGGGTCATAAAATACTGCCTGCAGGTATAGCCCCTGTGTCTCCAAGCAGGATCACGTTGTAATCACCTATAATGGAAAAAATATTCTGTTAGGCTCAGCATATGTAGCCTATGTAATACAGTGTGCTTGAAATTTATATTTTCCGTTTCCATGTTTAAATAATGTGCATACATGTGACTCTCTGAAAATGATTGAGTCATGCACAGATCCATCCTGGCCATTTTGCTTCCACATTTGTGATATGGTAGCCTACTGTATAGCATCACACTAAGACATTTTAGTCAGTCAACTGCAAACGTTTTGATTCCATTCCTTTTTTTAATTTGATATAATAATATTACTAATCTGGTATATTTAGAACTGTAAAAGTAAATTACCTGCACATTTACACTGTGAACCTAATTTCTGTTCTCAAAATCCCCTTCATTGAGGCCTTGATGGGAACATGTGTGCAGTCTCTGGCACCAGTCACGTCAGTGAAGCCTGAGGGACAAATAACGTTAGGCTACTGTAAATCATACTTATTGGCAAGGTCATGATTGCATGATCTTCATTAAAAATTATAATTTACCTGCACTGGCAAAAAATAATAATAATCTGCTTTACAACCTTGGGTCTTAAGTGGCTTGGAAATTCCACAAAAACCCCTAAAAAAAGCTTGAGCGCGAGGTAAACACACACTTTGCGAATGGCACGACAGGCAACACTTTTCACCAAGTTCACCGCATCTCCAATATTGTAAAGGAAAGTGCCACTCGCAAATCTCAGGGAAATGCACACAGCTTGTGCTGTTGTTAAAACCCGACTCCGACGAGTCAAACTTTAAATGTGTTGTTCCAACAAATTAATGATTAAAATTTGAGATGTTCCGATTCCGATACTAGTATCGGAAATGCCGCCGATACCAATAAACATTCTGGCATCGGTATCGGCGAGTACTTGTACCCATGTACCGATCCGATACCATTTTCATAAACAATACCTAGTTATTGCACGCTAGCTTTGCTTAACGCTGCAAATCGGAGATCAAGTCTTCTTCGCTGCTCTAAACAGTGGTTGCCCGCGGCAACACAGGAAGTTGTGCTGTGTCGCCACAAGCAACCACCGTTTAGAGCAGCAAAGAAGAAATTAAAATGCGCGCGCTAGCAGTATGTCCGCTGTATGGCATATAACCGACAAAATTATCGAGTTAATTGTTCTGGATGACCAGCCACTGTCAGTCGTCAAAAACATTGGATTTTGCCGCTTAATTGAACATTTAAAGCCCCGGTACAGTTTGCCTGGTCGCAAATACATCTCTAAAACAGCGCTCCCTAAGCTATTCGAGACAGTGTGTGAACACATTTCACGTAAGTTAAACTAAAAGATGTGCAAACAATCAGCTTTACTACCGACATCTGGAGCTGCGACGCGACCCCGCTGTCTTTACTGAGTTTGACAAGCACACTGGGTGGATACAGTGACGCCGTCATCTTTAAGTTTTAAAGAGATTATTTTCTTAAATTATTCATATATAATTTTTTTGATTACTAGATTTATTTGTTGTACTGTTTTTTTATACAGTTATATTATAAAACTAAAATACCTTTTTCAGTTTACAGTATTAGATTTGTGGCTGCATTTGAAGTAATTTTTCAGTTAAAAATAAATAATATACTACTGTGAAATGAATGTCAGATAATAAAAAATATTCTAGTTTACTGTGTGCATTTGTTTATGTTTTATTAAGGGATAAGTCTGAAGCACACCATAAAATAATGATATCAACTCATACAGGGCTAGTATGAATTGCAGCTGTATAGATACACACCCAGGTATCAAATCACTACTCGGTATCGGCCGATACCCCGAGTCCAGGTATCGGAATCGGTATCGGGAAGGAAAAAGGGTATCGAAACATCTCTAATTTAAATGACACTCTCACGAGTCACGAGAAAAACGATATTTCTCAATGTAGCATACATATCGCGCTGCGCTAAAGGACTTCCTGGATCACCTCCGCTTATAAAGCCGCGATCTAATCCTGTTTACATGAAATAAGCCTGCTCGCGAGTTTAAGCTTACGCACCTGTTGCTATGACAGCAAGTCCAGGATGAGCGTCGAAGAACCAAACAATCCCAAGACCATGCCGAATCGCCAACAATCAAATCCAGCTACGTGAGTTAGCGACGTACGAAGAACGGACCCCTGGTCCTGTCCCGTCCTTCACTGTCATCACTCCTTCTTTCATCCCTCCGTGAGACTCGAGACTGGTGTACATTTCCACACAGGCCTCGCTCGGTTCCCAAGGCTCTCGGCTCTGCCCTGCATGCCACAATATATACAGCCAAGAAATTGCTCCTGATAAGAACATGACTCTTTACTGACATTGAGATTATTCTAAGAACCATTGAAGAACCTCGATTTGGTTGGATACCCTCTTGAACACAGCAAACTCTCACCAGTCTGTATGTACACATGTCGAGCTACTGCCTCCTCTTCATCCAGTCATGACTGCCTCATCATCTCATTAGCAGCACGTCTCCTTCTAAAATTAGAGGTCATCCTCTCATTTTGCTGCTGTTTGATCATATTTCTTCTGTCTATTGATAAGAGTGAGTCTGAGAGAGAAGACACGGGACCCTACGGTGTCAGTGTGTGTCACGCGCACGATTACGCCGGCTCCTCAGACACGCTCGGCGTTTTCGGCACACAGATTTTTATTAATCTGTCCTTTGGGAGCTTTCCATGCTGCTCAATAACTGCCTTCAGATCCCACTAGACACTTGAGCGTGATAGAGAGCGCTTCTCTCTCACGTATCCCCTCAGCTTCTTACCAGATTAACCGCACAATCCATTAATAACAATCTTCACCCTACCCATCCCCCAGCTCATTTTGAGCACTTTATTTCAAGTGACATTAATTTTAACTGCGAATACATTGGGGGGTGTAATGACAGCACAGATATTAATTAATTGCATGTGTAATTGCAAAATTAAGTTTTGGAAAGTTGGTAATGATCTGTGGAATTACAAGATGGGCTCACATTATGAGGGAAAGTGGGACTTTTGACTAGCCGCCGCCTCGTTTTCTCCGGCAGCGATTCTTGTGTAATCCAGAACCGGTTACTCGGTGGCCGTTGGAGGTTTTGTATCCCGCGGTAATCTTCCTGTCATGCCTATCACTCATGTCTGACCATCAGTTTGTGGGAGAAATCCTCCATTGATTTCAACTTTGCCACTTTAATTAACTTTGGCCTCAGATAATGGGGATCTAACGTCAACTCTGGGAAAGTTGGAACAGTTGGATGAACGTTGCTAATTTCTGGTTTTGTCTGACAGTGGGGTTGAATTGGATGTGAAAGCCCAGTCTGAATTGTTTATTGTCTTGAGTATTTGGGAGCAGATGTGTGGTGGTCCTGCTACGGTTTGATATGAGGACCGCCATTGTTCGGCTGACGAAGAGTTTCTGTGGGTAAGAAGGACAGAAGTGTCATTGGGTGCGTAACGGGTTATCGCAGAAGATGCATGTAATTGGAACGATTTCCGCACCACAGGAATGTAGTTACTCGAACGATTCAGAACTGAGAGTTAAATATGGTGAATCAATCCGATTTGAGTGAAATACATCTTGTGTGTCAAAATGCCCAAAGCTTTTTTTGAAGTGTAATTATGACCAAAGTATCTTCTCTGTAGAAAACTTTCTTTTGCATTTGCTCTAACAATAATCAAACTTCTGTAGCTAATGGTAGATTTGTCGCCTTTGGCTTTTGTCTTGCTTAGTTGGAGACATTTAATATTCAACAATATTATTGATCTGCCTGCATTGACAGCATTATATAAGAACTGAACTGAGCTGGACGATGACAGAGCTGCTATATATATATATATATATAAATTAACAAAATGAATAACTTCTATACAACAAAAATTAAATATCACTGAACTTACTTAAAGGTTAATTCAACAAGCGCACAGACCTGTATTTACATCCTGTTTTCGGTCGAAGTCCAAAGTAGTCGATTGTCGAGTTCACGCGCATAGGTTTAGTTCCCTATGATCACGCGCGTGAACTCGACAATCGACTACTTTGGACTTCGACCGAAAACAGGATGTAAATACAGGTCTGTGTGCTTGTTGGATTAACATAATTTTTATTTATATCTTTCACATCTACTGCAGTCAGATTCACTCGTGTTTACTCTGAAGGAATCACTCAACATGGCTGGGCACTTGTAATAAAACATTAAGGATGTTAAGAGGATAAAAGCAGGTTTAAACCTTGCCCCATTGAAGTCAACAGGGTGCAAATTTAAAAAAGAGGATAACACGGTGTAGACAACACCGATTTTTGTCGTTGTTCTCTGTATTGACAGCACTCCAAATTTACAAAAAAATTAGCTTAATGTTAAAATTGACCGGAGTTCTCCTTTAAGCTGGACTATGACGCTATTTTCTTATAGAAACTTTGTTGCATTATTGTCCTATTATCACTGTAAAGCTGCTTTGAAACACTCTGTATTGTAAAAAGTGCTTTATAAATAGAGGTGACTTGACTTGACTTACCGGTAATAATTTAAACACTTCAGGTTCAACAAACTGCATGTCAAATATGATTTAAAGTGTTTAAATGTTGCATGTAAGTTGCATCCTACATCTCGTTACTGAAACCTGTTTGCTTGATAATGGAAGAAGAAAAACAATAGATCACATGGCAAACAGGAAATGACATCAGGACAAAGGTTAACAGCATGGCCAGAAGAAATGTCAGTAATCTAGTAATGTAAGTAGTCTTCTAATCTATATATTTTAGCATATTTTCAGCATTGGTTGGCTTCATCCATCTTAACTCAACTCAACCCTGTTACTAATTATCAATGTAAAAGAGTACTTAACG